>NC_056525.1:220485544-220537651 GCF_019175285.1 Sceloporus undulatus
ACTGTCACCTGGGCCACAGAGGGAGCCATCAGGCAGACCCAGCAACATCGGGGACTGTCTGAAGGAAGAGGCCCCTCCCTCTTCAACTGTCATCTCGGCCTCAGAGGGAGCCATCAGGCAGACCCAGCAACATCGGGGACTGTCTGAAGGAAGAGGCCCCTTCCTCTTCAACTGTCACCTGGGCCACAGAGGGAGCCATCAGACAGACCCAGCAACATCGGGGACTGCCAGAAGGAAGAGGCCCCTCCCTCTTCAACTGTCACCTGGACCACAGAGGGAGCCATCAGACAGACCCAGCAACATCGGGGACTGCCTGAGAGCTGGTGGAGGAGTACTTCTGCCACTGCCCCCCGCCATGTCACCGGGGAAGAAGCTCCCCAGAACTGCGGAGGAATGTCTTGCCGCTGTGGCGGCTTTTTACCAGGGGGGAGGGGTCATTGAGAGAGGCCCCTCCTGAAAAGCCGGCTCCCCGGCCTCCTGAGGGACGCTGCCACACACCCCACGCCACCGGGTGGAACTCCCCCCCCCTGCTATTTGTATGGGGGTGTTTTCATGTATTCTTAATTGCTTTATAGCATGTGATGTTTGTACAGGGGGGTTGTAATTTGTGATCTATGATGTTTTAACTGTTGTATTATTGTTGTTCACCACTATGATCCTTGGAATAGCGGTATATAAATAAACCATATTATTATTATTATTGAGTTCCTGTTTCACACTAATGTACCCAATCTCCAATACTTTGATTTCTCCATATTTGTGCTCAGTGCTATGTGTCCATCGTGCTGGGGACAAACAGGCAGGTATCTGATAAATGAGGACTGAGCATTCTTTATGGGCATGAAAAACAGAGTGGCTCTTGGAAGAAGTTGGGAAAGGGATTGGCAGAAGAATGGAATGCAGTGGCTGGGACCCAAAACAGAAACACTCCATTGTAGCGTCCCACTAGTAATATCACTGTTGTGTAACTGAATGGTGTTCAGGATGGGATTTGCTGCTTTTGTGCATTTAAACTGAAAGCAAACTTTAGCAATCCTTTAATCCTTTAGCAATCTTGCTTCAGCTTGTAAGTTAAGCAGTTCTATTTGTATTTATTTTAAATCTTTTCACTTGGTGTAAAGAAGGGGTGTTCAGGATTTCTTTCATTTTTTAATACTAGAAGTCCAAGCAGATGAATCAAGTAATACTCTAGATGGCTAAATCCTGTGAAACTCTGGCTGGCGTAAATAGGTCTAAAGACTTAAGTTGCAATTTTATATTTGCTATCTAAATTGCTTGTGATTTCATTTTCTTATGTTCTAGCTTAATGGTCAACCTGCTCATGAAGTTTCTGAAGAGGAAAGAATGCCGACAGTTCGAAGAGAGAATCTAAAGCAGCCATCAGATGTGGAAAAGAAAACAGAAAAGGTTAGTTGCTAATTTGTGAGTGATAGAAAGCTGCAGATAGTATCAATTCTATTTTCATAGTCTGAAGCAAATTTTACTCCAAAATGGTGGAGCAGTTGGCTCATTATAAGTAGTAAACCGCAGCTAGCTTCTGCCACTAATCCCTGCACCCCCAGGATAGGAACCTCTGAAACCCAGCATGATTGCAGAAGCAAACTCTTGCCTTTTCTTCCAGGTTTGAGCATGCAAAACTGGGCTGCTTTCCCTGACCCTGCTGACTAGCATGAGATGGATTTATTAAAGAAGGAGGTATTTTATACTTCCCAAAGCTCCCTGTGACAACAGTGTTAAGCAGAAGGTAGTTTGGGGTCTGCTGATAGAATTCTGGGGATCTGTAGCAGACCTGAAGTATTTCTCATTCTCAGTTGTTTAATGCAGGTAGGGAACATGTGGCTCTCTAATTCTGTTGATGAAATACATCAGCCTTTACTAATAGCCAGATAGGCTGAAACTAATGGGAGTTGGAGTTTAACAAGATACGGAGGGCCACTGGTTCTCCAGTCCAAGTTTAACAAAAACAACAACTACAAGACCTTTTCTTTCTAACTTAGGTTGCTCTACATAGTAACACTTGTCACTGCTTTAATCAACCTCTATTTTATATACCTCAGTAGTGTGTTTGTGTTTGACCTGCTAAATATGCAGTGAACAGGTCACTTTGCTTGAATCCATCTAATGAATGTTTCTGAAATGGAAACATTTTGGTAGTATCCAAACTGTATCAAACTGTTTCAGCAGTTTTATGCAGTACAGTGGACCCTTGTTATACGTTGGGGTTTGGTTCCAAGATCCCTCGTGTATAACAAAATCCGTGTATGCTCAAGTCCCATTAAATATAATGACAGCAAAATGGTGTCCCTTATAAAAAAAATGGAAAGTCAAGGTTTGATATTTGAAATTTATACTTTTTTTTTAACATTTTCAAACTGTGTATGCTTGAATCCGTGTATAAAAAGGGCTGACTGTATGTTTAGGGATTATAAACAGTTTGGTTGGCATCCTGTTGGTTAATCCCTATTAGAGTATACCTGTTCTGTCATTTGCTGAGTGGTTAGTCAACACATACACAACACATAAATCCCATTTATTGAGTGGGTCTGCTGTTGTCAGGATAGCATGATTTAGGTGTAAAAGGATTTAAGACTAGCTTTATTTTGAAAAAATACATTATTAAATACAAGCTAATTTCAGTACAGATAATAAGTATTAATGTTTACTTCCATAAAACTTAGTATGTACTATAATCTATACTTTTCTTTGCCATTTTTAGACTTTAAGACATGGACTCTACTGAAGCCACTGTTAAATTGTTAATATAAAATTTTGCCTACTGTTAAACTTCACTTGTTCTACTGTAATTCTGATATTCATCATAAAGCATTCAATAACTTGAATACTAAGAGAAAATATTTGCATTTTATTTTAGTCAAAGAAGAATAAGAAGAAGCAAAGGGGAGATACTAAAACTGTTCAAGATCAGTCACGTGTTGATGGAAAAGAAGCAGATGAAGGTATTAAAAATGGAGGGGGGGTAGCATAATAGCCTTTACCCATCTCCTTTCTTGCTGACTGACAGTTGGAAGAGGACAGGAGTTTGTCTTGACCAATCTCCACCTTCCTTTGCAGCCCCCAGTACCATCTCCCCCTGTGTACTATAGGAGATCACAAGATTTTACAACCTTCTGAAGCAGGAATGTCAAGGGATGTAGGAGAGTGGGGAATCCGTAAAATCAGTATACTGTATGTAAAGATTTTTATAAATAAATGTGTCTGTGTGTTGAAGGTACCAAACCCACTACAATCAAGCTTTCTCTCCAAGAACAGACACAGCTTTCCTACTAGCTAAAACTAACAAAAGGCACCAAGGCATGTGAGCCTCCTGGGCTTCCAGTGATAAAGATCTACATGTAGTATTAGATACTCTGCACTTGATCTATCAGAGGGCCAACTTCTCTATATCCCTTTAAATTATTCACCCCCAAAGCCCCTCTCTTGGCAGGGTACAGCCTCTGTTTATTGGCCCTTGTCCAGCCCTCCACTGCATACAGGCAGTGGGTCCAGAACCAGCAGAGCATCATCTAATTCAGAAGTTACAGAGAAACTGAGCTGCGTGCCATCAGAATATTCATGACACTTTGCTTAAAATTTCCTATTTGGCCATTCCTTGCATCTTCATAGAGATGCTAAACTTTGAGGACCAGAGAGTACCCTGTGCACAATAGCACAGTTGCCAGATGTGTGGGGGTAAGTATTTTTCCTGTTGTCAACATCTGGAATGGTCTGTACAGATGGAAGCTGAACCATGGCAGTGCAGCTTTCAAAATCCACTGAGACAATGAAGAAGGATACCATCATACAGGGTATGACAGGGTATTGAAAGCCACTGAAAATTCAAGCAAGAACATCAGGCAAAGTTCCTTTTCTCAGTCAGAAGGCTCAGTCACCCCTCAGGATAACCATAGCAGATTCAGTTCCAAGCCCAAACTAAAATGTACTTAAATCACCTATATCATCCAAAAGCATTTGCAGTTGCACTCTCATAACTCAGGAACTTCTGAAACAAGAAAATCACCTGTGCTAGATCCAGGGAGGAGACAGGTTAACTATTAGAATGATAATTCTTGCTATTTAAAAACATCACCCATATGTTTTCAGATTACCTGGAATGCACAGCAAGCTCTAACCATATATGGAAACGGGATACTGTGGGTGTGCTCTCTAGGATAGCCAACAGTGTGCTGTGGCTAGTTGCTACAAGTTCATAATGATCAGCAAATAGTTTTTCAAAGAAGCTTGTCTACCATCAGCTGGTTTTACTATATTAAGGAGCCCTGACAAGCTTTTGAGGCACATCGAGAGTTCCCTTTAGACCCAGTATGAAAATCAAACTGAGTTTGGTTTCTTTTGTTGCAGTTAATGTTTTCCATAATTCTTTTAGGAGCTTGGGAAACAAAAATCAGTAACAGAGAGAAACGGCAACAGCGTAAACGTGACAAGGTACTGACTGATGCTGGGTCAGAATCAAATGTATCAGCTGTAGAAAATTCAGTCTCTCTGTCTGTGGAACCACTGACATCTACATCCTTTTCAGTTGGACCTAGAAAAAACAAAAGTAGGTATATGACTCGTATAGTCCTTTTTTGTTTCTTAACTTCATAAAGAGCAGTTATTCTTGAAATAACAAATTTAAAAAATAATGCTGCAGCCATTTGGATTTAGTTAAAGATCTTTTTAAATTAGTATTTGGTGTTGATAAAGCATTGAACATAAATCTCAATTATTGATGAGGTTTGGACATATGAGGAGCCTGGGGTAATTCCTCAACCATCCATTTGAGTTAGCTGTCTTTCCACCAGGATATTTTGCCAATTTTTGGCAGAATGCATGTTCCACAGATTACTGGAAAGTTGATGTGCGTGCCTTTAGTTCTTGTGCCCTATAATTGGTTTTATAGGCTCTTTGGAAATACACTTTGAAATAATAATTTTTCAATATTTTTTACTTTCTGCGGGGAAAAAATCAAATCATCATAACTGCCAAATAAGTCAGTTTTATTTAAAGCAAGGAAGTACCCAAATATTAATTTTAGAGCCTTTGGGGGACCAAATTTAATGAAGGACATACCAAATATGTGGACAGTGCCTTGGACATTACTGTCTCGTATAAGATATATAAGGCAGTATCTGGCATCTGATTTCCACTAGCAGAATCCAACTCATGATCCAATTCCCTCTTGTCTTCTAACCTCTATAGCCCCTTCTTTTCTGTCCTCGCTTCTCTCTCTCCAGGCTCTTTCCCTTTGGACTTTAAACATGCTCTCATTTCTCCAATTCTGGGGGAAAAAAAACCTTCTCTTGACCCCTCTTCTTTGTCTAGCTATTGTCTGATTTCTCTTTTTCCTTTTCTTTCTAAGGTTTTGGAACGGGTCGTTTATTCTCGCTGTCTTGAGTTTCTCAAAGCCAACTCCATTCTAGATCCCTTTCAGTCCAATTTCCGTCCACGGCATTCTCCAGACGGCCCTCACAAAGATCTCGAATGATCTTTTGCAGGCCAAGCAAATGGCCTTTACTCTGTTCTCCTTCTTCACTGTGGCCTTCGACACTGTGGATCACTGTCTCCTAGTTGATATACTTTCTGACCTCGGGTTCTCGGACTCTGTTCTTGATTGGTTTAAATCTTATTTGTCAGATAGATCTTTTGCTGTGGTCATGGGTGGTCAGGCTTCGTCCTCTGTTCCCTTATCTATTGGAGTTCTCCAGAGCTCTGTTTTGGGTCCCCTACTGTTTTCTCTTTACACATTGTCCCTAGGAAAACTTACCGGTTCCTTTGGATTTTCCTATCATCTGTACGCTGATGACACTCAGCTGTATCTTTCCACCCCTGACCTTTCTCTGGAGCTTGAACAGCAAGTTTTATCTTGTCTTACAACTATCTCTCAGTGGATGTGGCATCGGCACTTGAAGCTCAACATGCCTAAGACGGAGCTTCTTGTCTTTCCACTTACATCCACCCTTCATTACTCCTTTTCAACCACTCCAGGAAGCCCGCAGTCTTGGTTTCATTTTTGATTCTTCTCTGTCGTATATCTCCCAGATCCAGACCACTGTCAAGGCCTGTAGATTCTTTCTCTACAATATTGCTAAAGTCCATCCATTTCTCTCAGCCTCTGCTGCCAAGACTCTGGTCCACACCCTGGTGGTCTCGCAATTAGATTATTGTAACCTCCTTCTGGCAGGGCTTCCTCTCTCATATCTCCGTCCATTAATTTCTGTCCAGCATTCAGCTGCATGCATTATTACATCCATTCGGCGCTTTGACCATGTTTCTCCTCTATTATCATCCTTTCACTGGCTTCCCTTCCCCTTCCATATTCAGTATAAGCTTCTGTTGTTGACTTTTAAAGCCCTGCATGGGCTGGCCCCTCCTTATTTATCTGAACTTCTTTCTCCTCACATTCCCACTTATATCCTCCATTCTGGTAGTCAAGGTCTGCTGACCCAGCCTAGGATTTCCACTGCTCCGTCCTAGATTCGTCCCTTCTCACTCACTGCCTCTGACTCCTAGAACCTTCCCGCACGAGCATCGGTCATCACTTCTTTAACCAGTTTCAAAACTAAGTTGAAGACTACAACATTGTTCAGGGAAACATTCCCAGGCATTGTGTGATTGTTTATTTTATTGTTATCTGATATTTTATTTGATATTTGATGTTTTTAATTTGTTGCCTGCTTATTTTATCTAACTCTATCTTGTATTATTATCTATTGTTTTATATGTTTTTTGCTATTATCCTGTAGAATGTATGCCATTGACAGGTTTTATTTTCATCAATTTTATTAATTATATGTACAGTGCTATATAAAATAATAATAATAACAATAATAACAATAATAACAATAATAATAATGGGATCAATAGACTTGGAAAGGTATAACATGCAGCCACTGTGCAACCCAAACATCTTCATGAGGGAGCTGGAAACCTTCGAGATGATTTTGGAACAGTGTGAAGGCTGCAGAAGAGAGGGAAAACATTTCGTCTTTAATTGCCAACCATGACTAAACATAATACACAGTTCTAGCATATGAACAGAAGATAGTACTATAGTTGTAGCTTTATGGCATAGCAATATTTGTCTGTGTCTGAGCCAACTTTGGTGTAGTGATTTGAGTGTCAGACTGTGGCTCTGGAGACCAGGGTTCAAATCCTTACTCTGCCAACGAAACTTGCTGGGTGACCTTGGACAAGTCATATTCTTTCAGCCTCAAAGGAAGCCAAAGGAGAATCCCCTCTGGACAAATCTTGCTAAGGAAATCCCATGATATCTTCTCCTTAGGATCAGAAGCTACTTGAAGACACACAACAATAATGTATCTGTCTGCCATATTAATCTTAGGCTTTATACAGAAGCCTTATGTATTCCCTTTACTTTGTATAAGGTCTGTTCTTCAAGAAAGGCAAGATTCTAAAACTTAATGATGTACTTCTTCTAGGTTTTAAACTTCCCATCCCAAACCATTATTAAAAAGTCTTATTGCAGAGCACTTTGACTGGACATTATAGGAATCTCAGGATTCTTTGTCTGCTAGCATATCAGTATAAGCTCTCAACTTGTTTACATAGCAGTAGGCTACTTAATCACTAATCTGTCTTCTTTTCTTAATCAGGTGATCCAATTCTGAATGTTCAAGTTAGTAATTCTAAATCTGGAAAAGGTGATACTACCCTCCAGCAAGGTGAGGCCTAGCTGCTTTGCATATTATTCTCATTGAAGTTCTGGTACCTTGTAGGGTTTTTATTTATTTGTTTGCTGTAGCTTTTCTACCTAATTAGGTAGATCAGTGACTCCCATCATGGATATCTTGCATAATTGCAACATATTTTCTTCCTAGTTTACACTGCATATTTTGAGTTGCTCTGTTTTTTATTACCCTGATTTACATTTCTGCATCTTTGAGCTGCTAACCTGAATGCATCATACAAACTTGACCCATGTCAGTTTATTAATTGAGAAATGAAAATTTATTTTATTAATAGGCAAATATTAGTTGCTTAGCCTGATCTTATAACTGTTTACTCAGAATTAAGTCCAGCTCATTTATTTGGGACTTATTCCCAAGTATTCATAATAAAATTTGAAGTGTGAAAAAGGGGAGTAGATTTATTTTTCATGCAATGGCTAAATTTATTGTCCTCTGGATTACTTTTTATACCTTGAAAAATATAGCTAAATGTAGCAAAAGTAAATGGGCTGCATCCACAATGCAGAAATAATGTAGATTGACCACTTTAACTGCCATGACTCAGTACTATGGAATTTTGGGAACTGTAGTTTGTTATGTTACATGGATTTGTAATTGGTTGACTGGCCGAACCCAAAGAGTGCTCAACAATGGCTCCTTTTCATCCTGGAGAGAAGTGACCAGTGGGGTCCCAAAGGGTTCTGTCCTGGGCCCAGTGCTATTCAACATCTTTATCAATGAGTTGAAGGACAAAATTGGGGACATACTTATCAAATTTGCAGATGACACCAAATAAGGAGGAATAGCTGACACCCCAGAGGACAGGATCAAAATTAAAAATAATAATAATAAATAATAATAATAAAACTTTATTTACCGCTTTTCCAGTGATCAAAGCGGTATACAACAAGAATATAGGTACATACAGATTAAAAATATAAAATCCACAATCTCAATTTACATAAAAACACACAGCCAAGAGTCTTTTCAGTCAGTGATGTGCAAGTCTATCAAGAGTATTGACTACAAAGAGTCAGACCTGAATAGACTAGAAAGCTGGACCAAAGCTAACAAAATGAACTTCAACAAGGAGAAATGTAAGTTACTGCACTTAGGGCGGAAAAATGAAATGCACAGATATAGGATGGGGGACACCTGGCTGAACCAGACTAAGTGTGAAAGGGATCTAGGAGTCCAAGTAGACCACAAATTGAACATGATTCAACAGTGTGATGCAGCAGCTAAAAAGGCCAATGGAATCTTAGGTTGCATCAATAGAAGTATAGTGTCTAGATCAAGGGAAGTAAGAGTGCCTCTCCATTCTGCTCTGATCAGGCCTCACTTGGAATATTGTGTCCAGTTCTGGGCACCACAATTCAAAAAGGATGTTGAGAAAGGAGGGCGACTAAAATGGTGAAGGGTCTGAAAACCATGCCCTATGAGAAATGCCTTAGGCAACTGGGCATGTTTAGCCTGGAGAAGAGAAGGTTAAGATCTGATATGATAGCCCTGTTTAAATATTTGATGTCATACTGAGGAAGGAGCAAGCTTGTTTTCTGCTTTTCCATAGAACAGGACCCAGAGCAATGGATGCAAGTTACAGGAAAAGAGATTCCACCTCAACATTAGGAGGAACTTCCTGACAGTAAGGGCTGTTTGACAGTGGAACACACTCCCTCAGAGTGTAGTGGAGTCTCCTTCCTTAGAGGTCTTTAAACAGAGGCTGGATAGCCATCTGTCGGGTATTGGGGAAGAGGCGAGGCCTGGCCTGGAAAGACTAGGAGCCCTCCCCCCGACCACCATCTTGAGGGGGAGAGACGAGGCCTGGCCTGGAAAGACGTAAGAGCCCTCCTCCCGACCACCATCTTGAGGGGGAGAGAGGCCTTGCAATTTTTTGTATTGTATTGCAATTTTTACTGTCCACCGCTATGATCATTGCGGAATAGCGGTCTATAAATAAGACTTATTATTATTATTATTATTATTATTATTATTATTATTATTATGCTTTGATTGTGATTTCCTGCATGGCAGGGGGTTGGACTGGATGGCCCTTGTGGTCTCTTCCAACTCTATAATTCTATGTCAGCAGACCTCTCTGACAGAGAAGGCTAAATGTCTCACAAAACTAAATTCCCAGAATTCCAGAGCATTGAGCCAGGGCAGTTAATGTGCTGTCAACCTGGGTAATTTCTGCAGTGTGGATGCAGCCTAAGAGATTATATGTCCATTTCATTAATATCCCACCTATCTCCAAATATTGGACCCAAAATGGCTTCAATACAGTTAAAAGCAATAGCAATAAAGAGGTTTTTAGAAACTAAATAACTAGTCTATTAAATATACCAATAATTTAAAATAGTTAAAACATATCACTGAGTACAGCACTGTAATCTTATTAAAACCCCATTTTGTGGCAATCACTTAAGAGCAAAACACTATATAAATATAAAGTTCTATGCCTGGTGGTAAAAAAAAAGAGAGGAGAGGGCCAACATAGCCTCCTGTGAAAGACAGTTTCACAGCCTGGGATCAACCATCAAGAAGGCTTGCCCCATCTCTCCTCATTAAGTAAAGATACTCATGATCTGAGAACAGCCAATGTGTATCACACTTATGATGTCAGATTGTGCATATACAGTAGTTAGGCAACTCTTGCTTGGAGGAAATTGAGGCAAAGGTGTTGTTGGGCAAAAGAGAAAAATTGAAGCGCCAAACTGCTTTATTGTTTGAAGCGTAGCGTGACACTGATCAGGAAACCATGATATGGGAATATGATTATATTGTTTTATAAACTTCTGTTTTTAAAAACAGAGCAGTTTGCTACTAGTTACATACTTGGGGTATCACTTGTGTTTGTGTTCAAAGTTCCTTCTGGATTGAATGAAGGCCCCACAGTAAATGGAGGCAACTGGAATGAAAAGCCTGTAAAGCTTTCTCCTCAAATTAACACAAGCGAGGAGAAATGGACACCAGTATCATCTACGAATAGCAAGAGGAAGAATGAGACATCAGCTTGGGGGAAAGATGCTGGAGATAATGGAAATGGAAAAGATTGGGGAGTATCCCTTGTGGGCAGAACCTGGGGTGAACGTACTTTGTTCCCTGGTATTGGTAAGTGAAAACATTTGATTCTACCAGTAACTTTTTCTTCTAGAAAGGAGACCGGGGTAGGCATATCCCAGAACAAGGAATTTATTTTTAATAGCCCCATGTCTTGCACAACAATGTGTTTTTTACAGCCCAATTTTCATTTTAGTAATAATTAGAAAAGTTTAATTCTTTTCTTTCATAAGTCACACACTGTAGAAACCTATTTGTAGGTCCAGATGGAATTTCCACGCACTCAGAAAACATTTTGCTTTTCAGCTATAGTCAAACCCTATATTGTGAATGCCACTTATCTACTCCATCCCCCCAAACATTGTCCTAGCCAAGCTTCCTTGTGCAGAACATGTTCTTTGTGTTTTTGATCATGGCCTCAAACTCTAATCCACAGTAAAATGTAAAAATAATAACTTAGCTTTATTTTCTTTACTGGGGTAAAGGAACAGAAGTTTAAGATACAGTACAGACTTGGAGTAACATGTCTTCAGTGTAACAAAGTTGCTACTCATACTTCACAATATTTGTGCAAATGCAGGGCACCCATGTCATATAAAGGCATGCTTTCCGTGGCCATAAAAGGCAATGGCACGCGTGTGCCTGCAGCACACAACCATGCCACACTGTGTGCACGAGCCCCGTTGTTTTAAATGGGGCTCAAGCATTCACGGAACTTCTCTTATGCGCGGGGGGGGGGGTCTGGAACAGATCCCACGTGTAAGGGAAGGGTGCCCTGTATATATTTGGGGTTATTGTGAATTGATTGAAAAGGATCTCATTATTTTGAAGAGTAAAAGAATTTATCTTTTACCAAAAGTATGTCCAGCATGTTAAATGTCGATGTTACAGTTCCAGAGCGCTTTTTCCTGCCCAGTTTTGGTCTTAACAACCCATAGGGTGACTAAAGATACTGACCAGTATAATAAATATAACAAGAAAAACCTAGATTTGAGCCTTCATCTTGTTTGGCATATTACTGTAGCTAAAAAGAAACATGATGAAATCAAAAATCTTGGCTACAACATTGCAATTGTCTTAATAATTGTACAGTGAATCCGCAACATTTTGAATTCAAAGATCATGTGAAAAGCTATTATTACAAGGTTTATCTTAGGAACGTGTTCCTAATACCAGTAGGAAAAAATGTTTAAACTTCTTCTTTTTTTTTTGGTGCCTTCTCCTAACAGCCTGGTCTGGAGTGGATGGAAGAATTAACACCCCTGAACAGAGTTCTCCTTCATTTTCTTCTCTGGGGCTAAATCCTGCAGTTTCTGGTATGCTTTTACAAAAAACATCTTAGAGTCCACTTGTGTACCAGAGTTACATTCTGCTGTAAATTTTGTTCTGGCTAAGTGTAATAGTTGTTGCAAACCTTTAGCAAGAGTTAACAATACACAAATTCAGGTGTTGATGACCAGAGTAAATGCTAAGTCACAAATGTCAAATATTACATTGATATGTCAAAGTGAATTTTGAATTTTTGGAAGAGTTCTGTTTGGCTTTTTTCATAATGAAGTCTTTTATATGAAATAACAGGGATATCAGCAGCCTGTTATTTCTATAAAACTAATAGGATGTAATACGTTTTATTATTTTCAGGATCAAGCAGTGAATCTGTTTCCTAGCCTGGTACTACTGACTTCCAGTGGGATTTAAACCGTAATCAGGCACATGTTGATGATGAATGGTCTGGGTTAAGTATGTGTCTTTCTACAATTTTGTCTACCTTGTTGAGATCTGTACTCATCTCCCCTATCCCAATAAATAAGTTATTCCACTAGAAATAAGATAAATTGTTTATTCACATGCTTTCAGAATGAAGAAGTTTGCAGTACCATAAAGCTGAACATAGCATAAGCTTTTGTTGTGCAGAATCTCTTTCACAATAATGCAAATGATGGGATTGTGTATGGCCTTCCAGATGTTTTTGGACTGCAGTTTTTCTGGCACTCCTAACCATTGTAGCCATAGTGTCTGAGGTTGGGACTTGCAATCCAAAGACATCTGGAGAGCCACATGATTCCCACCTCTGGTTAAATGTAAATGAAGTATTCACACTACAGGGTAAATAAGAAATCCCAAGAGAAGAAATAGTTTTTTTTTAAAGCAAAGTGAAGAACAAAAGGCCAAATGTTCCAAGAGGTTTTGGTCCAGGACAGCTTATACCATAATAAATTCATCTTTACCATACTTCACTGTGTTTGCTGCAATAGACATGCCTATCAGTGCTGGAAATTTCTTTAAGTGTATCAGCGATAAAAGCAGATTGATATTTCGGTAAAACATGTACAACTTACATAAGACTTTTGCTTCGAAACCTACAGTTTTAGTTTTTCTTGCATGATTGTTGACCTGAACACTAGATAGTAAACTTTGTGTACCTTCAGAAGTTTAACTCGCCATTTATGTCTTCATTTTATGTACTCTTTCTTGTAAGGAATCATTTAACATATTTGTCCAGGAAACTGATTCTTAGAAAGTTTTATATATGAAGAAGAAGGTGTTATAAGGCAAATGACAGAAATATTATATTTTTAAGGGTTGGTATTTTGGACAATAGATGAGTATTGAATGAGGTTATATATGCCATAAACCCCAGTAATTCCAGTTACATTGTTTTATTATGGAGACATTTATTACCAAGGATGAAAGGGAGGAGGGTGTTTTCCCTCTACCTGTGAAGCAGCCAGGGCGAACTTATCAGTACATCAAAATTCTCTCGCTAGTTACCTTCTCTAAATTACCTATCTTGCTTATGAATTGGGACTTGTTGCTGTCGACTAAAGAATTGACCTGATTAGCAAACTATCTTTAAAAAAAATGTTGTTCTTTTGTTATTGTTGATGCTACCTAGCAATTTTCTGATGGTAAGATGAACCTCATGTTCGGACTAGAACTCTGAATAGTGAATAGTTATGTTTTATAAAGCCCTTATTGAACATTTTTAAAAGCTATTAGGCTGAATCCAGACTTGATTCTTTCCTTTTGAGTGTGGGGAGCAGAGGATTGAGATTTAGAAGAGACTTCCTACAGACACTAGGTTATAGTGGCAGTTTTATAGATTCCTTCAGAGACACCAACACACCTACTACTCTGCTCCAGAAGGTTTCCCCAGCTTCCAGAGCAGTTTAGGAGGCAGAAAGAGCCAGTGTCCTTTCACCAATGAACAAGTCTGCTTAAGAATTTGCTTTATTCTTATTGTGCCTTCAGGTCATTTCCAAATTATGGCAACCCTAAGGTCCACAGGGTTTTCTTGGCAAGATTTGTTCACAAATGATTTGCCTTTGCCTTCCTCTGAGGCCAAGAGAGTGTGACTTGCCCAAAGTCACCCGGTGGGTTTCCGTGGCCAAGGGGATTTGAACCCTGGTCTCCAGAGTCATAGTTCAACATTCAAACCATTGCACCATGCTGGCTCTTTATTGTAATACAAATATTATTTTTAAAAACTTTGTCCATTATTTAAAAAACCTGGAGAAATCATACAAACATTTTTAATTGTTGGTCTGATCCCAGGCTCATGCACTAATACTAGATATTGAAAAATGTACTTTGAAAACTATATGTTTAGTGCACAGTGGAAGAACGTGTTTGGTCAAACTACCTAATTTGGTGTACTACCTAAAATTGTTTCTTATTATTTCACAGATGGGCTTTCTTCTGCTGATCCCAGTTTCTGAGGAATGCCCCAGCAGAGGAATGGGGAAACTGGGTTGAAGAAAAAAGTCTCCTTCCAGTCCACAAATGGAAGAAGCCTTGTCTGAGCCTCAGAAGGTATTTGAAGACTGCTTGAGCTAGATGGACCAGTCATCTGATGCAGGGTGGCAGTTTCTTATCTAACAAGAAATGTTGAGAAAGATTCTTCTTTCATAGATAGCTGCTTCTTTATTCCCTTTCAGTTGATTTCAGCTTTTGCTAAGAAAATACGAGTCTAAGTGTATCATGTGCATGCTGCTTCTATGTCAAAACTATAATTGAAATGGGTTTTCTAAACTAAAATTACACTTAATGTCGTGATTGTAAAGAAATGTGATACAGTGGATCCTTGTATACGCTGGGGTGGTTCCAAGATCCCCGTGTATAACAAAATCCGTGTATGCTCAAGTCCCATTAAGTATACATGCCATAGCAAAATAGTGTCCCTAATAAAAAATGGAACATCAAGGTAAATTTATACTTTTTTGGAACATTTTCAAACCGTGTATGCTTAAATCCGTGTATAAAAAAATCCGTGTATAAGAAGGGCCGACTGTATATTCCAATAAAACATAATACACTTTAATCTTTCGGATTTCACATTAGGCTACAGATGGATGAGAAAGAGAAGCCAGAAACCAACTTGCAAAGTACAGCAAGTGGTAAATCAAAAAAAAAAAGAAAAGAAAAAAAAAGAAAAGCAGGGGGAAGAGGCTACCTCTCCTGCACAGGTAAAACAGCATATCTAT
Source organism: Sceloporus undulatus (assembly GCF_019175285.1). NCBI lineage: Eukaryota > Metazoa > Chordata > Lepidosauria > Squamata > Phrynosomatidae > Sceloporus > Sceloporus undulatus. The sequence goes on from NC_056525.1 coordinate 220,500,780, forward strand.
TCATTTCTGAACCTCAGTTTGATATGAGTGCTCAGATTAAAATTCGTTGGCAATACCAAAAACCATAATCGAATCACGGGCAGTTAGGATTGCATCTATGCTTTTATTAATAATTACGTATATACATGACTAATTGGAACTGTGTTATTTCATTAGGTCTACTTATTATCAGCAAGTCTAAATCTGGATTCATCACCATGACACACCAGTTTCCCTTAATTCTTTCTGTAATTGAAGTTGTGCCGTCTACTCACCTCTTATTGGCCTGCTTTAACTTTACAGGCTGATTCATCTTCCCTCATTTTAGAATGGTTCTGAGTGGTGGAAGATATTTGGAAGATAGTGAAGCTGCAGTTTTTTTTTTTCTTCAGATGATAACATTTTGCAGTACACTGTTAGTGTTGCAAATGGATGACCTTAAAAGATTTGGATAATTTAAGATCTGTTTACTTTCAGAGCTGCTTCATATTGGTTTAAACTTGTGATGCAGTTGACTTAACAATGTTTTAGGCAAACTGGTGCCTTCCAGATGTTTTGGACTGCAGCTCCTGCAATTGACCGTTGGCTATGTTGGGTGGCTTTTCTGGGAGTTCTAATCCAAAATAGCCAGAGAACAGAACAACTAAGTTGCATGCCTCCAACTAACAAAATGAAAAAGATTGGGTCAAGTTATTCTGTCTTCTATTTTGTTTTTTTTTTTTTTGTTTTTGTTTTTTGTTGTTTGTTTTTTTGTGTTTTTTTTTTTTTCTTCCTTCGGATGATGCGATGATCTGGATAGACAGGCGTAGAAGATTTCCAGAAGATACCTCACAAGTTCAAAAGAGCAGATACTTTCTCTTTAAAGACCATCAGCACTAGTGAACAAGCTGAGGTATAGATACATAGATCGAGGTGAACATAAAGCATACATTCAGTACTTACAAAATTAACAGAATCCAGTGGCCATGTGCTGCTGGTTTGACATGAAAAGGCAGGCAACAGTTTAATTTTATAAGTTGAATTCCCTTTCTCTGAACCTACAGATCTTGGAATAATGGTTAATGGAGATCACCATGAAGATGTCTATAATTATTCCTCCAAAGAAGTGCATCTTTTAGTATGACTTTCTTATACACTTTTCAGAATAAACTGGGCTTACATTTCTGATACATTCTTCACCCTAAGACTCCCAAGAAATAATGTAATGTTGACATTAACATTATTATTCTCACATATGCTTTCATTGATGAGAGACTGCTTTTCACACAAACTTTTCATATAAGATAATTTTAGGTCTCTGTCATCTTAAATGTTACCACTTGAGTTGTAAATGTTGTTGATTCTTTTGAGTCCATAATGCCAGGAAATTTACAGTGAGTTAAAACAGACAGATATAATTTGATGGCTTGTATTTTTCCACTTGCATATGTTGTAGCTTGACACATTTGTGTTTATTTCATATTGTTTAAATGAAGCTTATTGGTGGAATAATTAGATACAATTTTCCAGTGCCTGCTATAGAGCAATCATTTAGTCAACCAAAACACTAAAAAAAGAATGTTATGGCACACTATTTGGGTTAAAATTGTGACGTCACACCCACATCAGGTATTTTACCCTGAATTGAAAGCATATAAACCAGGATGCTTCATTAAACAAGCCTACTGAAGCGTGTCTGTAATTTTTATTTAGCCTGAAGAGATGCCCTCATTTGCAGTTTCTACTGAGCCATCTGTAACTGTATCAGAGAGTGAATCTGACAAGATACCTTCCCAAGTGCCACAGATGTTACAGGAGTTAGACGTTCCTATTTCTAATGTTAAGCAAAACAGTGTGCCTCCACCACGAGTAAGTAATTCTGGAAGTATTCTTGTTCGTAGAGCAAAATTATGGATATTGTAAAAGTCAGTCAATTTTTTAAAGCAGATGCTTGGTAATTTAAATTTAAGTCTCCTTTAATTGTGTTATCAAGAAGATTTGAGGGCCACTGTCCATTTTCTGTATACCAGTATAATTGTTTTTGTCTATGTAGGATGTGACAGTGTATGATGTGTACCTATGATGAGCATGTATTCAGAATGTAAGTTTCATGTGGGAAAAGACAAACGTTTCAAGTGTGTTTTCTATACTAGTATGGGACCTGCGTGTACAGGTTAGTTTATAATGAGTTCTGCAACTGCTATTTTTCTGCTTGGCCCAGTCTGTATTGTCTCTCATGTTCCTTGATTCTTGTTTGGACAGTGCGTTTGGTGGCCCTATCTAGACTTGTCCCAGCTGCATGATACGCAATAAACTCTTGCAGCAATGAGAGGGTCTCATTGCAGACTGGGCCAGTCAGAAAAATCAGCAAACATGTTATAACGAAACTGGGCAAAAAATGGTATTTGAAAACACTGAAATTCTGGACCACACCAGCACTATAAGGTCAGAATGCACAGGGAAGCCACTGAAATCCACAAACTCCTGGGAAACTTCAACAGGAAAGAAGAAATCCTGAAAGTAAACAATGTTTGGCTACCAGTCCTGAAAAACACCAAAATCAAGACTCAGCACATTCCACCTAAGTTCAAGGGGTTTCCCAGCAGACAATGGATTACTGATTAAATAAACACAAACCTCCCTCGCATATGCTCCCACCCTGAGGCTTTGCCATTCACCAGCAGACCAACACAGAGATTAACATGTAAATCACTTCCTCTCAACCAAACGTCACACAGTATATATACCCCACGCATTTCCATGCCACTATTGTCTGAAGATGCCAGCCACAGATGCAGGTGAAACATCAGCAATAAATTCTTCCAGAACATGGCCACATAGCCCAAAAAACGCACAAAAAACAATGTACATATTGCTTTACAAGTAAAACAACTCAAAACGGTGGGTCATGCCACAAGTGTGCAATCTAAAATATGAAATCAAGGCGTGTGTCACTGTAGCTCGAGCCAACATCTGCAGGAACTGGCACAGTTGGTACACTAGTCTTAACTGTGCAATTGCATTTCTTGCCATTGCTGAAACCTGGGTATCCAGGCTCAAGGCTAAATCAAAGAGTCAGCTGCAAACCTAAAATTTCAGGTAGCATATAACCACATGCAGCACAGGATGAATCCCTGGATAAAAATTTTAAAAAGTTTTAAAATCATAAAACTATGTCTATGTTGAAGAAGTAGAAATGTTACCTTATCCTGAATAAGCTAGTAAGATTTTCACAATTCTTTTATGTTTCTTGAGACACAGTAGAATGAAATGTATAGAATGGACTACATATAAATATAATTTACAATTAATATTTTGCTTCATTTTTTAAAAAAACCTTTTAGCTAAGTCTGAAGAGAGCTGGGAGTCCCCGAAACAAATCAAAAAGAAGAAAAAGGCCAGAAGGGAAACGTGAATTTTCTGAGATGGACGTGTGTTGCAGAAACACTTGTCGTGAAGATTATGCTGTTTATGCAATAATTTGTGAACCTGTACAGAATTTTATATAAATTTCAACAGATTTTTTTTAAAAAAACAAACTGCTTTGAAAAAACCATCTTTAAGAACAGGAACTGAAGGAGAATGAGTTGGTGACATACTTTAACAGGAAATTTGACAATACTGGAAGATGCATTGAAGAGTCTGTATTTTCAACCCATGGGGAAATAATTTTTAAGAATCTTGGTATCACAACAGTTATCTCTTAATTTATGTAATTTGAACAAAAAGGGTTGGTCGAAAATTCCCTAATCATCTTTGAAGCTAGTGTGACATGCTTGAATGGTGCCCATTCTAAATTTGTTTAATGTACAAATCAAAGAAGTCTGATTAATCTGCCATATCTTTCTAATAATTAAAAGTAGGCTAACATAAAGTAACTGTAGAGAATGACTGGAGTTCTGGAAGCATTTTCTCTTGAATAGTCATCTGCTTCAGAATATGTGCCAGAATTATGACTAGACCCATTCAACAAAATTCAGTAAAAAAAATGATTGTGGTTTAGATGCAGAACTGTTAGGAACTGTTCAGAACCTCAGTACGGTTCATGAAGTTGCTTCTGGTAGTCATCTACTTGAATTATTCAAATAATATATTTTTTAAGAAATTGGGCACGTGTGCTCAAAATCGGCCTCATGTTTTATTCTTTTTTTAGGTAGTGGGTTAGTTGTTGCTCTTTAACCTTTATTCCTCATAAGTCTTAAAGTCATGTTTAATTTCTCTTCTGCTGCCCTACCCCACCTCCTTTTTTGGTTGATTTAATGTCTTCTTTTTTTAACTTCCATAAACTCTTCAAAAGTGTGATGGAGGATGAAAGAGCGAAATAATGGCTTCAGACAGCTTTAATTGACGTTGAGACCACCTGTATCAGGAAGTGCTTTTTTTACTGCCTTAACCTATGTAGAATCTGCATCTAGAGTTCTTAAATGGGATAAATGTTGTTTTTTGTATTTTTAAAAAATCATGCAAGTAAAGCAATTGTATAACAACTTTCCTCTTGGAATGATTGATTAAAATGGGAATTGAGCTGCATCATTTCCAGGCACTGTGTAATTACATCACATCAAGCAGGCAGGTATCTGAATAGTGCATGCTCAGCCATGTACTCTGTATATAGCCTTTACAAAATGTTTGTGTGTGTTTAAAGGACCATAATTAACATAACTTGGTGAACATCTATTAAAGAGAAGCCATGATTATTTGATGTAATTGGCTTAGCTTTTTTTTTCTTTTGTGGCAGAGAAATTGTAACAGCTGTAACCAATGGTACTTATTGACTTTCCCATAATGTCTCATTGTATACGTCTGAAATTTTGGTAAAATTAACTTGCAATGCAAGAACAATTAAAGCAACAAACTGGATATAGTTGTATTGAAGACAAGCCTTATTAATTGATAGTGTTCCTAATGAATACTAATGTGCACAGGTATTAACTCCTGTTTCAGGAACATGGCAGATGTTTACATGTTCAGATGTTTTTGTTTAATTCAGTGACATTTCTAAATCAGTTTTGTTAAAATAAATTGAGCAAATTGATAGCATTGTGTTATTTATGGGAAGGGAGTTTTACTTAGACAGTACTTTTAGCAAGAATTAATGTGTCCATGAAAGTATTAGTACTGAAATACAGTTTTCAGCATTTTTAGTGGTTATTGAATATGTGAAATCATGTTTGTTTGCATAAATTCTTTCCCTTCTTCATAGACGTTTTAGCAGATTTGATCCATTTCCAGTATTAAAAAATTGACCTGCACTTCATCAGATTTAACTTTTTGAAAGGTAGGCAAATGGTAAACATGGTTCAGCAAAGCCATGAAACAAATTGCTTCTAATTGTCTTAGGTAGTAGATAGAGCCCTTAAATGTTATTTCCTCAAAAGAGTTTTCCATCATACCAATCATCTATGGAAAACTGCAAAGTGGTAAAGGTATATCTATAATGAAATAATGTTAGAGGCATTTTTTGTGGTTTTTGACAATGAAGCCATTTGTGGGAGCATTTCATATGCCATAGCATGATAATGCTAAATGATAAGTTGAAGGTACCTTCTAACATAATACTGGCAAAATTTAATAAACTCTGCTTAAACCTAGACCTATAGACCACATTTCATTATCTCTTTGCCAAAATATGTCCCTTGTTTAAAACTCAGTCTTCAGCAGAAGTTGTTTAGGATTATTGTCTAGGAAATGTATGGAAATAATGGATAGTTTCTCTGTCTTTGAGAAGCTTTCTCAGTCCCAGAATATTGTGGTATATAGAAATTGGATGGTAGCAAATATGAGATACTTTCCCCATTTAAAAAAACCTCCACTAATTTCCAGTGCTTACCTTACTTAGTTTGCTGTGTAGAGCTAGGTGTGTCTAAGCCCCCCAGAATTAATGGGATTTCACACTGGCTGCCATGCACCCTAAAATGCCCTTTATCCACATGCATCACAGTCATAAACTTTTAGGATTTCTCCACTTTGAACTGCAGGATTTCCCTCAGTCTTTGGTATTGCACTTTTGTTCTAGCTGGAGTTGAAACTACATCTTGGTCATCCTTGATGAAGGCAATAGTAAATGTCTGGTGGTCTCCATATGTGATGAAGCAAATTTCTATTCAGAACCTGGAGAACATGGGAAATTTCTGAATTGCACAATGGAGGGTGACAAAAGATGTTCAAAATAAATTGTGTTAATGTATAAGAACAAGCATCCACATTTGCACACAGTAGTTTACAATAGCCTTTGGGTAGGGATAGACTACTGTGATCCTCCAAATGTTTTAGCTCTGCAGCTCTCATAATTCCCTACTTACTATTGGCTCTTTTTCTTGGGGCTAATGGGAGGCTCACATATGTTCACCCCTGCTTTATGGCCACCTTGTGGTGGAAACCAAGCCAGCTAAATATATCCTCATAATGAATGCACGGAATGTTTTCCAAAGAGTCATGTGGGTTTTGTAATTTTTGAAATTGTTTGTATGCACAACTTTGCAAAAAAATGTGGTATGTAATTAGGTAGTCATCGCATGCTTTAATCTTCCTTGACTTTTTTCTTTTGGCGTTTTCTTAGGAAAAGTGTATAGAATTCATACATGTTTGTTACAGAGTTGGTGCAAGGTGGATAGAATATGAAAACTGTATTTCTGATTTTTTTTTAATTTAAAAGAATTACAGTAGATAGATTTATTTAATTATTTACTAAAGAATGTATACATTAAAGTAAGTTTTCAAAACTTTGCAGAAATATCTTCTTAGTGTTGCTCTTTTCCCCTTTTACTAACGCTTACTTCCCTGTGCCTGTTTAATTCTATATGGCTTAGAATAATTAGTCTTTTAGCTTTCCAGGTAAGAGTCAGTGTCATAGCAGTCCAAGAGGCTCACAAATTGAGCCTTGGCTGTGGCTTTACCTGTCAGTAGTGACTGTTTCCCAAAGTATACCCAGCATCATTTCACTTGAGGGCACTTTGGGAAATTTAAATGGAAGAAAGCACCACCAGAGGGCATTCTGGAGCTGTCCTGATGAGGCTTTAACTTCAGGTTATGTCAGTCCTATGTTTTGTTGCTTGTGTACAACAGGCTTCCCACTGTGATGGTAGTTTCTCCTCTGAGGCTGTTAGTAATAAATAGAGGGTGGCCCTTGGAACTTAAATAATTTAACATGTTTAGAGCCTTTTATGTCAATCAAATATGCACAACTTTTTCACTGCCAAGTATCTCATCTGGTATTGACTGAGAGCCATGGCAAGAATGTTCCAGGTTGCCTCCTGAGTATTCTGGCCCCAAATTCCCCCCATTATGTACTCTCTCTGAAGTGACAACAGCAGACTGCCTTCCAACACAATCCCTGCTCATTGCCTGGTACAATGAAATCCTCATTTGTTGCCTGCTGAGGTCACAACAAAGCACCGAGCCATGTTATCAACCAGGGTGCCTCATTCTGATCTCAGAGCAATTTGTGCCATAGCAGCGGTGCTGGGTGGTTAACAGGGCCCATGTGGGAATGCAGCCACCAGTCATCATTGCAGAGAGAGCCGAAAGCCCAGAGCAAAAGGTAAAGATTTCAAATTTGGTTAAGGGGAAGAAAGGCTGAATCGACTGCAGACACTGTGAAAACTGTTCACACTTGATTTGTGATTTTGGCCCTGCGTCATGAAAGCATACGTGCTTGTACAGGCACACTCATTCCCACACACACACACACATGCATGTACATATGTCATTGTGTTGGGATCCACGAACAATCTTTACCGAGATAGCAGTGGGTAAATAGCAATATTGGAAGTCATGGATTCATACCCAGACACACACAAGTTCATCTGATCATCTGTGCAGCAGGGAAAAGTGGATGGGGTTAGACAACCCTTAAGGACTGCTTAGGGAGCAGATGAGGACTTAAAGTTGTGTAAATTGGAACTGTTGACTGCTTCCTTATTGTTACCATCTGTAGCATTTATTATTCATTTATTATTTATTCATTTATTTAATTTAAGAGTGATAGAATTCAAAGATATAGCCGTGTTAGTCTGTAGAATCAGTATGTAGAGAGATCTTGTAGCACCTTTGAGACTAACTGAAAGAAAGAATTTGACAGCATGAACATTGGTAGACTTCAGTCAACTTCCTCAGATGCTACAAAAGGCTATGAAAGGCTTTCATAGACTTTTGGAGCATCTGAGAAGTAGACTGAGGTTTACCAATGCTCATGCTGCCAACTTCTTTCTTTCAGTTAGTCTCAAAGGTGCTACAAGATTTTAAGGTTATCATAAAGGACTCACGGTGGTTAATTCACATGGTATTTCTGCTGGACATTTTGCTTTCTATCTTGGATCCAATGTAGGCCCTGATCTTGACCTGTTTGTCAAATACAGTAAAACAAAAACATGCAAAACTACTGAATAGGAGCAGGGACATATAATGAATTTATAATTGGTTGAATGGCCGAACCCAAAGGGTGTTCAACAATGGCTCTTTTTCATCCTGGAGAGAAGTGACCAGTGGGGTCCCACAGGGTTCTGTCCTGGGCCCAGTGCTATTCAACATCTTTATCAATGACTTGGAGGACAAAATTGGGGGCATACTGATCAAATTTGCTAATACATCAGAGGACAGGATCAAAATTCAAAATGACCTGAATAGGCTAGAAAGCTGGGCCAAAGCTAACAAAATGAAATTCAACATGGAGCAATGTAAGGTACTGCTCTTAGGGAGGAAAAATGAAATGCACAGATATAGGATGGGGACACCTGGCTGAATGAGACTACATGTGAAAGGGATCTAGGAGTGCAAGTAGACCACATATTGAACATGACTCAACAGTGTGATGCGGCAGGTAAAAAGGCCAATGCAATTTTAGGCTGCATCAATAGAAGTATAGGGTCTAGATCAAGGGAAGTAATAGTGTCACTCTATTCTGCTTTGGTCAGGCCTCACCTGGAATATTGTGTCCAGTTCTGGGCACCACAATTCAAAAAGGATGTGGAGAAATGAGCATGTCCAAAGGAGGGTGACTAAAATGGTGAAGGGTCTGGAAACCATGCCCTATGAGGAACGACTTAGCTGGGTATGTTTAGCCTGGAGAAGAGAAGGTTAAGAGGTGATATGATAGTCCTGTTTAAATATTTGAAGGGATGTCATATTGAGGAAGGAGCAAGCTTGTTTTTTGCTGCTCCGGAGACTAGAACGCAGAACAATGGATGCAAACTGCAGGAAAAGAGATTCCACCTCAACATTAGGAAGAACTTCCTGACAGTAAGGGCTGTTCGACAGTGGAACAAACTCCCTCGGAGTGTAGTGGAGTCTCCTTCCTTAGAGGTCTTTAAACAGAGGCTGGATGGCCATCTGACGGGGATGCTTTGATTGGGAGTTGTGGTCTTATCCAACTCTATGATTCTATGTCCACTGGTATGATTTACATTTGGTTGAGATCCTTCTGGGTTTCCAGCTTCTGTGGAATAAATGTAGCTAAAATCCACAATCCAGTTTGACCAGTGATAATAATAAACCTGTCTGTTATCAAGAAGAAGAGATCATAGATGTTTGAGTTTGTACAGCAGTGTAGTTCCTTGGTTTCTGTAAGCATCATCTTTTGGTATCCATCATTGTTGGCTTCTGACATTTCTTGGTTATTCCAAATGTGTCCTGTTTACCAAGCACTTTAATTCTTTCTCTGGACTTAGGCCCCTGGCACCTTTTTGGGCTGACATTAACAGCCCATCTGAAGACTGTGATTAATCCCATTAAAACCAATACAATTTAAACAGCTAGTGTGCTTGTTCCCCACCTTCATCTTCATGCATGACCGTTTACCTTGGTTTCCAAAGGGATATTGTAGTGCCTTTGAGACTAAGTTAAGTAACTTGAATACTTCAGTCTTACTTGCATCTATTTAGAAGACAAGACTTCCTAATTTTTATAGGACATAGCCCTGAGTTAATATGCAAAGGTTCTAGCTAATACACATATGCCGGTTCATATTATCAAACTGCATCTTTTCATCTTGTGTTGCAGCACATGAATCCCATTCTTACAGCCAAGAATAGCAAATATTTTGATAAAGGTATCTGGCTGAGAGGTTTTGGGCTCTGTGGGGTCCAGAGCTCAGACAATTGGATACACAACTGGAAGCAAGCCCTGTTGAACTTAATAAGACTGACATTTGTATAGACATGCACAGGATTGTCCAGTAAGTTTTTTAAGATAGCAAGCACATTAAAAGCAGTGTCCCATGTTTCTTCTGTACTGTTTAAAATGGACATTGAAATGTTGCCAAATAGAAAGCTATTTCAGTAGAATTAAAACAAAATTTATAGAATAGTGTGCAGTAGATCTTTTAAAATGAGAGATGGAAAATTAGATGGTTTTATTTCAGCCATCAATCTTCCAGCATGAAAGGCTCCTTGAATGGAACCTAAGAGGAGAATCAGCTAACAATGGAGGAAAGCCAAGAGCTTTCTGTAACGAGAAAAAAGCATTAGCTGAACCAATCCATTCAGTCTCTATGAAGTTTCATAGCAATTAAAGACGTCAATCTGGCTTTAGAACAGGAAACTGTACCGTCTGTCTTTGACCTTGAGTTCTTGTCTAAACTTACTGATGCTGCAGAGAAAATATAAAAGGTTAATGTACTTCAGCAATACTTTGAAAATTAAAAAGGAAGCTTCATATGTGCAACAAGTTTGTAAGGTTTATTAGACTAATTTAGGGGAAGGAGCCTTAGCTTATATAGCCCTGAAGCAGAGGCAGGTGGAACTGCAGTAGCCCCATATGTCTTAGATACTTGTGAGGAACTGGAGCAAGTAGAGAAATCCTGCATGTCCCTAACAAGGAAAAGTTAGGTAGTCAGGATTAGAATCCTCCCCAATCTTCGCGACATGAGAAGATAGCAACTTGAGTAATGCCACTGCCTTTCACAAACAACAGGGTTTTTTTCACTACCTTTCATAGTCACAAATAAGAGAGCCTGCTGGTGGTGAATTCATCATCTTTGAGATGACAAATAGTGAGTGATTGATGGAATACAGATGCACCATGATATATAGGGGCAGCATAGAAAAAGAAGAAGTACCTATGCTCAAGAACATCTGTCTCCATGCCAAAGAAGCTCAAGTAGCAGCCTGGCTATGAGCCTTGCCAGAGCATCCACCAGGTACAACAAAATATGGTTCACTAGCTGTGAGACCCACAGACCCTTGGGTTAATGGAGGAAGAAACTTCATCCCACTGATCCCAGAAAAACAGGTAACCACACAAAATGATTAGGTCAATTAATATGAAGTCCTAGCACGCCAATGCATGTCCCTTAGGTATGTAAATACCACCGTCTGTCCTAGAAGAATAGAGGGAGATACTTCAGGCCTTCCCTACATAAATTGTAAGAGACGTTGTGAGTCCAGTGTCAGGTCTGAAAGATGTAGCAATGTAGATCTCCAAAAAACATGGCAGCAGTAGAGGGTTCCAATGCCTTCAGCCAACAGCACAAAAGACTGATTGATATGCTAGTTCAGCTTCACTGCACTGGCAGAATGAGTGTACTGTAGTAGCTAGAATGAGGTAATGGCTGCTTTGTATCTAAAGGCTCATGGACACTGGCACAAGTGACTTACATTTAATGAGGTGGAACTGGACATTCAAACAGCCCTTGTAGATAAGCTATACAATACAGATTTTTTTAATTGGTCTATGAAGATAAGGGGAAGCCTTACAATTGTCAGATTTTATCGAGTTTCCTGCAGTGTTAAAAATACACAGAGAAAAGCCACTTACCAGAAGAACAAAAGGAAATCATATTCAATTACCTGGAAAAGAATCCTCAATATTTGTAAAAATGGACCAATCAAGTGGGCCATCAGAAAGATCACTGTCATATGACAGGTTTGGGAACAGCACCTCTTGTGAAACAGAATCAATATGCAGTGAACAGGAAGGCAATAGTAACCATATAAAAACAATAGACGATCTAGTGAAAGGGGATGTGCTAGTCAGACAAGCCTCACCAACGGAGCCCTATTCCCTGTACCAAAGCTAGGAGCTAATCAATGGAGAATATGCATCGATTACAGGATCTTGAATTGAAGAACACAGTTGGTAGCAACATTGAACTATCATGATAGTTCCTCATTACAGAATGAACATTGAGGACAGTATAAAATTATTTGAGACTTTGCAAATGGGTTTGGACTCATCCAATATGTAATTCAGAAGATTACTAGATTCCCTGTTTCACTGAGCAGAATTTGCCTGGAAAAGGTTACCCATGGGATATTTAAATAATCCTACCTTAGTCATTGCTGACAAAGAGCATCTGCTATGTTATATCCCAGATACAGTGGTATATATTGGACATAATAATTTCACATGATGATCCTCAAGTACATGTGGAAACAGGGAAGCAGGATACATAGTTTCCATAAAGAAATTTCAGCTAGCACGAAGCTGAGCAATGGGCTGGGACTTAATTCTTTGTGGGCTTTTTTATCTCAATGAAAAGTAAAATTCTTTCATCTGGACTACAATTGGCAAGTTTTAGCTATACAGCATCTAAAAGTTTTTTCCGGATGTAACTACAGGGACGTCTTGAGAAATTCAGTGTTCTCTGCCTAAGAAAGGAGCAGTCATTTTCACACAGATCAGGAGCAGCCTGGATCTCAAGGGAAGTTACTTTTCTGTTGCTAATGGAGTTTAAATTTTATTACCTATCTTTTATTGTCCCAGTCCCCAAATGGCCATGAACATGGGCCTGCAATGATATCCCTCAAGACCATCTTGTGCATCTCTGTATTTCACTGATTTTATGTTTGTTGCATTTTAACATCTACAGTGTTGATGTATTTTGAATGTTAAATTTTAATTTCCCTGATGTGTGACAGACTCATTTTTATTCTTTATTAATAAATAATTGCTTTCAGTGACCTTGGTTGTGATCTAATTTCCTCTGCTCTTGAGATTTTCTTCAGAATTTTCTTGTGCCCAGATTTAAACACCCATAGAATCCTTTTATTTCTAGGCTGGTGAAATACTTAGAGCTCTAGTGGACTCTCTAGTCTTCAACACTGGACTTCTCTAGCAGAGCATTCTAAGCATTTCTCCAAATTTCAAATCCTTGCAGGATGTAGTCATGACAGTTAAAGCAGTTTTTTGTTCAGACTGAGAGAGATAATATAGAGCTAACTTGGGTCAGACCTCCTTGGAATGCTGTGTCCAGTTCTGGGCACCACTGTTCAAGAAGGTTATTGCAAGCTGGAATAGGGTGACCAAAGTTGTAAAAGGCCTGGCAACCAAGTTCTATGAGGAACACTTTATTGAGCTAGATATGTTTAGCTTGGAGATTTGAGACATCATGTGATATCCATCTTTAAGTATTTGAAAGGATGTGTTGTTAAAAATTAACCAGACTTATTTTCTGCTACTCCAGAGACTAGAACACAAGCCAGTGGAATCAAATTACAAGACAAAAAGATTAAATCTAAGCTTTGGGAAAAACTTCAGACATTAAAATGTGTTCAACAGTGGAATAAGTGCCTCAGAAGGTGATGGACTCTTCTTTCTCAGAGACCTTTAAAGAAATGTTGGATGACCATCTTTCCAGAATGGTTTAGTTGTATATTTCTCTTGATGGCAGTCCCTTCCAATTCTGTGATGACTTTCAACTGCAAAGTGCAGATACCCTCTCCTACACAGTGAGGTGCATTTATTTAGATGCCCTTCTAGACCCCTTGCTATCATATAAATTCTAAGAATAGGTAACTGATAATTGTGGAGTGCAGATGACATTTTCTTCCTCTCACACCCACAGACTTCATTATCATCTCCTCCAGCTTGAATTCATTTTGCATCTCTTAAGTAATCAAGGTCAGAATCGCTGCAAAGGCATGCCCATGGAAGCACCTCCCAGCCAGACGCCATATCCCTATTGCCATTCATTGCAAATGCAGTTACATTTTAGAGCAATTCAATTACATCAGCTGCCAGATGGGAGAGAATCCATATGCACAGAGCAGTGGTTTGTGAAATGGATAAGCAGACATGGTCAGGTTGTGACATATGCAGACTAGCTACAAATATGTGAATGGAAGTAGCAATACTGGCATCTTGACAGCAAAACACAAAACAGGTGCAGCAAAAAAATCTTGCAGCACCTGATAGACTAAGAATTCCCCACAAAACCCTTGGGTCTCTCTCAGGGTTCAGTGGCTTGTAAGACTGCCCCCATTCCTATCATTTATGTTATTTTGGTTTTATATCCTACCTTTAAAGGTCATAGAATCATAGAATTTGAAGAGAGAACAAGGGCCGTCCAGTCCAACCCCTTCCATGCAGGAACTCTCAATCAAAGCATACCCGAGAGATGGCCATCCAGCCTCTGTTCAAAGACCTCCAGGGAAATGAGACTCCATCACTCTCCGAGGCAGTGTGTTCCACTGTCGAACAGCCCTTACTGTCAGGAGGTTCCTCCTAATGTTGTGGAACCTCTTTTCCTGTAACTTGCATCTGCTGTTCCGGGTCCTGTTCTCTGGAGCAGCAGAAAACAAGCTTGCTCCCTCCTCAATATGACATCCCTTCAAATATTTAAACAGGGCTATCGTATCACCTCTTAACCCTCTCTTCTCCAAGCTAAACATCCCCAGCTCCCTAAGTCTTTCCTCATAAGGCATGATTTCCAGACCCTTCACCATTTTATTCACCTTCCTTTGGACACACTCCAGTTTCTCAACATCCTTTTTGAACTGTGGTGTCCAGAACTTGACACAATATTCCAGGTGAGGCCTGACCAAAGCAGAATAGAGTGGCACTATTACTTCTTTTGATCTAGACACTATACTTCTGTTGATGCAGCCTAAAATCACACTGGCCTTTTTAGCTGCCGCATCACACTACTGACTCATGTTCAACTTGTCTTCTACTTGCACTCCTAGATCCCTTTCACACGTATTCTCCTTAAGCTAGGTGTCCCCATCCTATATCTATCCATTTCATTTTTTCTCCCCTAAATGCAGTACTCAATATTTCTCCATGTTGAATTTCGTTTTGTTAGCTTTGGCCCAGCTTTCTTAGCCTATTCAGGTCATTTTAAATTTTGATCCTGTCCTCTTGGGTATTAGCTACTCAAAAACGTGCACTTTGAATTCTGCCTGGAAACGGACTGGTAACCACTGTAGCTGTTTTAGTAGGAGGGTCTCATGATCCCTATAGGTAGTCAACAGACTGGATGCACTGTTTTAAATCTGCTGAAATTTCCAAGCACTTTCCAAAGGCAGCCCCACATAGAGCGCATTACCGTAGTCCGAATGGGATGTCATCAAGGTATGTGTCATCAAAGCCAGATCTGACTTTTCAAGGAACAGATGCAGCTAGTTTTAATAGTGTGAAGCCCTCCTGGATACAGCTGAAACCTAGGAGCACACCCAAGCTGCAAACTTGAGATTTCAGGGGGAATGTAACCTTACCCAACGCAGGCTGAATCCGTCTTCATTGAACAGAATCGTGCCTGTAGAGTCCTGCTAACCTAATGTTCCATCTTTGTTTGTTGTTGTCGTCGTATGCTCTCAAGCCATTTCTGACTTGTGGTGACCCTATCATAGGGTTTCCTAGGGCCAAGAATGTGTGACTCACCAAGGACATCCGGCGGATTTCTATGGCCACGCGGGGAATAAACCCCTAATCTCCATTGTCCTAGTCCTATACTCAAACCACTATACCACACTGGCATCTTTGTACATCTGATGAATTAGGCTAGCTGTACAAAAACATATATGCCATTACGAGGTGAGTTAGTCTTTCAGATTATTACAAATGACTCTTCAGTTAAAACTGGAATAATGCAGAAAAATGAGTGAAGACTGAGTTTTGAAAAAACTTAAATTAATTAAAAAAAAACAGACCTCTCTTTGATCCTCCCACTGACCCCCCAACTCTCACCATCTCTTCAGCCTTTTAAAGGGAGGCAGGCAAACGCCACAGTCCATATCGTGTTTTAGACTGCATCTGCACTGCAGAAATAATCCAGTTTGACACCGCTATAAGTGTTATAGCTCAATGCTATGGAATTCTGGGATTTGTAGCTGGTTGTGGCACCAGACCCTACAAATCCCAGAATTCCATAGCATTGAGCCATGGCACTTATAGCAGTGTCAAACTGGATTATTTCTGCAGTGAGGATGCAGCTAGAGTCATTCCTTTTAACTCTTGTATATTTTCATGTAATTTTATACTTTTTGTTCTAGATGATTTTAATTGTTTTAAGTTTTATTAGGTCCCTTCCTGGGAGAAAAGTGGCATAGAAATGATAGATAGATAGATAGATAGATAGATAGATAGATAGATAGATAGATAGTGTTGGTGTCATCCTCTCCATTGACCTTCTCCTGTCACACACAATACAGAACCTTTAGTCATGTTTGTACTCATAAATTGTAGTTCCTGTATATCACTGAAGGTAATGGCAATAGCTGTTGTGACATAAAACAATTAGCAAAATTAAAATTATACTTTCGTTACAATGTCGTACAATAGATTCTTGGTGAGGTTCAGTTCCAGGACGCCCCTGTTGGATACCAAAATCCGTAAATGCTCAAATCTCACTAAATACAATGGCATAGCACATGGGTCCCCAAACTGTGACCTTTAAGAGATTTTGGACTTCAGCTCCCAGAATCCCAAACTATTGACTAACATGGCTGAGGCTTCTGGGGGCTAAAGTCCTAAATCTCTTAAAGGGCACAGAAAAGTTTCTCTCTAACAGAAAAAGATCAATGTCTCACAAAACTACAATTCCCTGGATTATTTAGCATGGAGCCCAGGGTGGTAAAGATGGTCTCAATCTGGACTATTTCTGCAGTGTGTCTTGACCATAGTTTCATGTGGTTGAAGTGAAAATTTGGTACAATGTGATTTTTTAAAATAAAATAAAATAATTCTAAAGTTTTGGGGTTTGCTCCTCCACTCTGGTGCCACAGCCAGCTACAAACCCCAGAATCCCATAGCAAAATTTAATTTACAAAAAATTAAAAAAATTAAAAATGTAATTTTAAAAAACCTGGGGGTTCTCTTTTTTCCTGCCCCCGAGCCCTCAGCCCATTCACACCATCTTTACAGCATTTTTAAGCTATATATTCTTTTGACTATGCCAATGTCTTAAAATAATGTGTGAATTTTGTGCTGCTATGAGGGAAGGCACTGTGGGCATTCTTTCCTCCTACTTGGATATATAGAGGATATACATCTCTGCTGGAGCAGAATGTATATATATTTGTGCTGCGGCAGTACATCTCAGGTTATATGTTTTGTATTTTTGCTTTATTTTGGTGCTGGCCATGTGCTGTATTAAATTCATTCATTCATTCATATCCTTTTATAATTTTATTTCAAACTTAATACAGAAAATTCTCCATTTTACAGCATTTTTTAAAAAAATGCCACAGTCCAAAAACAAAAATGCAGATGTTGGGGGAGCAGAGGTGTCCCACCCCCACACTTAGGGTGTCACTTGGTGCGGTCCGCACCCTCCCCTGCAAGTGTTGCCCTTGGTTGAGTCCACCATCAGCTCAACCCGCCCTGCAGCAAATCCCTTGTTCCACCTGATTTCGCCCCCACACACCTGATTGGACCAGCTGAGTTCCAAGGCTCCGCCCCTCCCTCCCTCCCTCCCTGGTGGAGGGAGCGATGACGTCATGGAACGGAGGTAGCCCCCCCTCCCCCCCTCTCAGAGGATCCACTGCGCAGCTAGCATCCTGATGCAGCACAGGTGAGAGGCTGCTGAGACAGGTGAGTCTGCTGGACAGGTGAGGCTGCTGCATCCCTGGAGGAGTCGCACCTGAGCTGCTGGCAAAGGCGGCAGGTCCCTTCCAACCCCTGCTTGGGTACCATTGGAAGAAGAAGCAGCAACAACCACAACAGGAGCCAAGAGAAGGACCAAGGCAGGCTGGAGGGCTCTCAGGGCACCGCCATGAAGATGCTGAGCTCCCCCTGGGCTCGCTTCTACTCCAACAGCTGCTGCTTGTGCTGCCATGTCCGCACTGGCACCATCATCCTTGGCATCTGGTACCTGGTAAGGAGCTTCACCCCACCCTCTGTCGGTGTGTGTGTTGTGTGCCTCCGGGTGCGGGTATTGTGTGACTTCACGTCCTTTCCGACTTATGGCGACCCTATATCATTCTTGGCAGGAGGTTTTCCCTGGCTTTCCCCTGAGACAGAGAGTGTGACTTGATCAAGGTTACCCCGGGGGGGGGGGGGTTCCAGGGCCATGCTGGGATCCGAACCCTGGTCTCTAGAGTCCTAGTCCCAACACTCAAACCTAGCAAGTTTCTCGAGAGGAGTACTGGCCATGGCTTTCTCCTGAGGCTGAGAGAGTGTGACTTGCTCAAGGTTACCCAGGGGAGTTCCATGGCCAAGCTGGGATCTGAACCCTGGTCTCCAGAGTCCTAGTCCCAATGCTCAAACCTATCACAGGGTTTTCTTGGCATGTTTTTTCAGAGGAGGGTTAGCCATGGCCTTGCCCTGAGAGACGGTGACTTGCTCTGTTTTAGTCATTTAATAAGCTTTTTTTAATATTGTAATAATTGAATTCCATTTTAATGTACTACTTTTCTATGTTTTTAATTATACTGTACTTTTAATGTTGCAAGCTGCTCTGAGTTCCAGTTCTGGGGAAAGAGTGGAATACAAATGATGATGATGGTCACCCAGGGGGTTTCCATGACCGAGCTGGGAATCAAAGTCTGGTCTCCAGAGGCATAATCTCAACACTCAAACCTATCATGAGGTTTTGTTGGCAAGTTTCATCAGAGGAGGGTTGCCATGGCCTTCCCCTGAGGCTGAGAGAATGTGATTTGCTCAAAGTAAGCCGGGGGTTGCCATGGCCAAGCTGGGACTTGAACCCTGGTCTCCAGAGTAGAGTAATCCAATGCTGAAACCGCTGCACCACACTGGATGCAAACCAGCCTTGTCATCTTGCAGAACATTCCTGCTAAATGGATTGTGTTGAAAAATTTTGGTCACAAAAGAATAGCACAAAATAAATTAGTCCCAAAAAGTAAATGTTGCTGTGTACTTTCAAGTCATTTCTGACTTACGGCGACCCTAAGGCAGCCCAATCATGGGGTTTTCTTGGCAAGATTTGCTCTGCTCTGGTGCCACAACAAACTGCAATTCCCAGAATGCCATAGCATGGAGCCAGGGCAGTTGAAGCGCGGTCAAACTGAATGATTTCTGCAGTGTGGATGTAGCACCAGGGAGCCCAAGGCTTCCTTGCTGCATTGCGCAGAGAGACAAGAGAAAGGCAGTAATGAGACAGAGGAGGCTTTCTCTCCCTTGCATGCCACTGTAATGCTGGCCCCATTTATCTAGGTCACTGGGGGGGGGGAGAGGGAGGAACTGGAAGGGTGGGGTTTTTTTTTTTCCCCCCCCCCCCCCCCCCCCGTAGGACACAGTAGGCCTAGGATGTACTTGCAGGTCATCCAGGTATCCCCCTTTTCCAGGACATACCCTCCATTTCAACCTTCGGCCCAGGAGGAATTTCCAAAATGTCTTTCATTTTGAACATGATTACAGTCCAAAACACCCGGCAGAAATAATCCAGTTTGAGACCACTTTGACTGCCCAGGGAATCCTGGGAATTGTAGTTCATTGTGACGCCAAAGCTCTCTGAAAGTGAAGGCTAAATGTCTCACCGAGCTACTGTTCCCAGGATTCCCTGGCACTAAAGCAATCTCAAACTGGATTATTTCTGCAGGGTTTTTTGGACCCTAGAAGCAGGGATTTACATTTCTGTGAGCGTTCTTCACTTTGATTTGGTCACGTCCTCCACTTTTCTGGAATGTCTGGCATTTTACAGTGCCTTGTCCTCTTTTGTGGATAGGACATCTGGTCACCCTGTGTAGCTTGTGTACTTGCCAGAAGAGAGAGAAGTTTGGGAGCTAGAGGAGTCCCCAAATTGGCTTTTGCTTTCCACCATTGTTCCCCCTTACTCTTCTTGTTTCTGAGGAGGAGGAGGTGAAAGAAAATAAGGTCTCATCTGCACTTCTTGTTGTTGTGTGCCTTCAAAACCCTTCCAACTTATGACAAACTAAAGGCAAGCCTGTCACTGGGTTTTCTTGGCAAGTTTCTTCAGAGAAGGTTTGCCATGGCTATCCCCTGAGGCTGAGAAAGTGTGACTTGCCCAGGGTCATCCAATGAGTTTACATGGCCAAGCAGGGAATTGAACCCTGGTCTTCAGAGTCCTAATCCAACACTTAAACCACCACATTACAGTGGCTCTCAATCTGCACTATAGCAATAATACAGTTTGACACTGCTTTAACTGCCAGGGCTCAGTGGTATGGAATCCTGGGATTTGTAGTTTGTTGTGGTACCAGAGTTCTCTGAGAGAGAAGGCTAAACATCTCACAAAATTAGAAAGCCCAGAATGCCATAGCATGGAGCCATGACAGTTCTGCATCATTTCTGCAGAGAAAGAAGCAGAACATATGATATCTCACATTTCAGAGAAAGAGGCACTAGCACTTGTTCACCCCTAGAACGCCTACATATGCTGTGGTTGGATTCCCTTGGTAACTTTGACAGCTCCTTTTCTTTGGTTGTTTAAATGCTATTTCTAAATGCTCAACTGAAGTTTTAAGTTACTGCAATGCTAGAAATTTGGGGCATGAATGAGAAATTCATGTGGGGGTGCAGAATGTAATATTGCCCCACCCATAGCCAGCATGGCATAGTGGTTTGAGTGTTGGACCATGACTCTGGAGAATAGGATTCGATTCCCTGCCCAGCCATGAAACCCACTGGGTGACCTTGGGCAAGTCACATTCTCTCAGCCTCAGGGGAAGGCAATGGTAAAACCTCTTCCGAACAAATCTTGCCAAGAAAACCCCATGGGTCAGCATAAGTGAGAAACAATGTGAAGGCACACAACACAGAGAGAAGATAGCTACAGCACTACTGTTCACCTTTTCTTTTCCAGTGGCTTTCACGTCAATGGGGTGGTGAATCTGCTTTAGGAACTGGTGTGAACTTTTTAAAAAGCTATCCAAGGTGCTGAATTTGTTATTGTTGTTATCCACCCTCAAGTTGATCTTGACCCATGGCAAACCTGTAGACAAAGAGACCCTGTCTTCCACTGCTCTGCTGAGTTACTATCCCCCAAATAAGTTTGTAAAACTCTTTTAAAGTTCAGGTTAAGACCTGAAGTAGATTCATTGCCCTCCTGATACAGAAGACACTGGTGATTAGATGAGTGTTGCTATACACAGCCCAGAGCACTACTGGAAGGGTCCCAAATCTCCCTGGGATGGTCACCCTTCAGAAATTCTGGTAATTTGGGTGGCTGCTTGATGGTGTCTGTTTTTCATGCTTCTGAATGTGATGCCTTGGCCTCTACTTGGGATGTCACAAAAGAGCACAAAAATGGTAGTTACTTCCCTTATTCTTGTTGCTTTCCTTTCCCTGCAGTTGTAGGATTTTCTACATTGGGTACTTGACTGGTTTTGGCTGTTATGCACCTCAGTTAGGGACAATAGGGCATTGCTTCTCAGAGAGCAAAATGAAAGAGAGTAAAACCCTGCTGCTAGGTTTTAAAGCTGGCCACTTACCCCATGTTCTTTAAATCCTGTGCTTTTTTCCTCCTAGTGCTGTAGTTTTCCTAAAAACTGATGCTAACTTTGTTAACCTGTCTCTATACAAAGATATAGCCATATTAGTCAGTAGAATTAGTATGTGAAGAGCTCTTGTAGCACCTTTGAGACTAACTAAAAGAAAGAAATTGGCAGCATAAGTTCTCGTAGACTTCAGCCTACTTCCTCAGATGCTATTATTATTATTATTATTATTATTATTATTATTATTATTATTATTATTATTATTAACCTTTATTTATAAAGCGCTGTAAATTTACACAGCTCTGTACACAAAGTCTTTTTAATTAGACCCTGCCCTCAGGCTTACAATCTAAAAAGACACCACACAAAAGGAGAAGGGAGTAGTGATGGGGAAGGGGATGAGGTCCAGCAGTTCCTCTCTACCTCCAAGGCCAGGACCAAATGCATCTGAGGAAGTAGACTGAAGTCTACGAAAACTCATGCTGCCAATTTCTTTCTTTCAGTTAGTCTCAAAGGTGCTACAAGATCTCTCCGCATATTGTCACCATACAATAGGTGTGAAAGGGAAGAGGGTAGTTTGCTGCTGATTAGGATGAACTAATGAAATGCAAACCAGCAGAGCTTCTGTGTCTATAAACATTTGTGGATAGAAGGAGAGTTTTATGAGGCTGCAATTGTTGTGGAAATTTAGATTAGAGATGGTAGGGAAAAACAGCATTTGTCAAACCCCATGACTTTTAATCTTGGATACTGGTCATGCTGGATGGGGGATTCTGGGAGCTGTAAACTGTAATCCAAAAATAAAAAAGCTCTGTTGTAAACCCATTAAAGATCCAGGGCTTCGTTTTGTGTTGGCTGTGGTTATTGTTCTAGGGAGTGGATGACCTTGCTGCCTAGTTAGAAATGTTAAATAATGATTAAAAAATATCCATCTAGGAACACTGAATCTGCCTCCACAGGGGCTATCACAAAAGTAATCCAGCATTCAGACTATTGGCAATCATTCAGGGTTAGTTATGTTGGCCATTTAACAAATACAAACTAAAATCCATCACTGATACCTTTATTGGCCAAACAAAATGCACAATATACTTGTTGCAAGCTTTTGAAGCTCCATGGGCTTCTTCATCAGGCAAGATGTTACAAACCAAACAGGAGGGGGGGGAACAATTGGAGATGTTAGTCAGATGCCTGCATGTTGTTTCAGTCCTTAGTAAAGATGTTCTGCTGGGGAGGATATCTTTTGCAGGTGAATCAGTTGACCAATAAAAGTATCAATGATGGATTTTTGTTTGTATTGGCAGTCATTTTCAACCTGTCTCTCCAGCATTATTCCTTAATGGTTTCCCAGCCAAGTACTAAACAGCCCTGCCCTTCCTTAGCTTCTGAAATCAGAAGAGATTGGATATGTTCAGGATGGTGTAGATCTTAACCTGCCTTGTGCTGATCTTAAATGTCATGCATGAAACAGGAGCCTTTTTGATACTTCCTTTATGTATGTATGTATGTATTTTACTATCAGATTTTTGTGGGTTTTGGTTTGTTTCTTCAGATGTAAAAATAAGGCAACTAGCTTTGTTGTGATGGATGAGTGTTAATGTATGTGTGACAATTGCTGTTCTGTCTTGGGCAACAGAATGCCTTAAGTTGGCTCTGCTTGTGTTTGCTTCTATTAAGGATGGATGCTCCTATTATGGAGTGATGTATTTTCTTCATTTTGCAATAAAAGGAAGGAAAAGGTTTCCAAGCCATTGGTCTTTGGGTGAGTGTACTTCAAGTGATACTACAAACATTATCCAACAGAGTCCCACCACATTTCACCTACATGGTTCATCATCATCAATGAGCTGGATTCAGTCCTTTATTTTTCTCCCCCCCGCCCCGCCTCCCCAATAGTAATTTAGTCGGCTGTCTTCTCTCCCTGCTGATACTGTACTGACTTTCAGATCTTGGCCCATGGACTTTCTTTTCATTGTGCTTCCTTGAGTTGCTGGCTTCAGCAGTTAGTTTTGCTTTTCAGAAGTGTGGTTATTTCTGGAGAGATAACCCTCTAAAGAGCTGTATTATTAGCCACATAATTCTCTATAAGTTGCAGTAATTCCCTTTGGCTGCCGCAAATTGTAAGCCCGTGGGTGTTTTCCTTCACAGATGGGCCATAATATATTTGGAGTGTGCCGTGTTGACATGTAAATTATATGAAGTGCATGGAGAATCCAGTCAATATGATATCTGACTAAACAATGCATAAAGAAATAAAAACACTGACAGAGGGGACCCTCAAATTTATCACACATCTCTCCCATGCATTGGAGAAAGGGCCATGCCTTTTATTGACAAGTAAGGTTGCCAAGTATCCCTTATTATATGGTATGTCCCTTATTTGAAGGACTGTAACATATTTCCTATAGGACTGATAGGTGTTCCATATTATCAGCCACATACCCTATCGAAAGTTAGAAAGCTTTTACTATTATGTAGACTGAACAAGATGCCCCAAATCCTGTACAATGGAGTGTTGGCTCTTCACAAAGACAGAAATTTGTGCATCGTGTAATTTATGAATGTGGACAGTATGTTATATTTTCAGAGAAATATATGTCTAAGTTAACTGAAATTAATACTTTTATTTGGTATTTAGGTAGAACACAAACGTGTTAATAGCTTTCCCCTGTTTGCCGACCGTACATATCATAAGTTTTAATGAGGATGGATTTCTGATTGCACATTTTATCAGATACACAGTCTTAAAAGATTCATGGCAGGGATCTTTTATGCACTGAGCTGTGACTATCCCAGCTACTTGGCAATTTATGAGCTTAGGCAATTTGGTGATTAAAAACAAGAGGTGCTTAACCAATTAGTAATTTTTTTTAGATGAATCGAAGGATAAATCAAACAATGTCTTCTAAAAACACCTCAAAGGCATTAGAAGTATATTTCCGGAAGAAATTAATGTTGATAAGGTTTAGAAGGCGACAAGCAATTAAGAAATAGTGGTTTACTTAAACATGGGCTCAGAACATTGTGTAGGTGTTTAACTAACCCCCTTACAGTGGAAGACAAATGCTAGCCCAAAATATCATGAATTAGGCTGTGAGTCATATGTGCTTCTTTAGCAAGTGCAAAAATAGCTAGCTATGGAGAAAAGTGAGTGTTAAGAGGGTGAAGGAGATGTTCAGCATAATGATTTTGGAACTTAAGTGAAGTTTTGCACGGATCGCGGGATGATGCATTTTTTTAAAAAAAGATGGGGATTTTGTAAGGATGCCAGTGGAGAAGCTTCAACAGAGAGCGCCAAAAGTGCCATGAATGGATGGGTTTAGAGATGGGATTGCAAAAAACTACAGAAGAAGTCTTAGGGAGAATTGTTGTTGGATGGGAATGTGAGCCACAGATAACAGTACAAATATGGCCATATCCCTCAAGTGTGCCATGGCATCACATTTCTGTGTACTGGAGCCAGACATAATATCATGTGAAAGGGATCTAGAAGTCCTACCTAGTAGATCACAAGTACCTGTGTTGCAGCATAAATAAGAAACCTATGGCACTTCAACAAACTAGTTTTGGCATCAGACATAAGCTTTAAGGGACTCCAGCCCACTTCATTAGAACTTTGTGATAAAATGGGCTGGAATCTGGTGAAAGGTTGTGCCAAATAGAACTTAAGTCTTTAGAGTGCCAAAAAAACAACCGATGAATGGTATTAAACAAAAGATCTCAAACAGATGAGAAAAGACAGTCATGCAAGATTGAACTAATTTTCCATTTTTTTTCTCACAAGCTAGAAAAAAGGCGTACAAAGGTAAAAGACTCACCAAAGTAAAATTGCTTAACAATATTCTAACTAGAAGCTTCATGGTAGTAGGTATTTCGGGGCTTTACCTTTCTGCAAAGTAATTCGGGGGGGGGGGGGGAGGATTTTGGAGACAATGGCTCACCAGCAGAGGTGGCCCAGAAAGTTATACAAGGTAGCTTTATTTCTATGACATGTATGCTCTATGGGTATCCTAATCTGTCCTTCAAAATGAAACTGCAACCCCTTTCCCAGGCTGCCTGGTTGCTACTTTCAGAAAAGTATTGGATATACTGTGAGAACAAATTGCAACAACACTAATAGTGGTTCTTCAAGTGGTCAGTTTTCATTCTGCTCTATGGTGTACACATGCAGAATAGAAGAACAAATGTGCATTTGCTGTATCGACGTAATCTGCTTAATGGATGAGCTTTGCTGTGCCTTCAAGTCATTTTTTACTTATGGCAACCCTAAGGCGAACCTGTCACAGGGGTTTCTGGAGCTGAAAGTGTGTGGCTTGCCCAAAGTCACCCAGTGGATTTCCATGGCTGAGCTGGTCTCCAGAGTCCAAGTCCCATGTTCAAACCATTATATCCCATTACATGTATTTAGTTGATCTTACAACTCAGAAATAATCACAAATTGAAATCCAGAGCTTTAAACATTTACTTTTGGGGGCTTTAATTCCCAAGAAAACCCTGTCAGTATGGCCACTGGTCATGCTGGCTGAAGCATTCTGGGAGTAGTCCACACATGCACAGAGGCTAACAAAGAGGGAAGCACATAAACTGAGTAATGCTTTCAGACTCTCAAACTTATATGATCTTATTTGGGAATACATGATGCACTTTACATCCAGTGATAATGTTCAGTTTTGTAAAAAAAATAAAAATATACACAATGTCCATAAATTACATCAATATCCTTCCTTTCTAACAAGAAAAATGTTTTTCTTATTAACCAAGGTCTTAAATAAATTGGAAATCAATATACCATAGATTAATTGGAAGTCCAGAATCATCTTGCAAATTGAAAAAGGATGCTAGTTGTTGGAATAGACCCAGTTTCTGTTACAACCTGGCACACCTTTCTGGCTTTTAAGGGAAATATACTTCCCAGCAGTCAAGAATGACAATTTGTTTGAGACTCACAATTAAGACCAAGTAGTGCCTTTGTTACCTTCTATAGTAGATTAAATCAAGCTGGGAGCCAAGCTGCATAAAACTTTGCATTTCAGGAATGACATCATGGATAAATGAAAATTACAACTCAAGTTCACTGAATAATTTAAAAAAAAAATAAAGTTGTGGATTTTCATTACAGAACATTCTGCTTAAATATTTGAAATGACTATATATGCTTAAGAATATACTCAATTAACAAAGTACAAAGTAGATGTGTTCCTCGGTATTCCTCCTTTAACAGAAACTTTGGTATCGAAAGCTGAAATAACAGGAGGAAAAAATTAGGTTCCTGCACTGCAAAAACAGAAGGGTAATTCAACATGTTTCAGCAACTGTTTTCAATCAAAACTAACAATATGAATATATGATAGGTTAGGTAAGCCATCATAAGCAAACAAAAACATTCTGAACCTTCTAGGGACCACTTGAAAGCTTCTTCCAACATGTCTCCAGGAATGATTTTTTTATTCCTTTCATCATCCTCTGATTTCCTTAGAATTTCCATTTTTGTTGCCAGATTTATAGATCTATGCTTCTTTTCTTTCTTTTTTTTACATGCTGGATGTAACATATGAGGCAGGGTTACATGCTCTCCCTGTCTCTCCATTTTGTTGTTGACAAATGCTTAGTAAGGGATTCTGGAGGCAGCTGCCATTTACCTGGACTGTTGTAGGGAGGCACATACAGCAACAATAAGATCAGCTAAAGTAGATTCCCGCTTTCTCAGCTCAAGCTTTATTGTATTATTTGCATTATTTCCTGCAGATAGACTGCTGCGCCCTGACACAGAAAGTTTTTGGGCGCATCTACACTGGCTTCTTAATCCAGAGCCACTCTGGAGTATTATGCTGTGGACTAGCCCTAGACTGACTACGACAGAGAATACATGCACCAGGCAGACCACATTGTTGTGCATATGGGCCAGCCAGACCAATACCACACTGGTTCCATTGGCCCATCCTGCTTGGTGCCACTACTGCTGCAGTCTTGCTGGCCAAGCATTTTTCTGCAAGAGCTTGCCCAGTGCACTGTTGCTTCTGCTGAGATCAGAACGAGGCATCACACTATGTGATCAGTAAGGAGGAAATTGCTCTTCTCTCTCCTCATTGATCCCATGGGTGCCTCATTCTGACCTCAGCAGAAGTGATGGCACAACAGGCAGGGTCTCTCTTGCCCCACCATCACCATTTCTTGCAGGCAGGAGCTCCTTATAAAGCCTGCCCAGTGCACCACCGTTTCTGCTAAAAACAAACCAACAATGATGTACCAGCATAGCCTTCATCAGACTGGTACTCTTGATGTATTGCATTACAGCTCCAATCAGTGTAGCCTATATGCTGGTTGTTGATGGAATCTGTAGTTGAAAATACTGGGGAGATGGGCCAGGTTGGGCAAGATATATAAAATTAATGATTGGCATCTCATTACACTACAAAGTGAATAAGAAATCGATCCAGCTTTGCACCTGCATTTTTATTAATATATTAAAGTTAAATAAAAATTATTAATAAGTATGTGCATTTCTGGAATGCTTATAAGGCTTATAAGGAAAATAATCATTTACCTCCCACTCCATTTTGTTAACGTATCTCTGCTGCAGCTATAAACCCTTAATTTCATGTGGAAGAGATTTTCTAACACTTTTTCTAGAACTGCAAGAATTTACAACCTTACATGTAGATGCAATCCCTGGCCCGAAAGCAACTGCCCTTGAAACCTCTTTCTAAAAAGCTTTTACAAATATTTATGAATGAGCATGTCAGAAATGAAATAGGGAGATGATGACTACATTCACAATGTGTTCTAGTCATGATGACTGATGCTAAGAATAGCTTTTAGTCTGGAATTCATCTCCTGTGAATCTTAATTCATGACTGAAAAATGGAGGTGAGCCATTTTGAAATCAGATGTATGTTCTGCCTGATATAAATTCAGCTTACAAGGTGTGTTATGTAGGGGGAAAGCATAAAAAGCATCCCAAGTGCCATAGTTATCTTGATTCTGCATGCAGAATAATCTTGTATTTCATGCCTTGGTCCAGGCCTTGGAGGTAGAGAGGAACTGCTGGACCTCTTACCCTTTCCCGCCACCACTCCCTTCTCCTTCTGTGTCATGTCTTTTTAGATTGTAAGCCCGAGGGCAGGGAACCGTCTAATTAAAAAGATTGTATGTACAGCGCTGTGTAAATTTACAGCGCTTCATAAATAAAGGTTAATAATAATAATAATAATAATAATAATAATAATAATAATAATAATAATGTACAAACATTTATTCTGTTGGAATGAACCAGGGACATAGCCAGGATTTTAGGAAGGGGGGGGGTGTCCAGACTAAGTGCCACCATTATAATGGGGATTGGGGACGGTGGCGCAGCAGCACTCACCATTCATTTTTCTAATGGAAGGGGGGGTCCGGACCCCAAGAACCCCCCCCCTTGGCTATGTCCCTGAATGAATGCTTCATGCCTAGTAACAGTACCTGCTCAGTTTAGACCTATGTCCTAGCAGTTATACAGCAACAAATACTGTCTCCCTTCTGACAGAAATTAGATATGATTTTCTTTGTTCTTGGTTATACATGCTATATGCACACAGACAGTTGGCTTGATCAGATTTTTCCATTAAGTGAACTTCTAGAGATGGCTAGCTCACCAGACTACAGTATCTGTATTATAAGAATTTGTTGAACAGAAACCAAGGTTTCCCTGGGGTGAATGCCAGGCAAAGCAGCCAGGTTCTCAATGGAGGTTTGCTTACTTTATGCAGGAGCAAATTTTGGGTTACTACTTCACAGCTGTCATATGAAGTCTACAATATAGCACCGGGGTAGAATAGGAAATGTCATCAAATACCAGGCCAGTTTGTTTGTCTGCCTAGCCTGGTATTGACTACTCTAGCTGGCAATAGGTCTTTTGGAGTCTCAGGATACCTGATTCTTTTAAGAAAAGGTTGAACCTGGGACCTTGCACATTTGTGCACCACTGAAATTGGGATGGTACAGATAACCAGATTCCAGTGCACATCTGGGTAAGTTGCTGCTGGTAAATGGAAAACTGTGGCCTGTTACAGACTGCCAAAATAAAGCTGCTTCGGGTCTCTTTGGAGGTATGCTATTTAAGTGATGCATGGGTCCTAAGAGTCCGGAGGTCGCACCAAAGCCACACTCCATTCCTAAGCACTGGAGTGCAGCTTTGGTACAGCTTCCGGATTCTTAGGATGCATGCATCATTTAAACAGCATACCTCCAAAGAGACCCGAAGCAGTTTTATTTGGGCAGTCTGTAACAGGTCTGTGTACCCCATATGGGGCACTGAATATCTCCATTGTCACTCCAGATCATGGCCAGTAGAAGTGAAACATAAATCTCCTTTGCGTTTTCTATATGATTGCTACTGCCTTTTTTTAAAAAAATCACCATATTTGTCTGGAAGCAAGACTGAAGTGAGTGAGGTAGATCCCTGGGACAATGGAGCTTATCACTTGGTGTTTTAAATTGGCTCCAGCCTCCTGGGCTGCAACTGGGTTGCAGGATGGAGGTGGGGATTATCACACACTAAATCGTTGCCAAATCACCAGCCACCATCAGCCTGGGTCCTAGCCGCACCCAGTCAGAACTTTTTAGAAGTCAGAAAGCTTTTCAATTTCTAAAAAGTGCTGGTGGCGTGTGGCTTGAACCCAGCTGGGACCAAGGCTGATGGCAGCTGGTGATTTGGTGACAATTTAGTATGCTATAATCCTCGCCTCTATCCCACGTCCTGGTTGTAGCCTGGGAGGCTGGAGCTGATTTGAAACAACAAGCGATAAACTACAATGGCTGCTGATGGCCAGGGAGCAGACATTAGTGGTTTAACCTTTCCTCATTCGGTCTTCACTCATTCATAGAAAAGTGTTACCACCACTTTTGGGGGTTAGTTTAGGGTGGGGCTGTTCTGAAAGGGATTTACTCCTGGGCAAGCTATTATTATGGAAGGATATTATCCACAGGAACAGGCATTGTTAGATAATACATATCAGGCAGCACTTTATGAAGCACTCTGTGGAACTGCCTTAGTAGCACAGAAAGGGTCCTAGGACTAGCCCACAGGCGGTAATTGAGCAGCCTTCTAGACTATAAGTAGTTGGACTGTGACACCCAGCAGCTCCAGCTCACATACCCGGTGGTGAGGAATACTTGAAACTACAATTCAGCATCATCTCGAGGGGTATACTATTCCCACTCCTAGTTTATATCCAGTTGCTAATCCCAACTATTTAGTGGGTTTACTCATATAAATCATCTCTCTCTCTCTCTCTCTGGCTTCCCTTCGCGAACGAAGATTTAGGAAGGACTCATCCCACACTTTCTACAAGCACAATGATGACTAAAAGGCCGATCTGAGCGCTGATGAAAGGAGTTTTGTTCAAGGAGTCATAGGTGTTGGCAATAGGTGACCCTTGTTTCAGACCCATAAAGGAGAATAGACAGTAGCTGTATGCAAACTGATTTTTGTGCTTCGCCTCAAGTGTTTGTTACTCCAGACTCGTTTGTGAAGCCTTCTGAATGCATTATATGCCTTTGCTAGTCTGTGATTGATCTCTTTATCAATCTTGGCGTCTGAGGAGATGATGCTTCCCGGGTAGGTGAACTGCTGGACAGACTTAAGCACAGATGTGCCTACAGTGATGTAGGGATGGTAGTGTTCTTCCTGTGGTGCCGGCTGGTGGAGAACTTCTGTGTTCTTCAGACTGACTTCCAGCCCAAACAGCTCTAAATCATGATTTGTATAAAATACACTGACTCAATTGGTTTACTCTCAGTGGAAGGGAGTCTATTGCAGAGTTCATCTAATGAAAGGAAGCATAATGAGGTTCCAGTGGCTGAAAAAGTAGATCAGTTATTTAGCTAGGTGTATACAGACACAAGAACAAGCTTCTTGACTGATACATAGTTGCTAGCTTGCAGCATTGGGTATCTAAGCCTTGTTTACAATTAGTAATTATTAGAATTAAATCCTTGACCAGAACAGAGGCTTCTTTGTACCATGGCTTTTCTGTTGGGTCATTCATTTTGTGAAACATACTTTATCTTGTCATTTTATAAACAAATTGGTTCCAAATCTTCTGCCATAGACTCCATTCTTAATAGAAAGTTGCAAAAGTTATTCTGAATGTCTACAGAGATAAGATCCTTACTTGTTCTCCCTAAGTGTATAGAAACAGTCAAGCTTGGAAAAAAATGCTCTCCTTTTTTGTGGCTTCAGATTTAATATGAAGACAGAAGGAACAGAAGTGCCAGTGTCTCTGAAATGCATTTTTACCACATCCAAGTTACAAGTTTCTTATCTTTTCCTCCCCAGATTATGAACAAGTTGCCCCTAAATCAGGATTTTTTCAACTCCTTGGTAGGAGGCAGAGCTTGGAAATTACCAGTTGACAATATCAGAGCTTGGAAGTTACCAGTTGACACATTAAATTTAGTCCTATAGTTACCCCATATGGCAGGAACCATAGAAGAGATTTTTTATGGTATGTTCTTCTCAGGAAAATTTTAAAAATGTGCAACTATATTATGATTATGTTAATCACTGAGTTGGTTGTGTTCATGTTGGGGAAAAAAAGAACATTAATTTTAATTAGGTTGTTTCTAACATATACACCAGAAATTCACAATACATGACTGTGTTAAACATCTTATTGAAATGTAGATGAAAAATGTTATCTAAAATTGCACTACTCCTCCTCCTTCCCACTTCCTGTTTGTGCTTGGGAGAGAAGGAAACAACCACATGAATTTTGGAAAAGTCTTGTTTCTCATTCACCCGTGCAGTGAAAGTGAATGTATGCATTTAGAGAGAAATACAAACACAGGAAGCATTCAGGAAACAAAAGACGTTATTGATAAACATTAAATGTAAACCAGACACACCCCTCGCCTCCATCAATAATATCCAAATCGCCTAATCCCTCTTCAGCAATAGTCCCCCCAAAAATTCTCTTAAATCATTTTAAGAAAAAAAAAAATAGGCCAGTAGTACAAAGTCTGCATCAAATTATTCTCCCTCTCTACTTACTCTTCTCTTGTCTATGCTTTTTCTTCCTCTTATCTCATTTCTCCACCTTTTCCTCTTAGGCCCTCCCTCGTGTCATTCTGCCTGATCACTGTGTTTCCTCTTTTTCCTCTCTAGTATGTGCTGTCCACACTTCTGTGTATCCTTTTTGCTGATGCAAGGGTGAAGTTGCAAAGCAAGAGACACCACACACAACACCAAGGCCACAACTTGTATTGTTTAGAACTGATCATATGGTTAGCCAAAAGAATGGGTCTGGATCCAGGCATTGACCAGCCCAGCTGTTGATCAATGAATCCCATTCCAGCCCAGTGCTGGCACACATGGACAACAGGGGAAACTGCTGGCCAATTTCCAGGGTGACCCTTGTCACCGGGGAATGCTGTCAAGGCATCCACTCCCACCTGGGGATCCTTCTCCACACCACATACTCCCAGATCCCATAGGGGACTCTCGTATACTATCAATGCCCAACCAGTACTGGTAAACAATGTCCTGGATCCATGACCCATACTGCCACCACAAAAGGTGGGCCCCGCAGACTGCCAGCAGACAAGGGCTCAAATAGCCTGACTACCCAACCACAGTGAAGCCTGTAGCGGCTCCCCCTAGTAGGGTGCATCAGCCAGTGAGGGCAACACTGGTGGGAGCTCATTGCCCGGTTCTCCCCAAATCCATGGCAGCACAGCTAGCATGTTGGCATGTGGGGAAAAGACGCTGGCAGGGCCAAGGAAGGTCTGCCATTGCTCCCTACCCGTTCCCGCAAACAGCTGGCAGGGTAAATCATGCAGCCTGATTTCTCATGCAATTCCTGCCTTCTGTTTTCTCCTCTTCTGCTTCTCTTGTTCTGGTCTTATCTATAATGCCTTGCAACCAACCCTTCCCTCCCACCGTTTTCTGGACAAACTGGCCTTCCTTTTCTGGATGTCTCTTCATGACAGGGCACTGTACTACAGGTTTCCACCGTCTCCTTTCTCTCTTCCACCTCCTGTTCATGGGTGCCTATTGTGCTTGCTACTTGTATCCAAACTGCTGCCTGGCATGGAAAAATTCCAGCAAGAATGACAGGTGAGGCAGTGAGGAAGAAGAAACAACATAGCAAATGAAAAGACTAACCCCCCTTTCTCTGTCCCTTGTTAGCATTTGGCGTTCTTCCCCATGCAATAGCCCTACAATTCCTTGTTCTTTCTTTTGCTATCAGCAGGGACGTAGCCGGGGGGGAGGGTTCTTGGGGTCCGGACCCCCCCCCTTCCGTTAGATAAAATGAATGGTGTGTGCTGCCGCACCGCCACACCCAAGCCCCATTATAATGGTGGCACTTGGTCTGGACCTCGCCATTCCCAAAATCCTGGCTACGTCCCTGCTATGAGCATAACCAAAACAGCCCCTTTTATTGTTTTTAATCTCTCTAGCAAGTCTGAGCAAGAACTGTAGTTTTTCTGACTTTCTCCCTACATGTGCTGGCTGTTTGTTTGAATTCTTCTTGGTGATTCCCCCCCCCCTTTTAGCTGAGTTGAAAGGTCTTTAGAGATCCATCCTGGTTTCTTTAGACACGTCACATTTTTTCCTCTTTGTTGGAACTGTTTGAAATTGTACCTTCAATATCTCACTTGTAATCAAAATGCCATCCCTCATGAACTCAATTAGTTCTGTTAATCTGTCTATTAGTATTCCTGGCCATGGCATCGCCATAAGCATTTCCTTAAGTTTGCTGAAATAAGCTGCCTAGAATGTATGTCTGACTATGCTTGGCTTCCCCTTTCCACTGTACAACAAAGTCCAGGAGAAGATGGTCACTCCCACCTAAGGATCCCATCACTTCCACTCCATCACTGTTGGTTAGGATCCAGTCTGAAACAGACCGTTGTTGCCTACTCCATCTTCTGCACAATGAAATTGTCTGCAAGGCAAGTGCGGAATTTGTTGGACCGTATATTCTTGGCGGAGTTTGACTTCCAACAACTATATATTTGTTCTCCCATTACTGCTACAACTCTCCTTTCTGCATGTTTGGCCATCTTTTCCAGCAAGACATCATCCAAATCCTCAGTCTGGCTTGTGAGGTCTATAGTAGTCCCTCACAATGACATCATTGTTGTTTTTCTCTCCCCCTAAATTTTTACCCAGATGCTCTCAACCAACCTACCTTCCAGGATTTAAGTCACTGATCTATTCACAGATATAAACATCCTTGACATACAATGCTACTCTTCATCCTCCTTTCCTGTTTGGTCTATTTCTCTGGAATAGGTTATATTCCTCTGTGAGGGTTCACTGGGTCCCAGAGAATCTTCCTTCTTCAGCAACACAATGCTGAGATTCCACTGACACTTCCCTTGCCAATTCTTGGGAAGAGCTATGCCAATGCAAGGCATGTGAGAAAGGATTGTGAAAGAAACAGAGTATCTTTAGAGAAAAAGGCTTTATTCTAAGTGAAGAATTTCTATAGTAAAGTGATATCTTTTACGTGAAGGACATCTTTCCTTCTGGCAAAAATTAGGAATTACAAATTACAGACAGATTAGATAATTTCAACTAAATCAAGAGAAAGAATGTTTAAAAACCCTGATGGTGACTAGCTAATACGCTCTCCTAATTCTACTCACAGATCAGATGGGATTTGTATCCTTGATGTTCAGGGAGTAGCTTGGACTCTGGAATCCCTTGTCCAGCCTTAACCAGTTACTTGAGGTGGGGGAGCAGGAGCATGCATCTCCCAAACCCCTTTTGTTAGAGCTCACCTCATCATCTGCTTAGAGAGAGCTAGAGACAAAGACCCTTGCTGGGTCTGCTTAAAGACAGCCTGACCTCATGATGGTTTCAGACTTTTTATAACCTGTTCTAAAGCATCTTGAAGGTTCAAGTGTTTGTCCATCTGATTGTCCTGTCTTGTCAAGGGTGACTGAGTCTCATTAAATTGTAGCTGAGTCTCTTTTTAACCCTTTGTTAAAGAAGGTTTGAATAATGGGAAGGATTTGGGAAGGATTTCCCCATTATCACACCATCCATTATTACAGTGTAATCATAGCAATAGCACTTACATTTCTGTAACTCAGCACTCTGTAAGCAGTTTATAATCTGTAAACTAATTGCCCCCAACAAGCTGGGTACTCATCTAAAAAGGATGAAAGGCTGAGTCAACCTTGGAGCACTGCAGGGATTGAAATCACAACCTTGTGGCTGCAGTACTGGCATTTCATCACTGCACCACCAGGACTTATCATGAGATCTATCCCTACATGTTTCAGTGATGCCTTTTATATCATACTTGTTTTGCTGTGTTAAGAGTTCAAATTCATCTTGTTTATTTCCCATGCTGTATCTATTCATTAGTGTAGAGACATCTAAGACCATGTGTAATTTCCTATATCTGCTTATTTAAGTTATTTTCCCTCCCCTTGTTGGATTCTTTTACAATTTGTCCAATTCTAAGACTGAAGATAGTGATAAACATGGGCATGGTTGTTAGTGGTGTGTGTCTTCAAGTTTTTTCTGATTTAACGTGATCTTATCAATACACTTTTCTTGGAAAGATTTGTTCAGAGGGAGTTTGCCATTGCCTTCCTCTGAGGCTGAGAGACCCTGACTTGCCTAAGATCCCCCGGTGGGTATGGCTTGTTGCTGTTTTATATGGAATCAGGGCAGATTCAGAGATTCACTTTTAATTTCTCTCTTACAAACTAGATAAACATTTTGAGGAATTAAGTCAATTGTATTATTTAGTTATTTATTTCAAAGAACACTCCTAGTAGACATTCAATTTCAAATGCAGTTCTTTAAAATGAGAGGACATTGAGAGATAACAGCAAATTTGTGTCTGCTCTGGTTTGCGGGGGTAGTGGTGACTGTCTTGCCAGCTCTCTGCTGTCCTTTAAATCCATGTTTATGATAGAAAGATTAAACAAATCAGTCTGTAACTGTCTCTGAAATCTCCTACAGTGATACAAAAAACGATGTTAAGTAATAAAGCTGAATACAGTTAAATTCACATATAATTTCAAATATAATTGAACTATCAATCTAATTTTTTTTTAAAAAAAAACTTAAACGGGGGACAGTTCTAACTAATATAGCACATTATTAAAGGCTCTTCCTCATGAGCAATCCATTCTCAAAACCCTGCTGAAACAAACAAAAAAGTCTTCACCTACCAAGGGAGGGTTAGCAAGGAGGGTGCCAGCCCTCCTTTTGTTTCTTTATTTAATTGGTCATATTTTAGTTTATTATTTTTATGATAATTTATATCCCATCTTTTCCCCAGTGTGGTACTCAAATAAACTGTAAACATTTTAAAAGATCACAGCTAAAAGGCG
>NC_056525.1:220546769-220603670 GCF_019175285.1 Sceloporus undulatus
GCTGCGTAGCAGAATAGTCGTCTGACCCTGATCTGATGTCTGAAAACAAAGCAGGTTTCACTTGTTGCTGTTTCCTACAAGGGTTTTTCAAATCAAGGTGCCAGCCAGCCACGCTGCCAGCCTTCAGTGCTCTCTTCCAGAATAGTCTTTATATTTCCCTCTTGATCTCCCCTTCCATTTTTTCTAGCTTTACTGTCAGCATTCCATGGCACTGGAGTGGAATGGTTTGGCTAAGATTTACATGGTTCTGGCATGCTACCTAGTGCCATCATTAGACCCAGATTCCATTCTTCTGGTGTGGTGCGCGCGTGTGCGCGTACATATGTGTTTGTGTGCCTTCAAGTCATTCTGATTTATGGTGACAATAGGTGACCCTATTCTTGGCAAGATTTGTCAGAGGAGTTTTGCCATTGCCTTCCCCTGAGGCCGAGAGCGATGTGACAAGGTCACCCAGTGGGTTTCCCTAGCTAAGTGGGAATCGAATCCTAGTCTCCAGAGTTGTAGTCCAACATTCAAACCGCTATGACCCGCTGTGGCTCTTCCAAGCTTCCATTCCCCACAAAAATAAGCCTTAGCTCTTGTGTAGACAATGATAGGTCCACTATGTGGTGGCACTCTTCTGTGAATTGCTCTGCAAGAGAGAAAGTGTGTGGGGTATGATAGGGCAGCCATGCAAAGCAGCACAGTAAAGATGCAAGAACGGACACATTGTGAGAGCATGTGGCAAGATGAGGGAGGAGGATAGGAATGGAGAATGAGTGGTGGAGCAGCGATAGTACAAGAAGTGAGACGGGATGCAATGTGTGATGTGAGGCGGGGGGAGTAGAAGGGAGGAGAGTGGTAGTGTGGGTATTGACTGTTTTTTAGAAAAAAAACCTCCATAAAAAAACCTCCATAATTGTTTATTGCAGGAATGTAATACACTGTTAAAATATTACCGAAAAATATTGTTGAAGCAGAAAGTTGATGGGTATGTTCCATGGAAACAGTGAATCATATTATTTAATTAGTATTATTTAAAATTATTTGCATCTCCTCCCATTGTGACTCCTGAACCAATGTAGGATAAATAGAAAAACAAGCAGGAATTGTGCTTAAAAATAATTAACACTTTAAAAAAAAAAGCTTGAAAAAAACAATTAAAACAGTCCCCTAAAGGCAACTCCAATTTTAAGCCAGGTGCCCCCCATCCTATATATGTACATTTCATTTTCCCGCCCTAATTGCAGTATCTTACATTTCTCCGTGTTGAATTTCATTTTGTTAGCTTTGGCCCAGCTTTCTAGTCTATTCAGGCCATTTTGAATTTTGATCCTATCCTCTGGGGCATTAGCTACTCCTCCTAATTTGGTGTCATCTGCAAATTTGATAAGTATATCAATACTGTCATCCAAGTCAATAATAAAGATATTGAATAACACTGGGCCCAGGACAGACCCCTGTGGGACCCCACTGGTCACGTCTCTCCAGGATGAAGAGGAGCCATTGCTGAGCACCCTTTGGGTTCGTCCAGTCAACCAGTTACAAATCCATGTAACAGTTACCTTGTCTAGCCCACATTTTACAAGCTTGTTTGCAAGAATGTCATGGGAAACCTTGTCAAAGGCCTTACTGAAATCAAGATATACAGTGGACCCTAGTTATCTGCTGGGGTTTGGTTCCAGGAACCCCCGTGAATAACAAAATTCGTGTATGCTCAAGTCCCCTTAAATACAGTGGCATAGCAAAATGGTGACCCTTATATAATATGGAAAAATCAAGGTTTAATACTTGAAATTTATACTTTTTTAGAATATTTTCAAGCCATGGATGCTTGAATCCGTGTATAAAAAATCTGTGTATAAGGAGGACCAACTGTACTATATCCACAGCATTCCCTTAATCTGCCAAGCTGGTAATTTTATCAAAGAAAGAGATCAGATTTGTCTGGCATGACATCTTTCTCTGAAACCCATGTTGACTCTTTGTGATTATGGCATTGCCTTCTAGATGTTCACAGACTCTTTGTTTAATTATCTGCTCTAGAATCTTTCCTAACTGGACAATAATTGTTGGGATCCTCTTTTTTCCCCTTTTTGAAGATAGGGACAATGTTTGCCCTCCTCCTGATCTCCAGGAGTTCTCAAAGATTATTGTCAATGGCTCCGATATTACATTTGCCAATTCTTTTAATTCTCTTAGATGTAGTTCATCAGGTCTTGGAGACGTATATTCATTTAGATTAACCTGGTATTCCTGGTTATAAGAAGCATGGTTGACTATAAAAAGCATGGGGTCTATAAGGCAGGTTTATTGTGAGAAAGTGGTAGCCCATGGTTACATAGTAAATTCCACAACCGAGCAGAGATTTGAACTTGGGTCTCCCCGTTCCAAATGCAGGACTTTAAACATTAATCTGTTCTGGTTCTCTTAAACCAGTTGTAATTGTAAAATGATAAAATTTACAGAATGATACAGAAATGTACAGAATGTATGAATGTTGAAACATAGTGGAAGGAAAAAAATGTAATTTACATAACAGTGCAAATGCAGAAAGTTAACTTGTAACTGGCTGAACTTACATTATTATGTAAATTAGAAAAAATTGTATAAGTAAAATAATTTTCATAATATGCATGTTAAATGCCCAGATTTGAGCAGGCAGAATGTGGCAACCCTAGTGGCTACTAGATAGGCACAGATCTCATTCGATAGCTTTTGAGATTACATGCCCTTCCATGGGGATTGTTAAAAAATGGCATTTCATAATTGTTCTCCCAGGTATTCTGATTCCGACTCCTGGTACTTAGTGTCCCTCCTTGACTTTATTTCTATCAATATCCACTATCTGTGTTTATTGTTTGTGAGAATGATGTATGCAACTTTGTGTATTTGTCTGTAGTGAGAAGCAGTTGGAAAAGAATTGTTCTTAGTATTTAGACTCTAGGCTTATTTTGTCAACTTTCAATCCCAGCTAGAATCTACTTGTTTTTTGTTTGTTGATTGGTTGGTTGGTTTTGTCTTCCTTTCATTTTTCTGTAAAGTCATGTAAGTTTGATCAGCCAGACCTGAAAAAGACATCTGAAATTTCCTTTCACTTTGTATATCCCATGCCTTGGTGAGACTTAGGAGATGTGTTCTTAGTTTCAGATTTCTAACGTAAGCACTGTGCAGCAGAGGAGCAGAACTGCTGAACTACATGCTAAGTGATTTACTCAGGCTTTATCCTTTATGTAACCACAGCAAAGAGTCACCTTATTTTGCCTAGCATGCAGACAGAATACTCCGCATGCTTTGGGTCAGTCACACTCCTTTAATCTGTTATGGGCTAATGCCGTCGTCTTGTTGGTTTGCTTATTTGCTTGTCTCTGCTATTTCTGTTCTTGGGAATTTTTCATTTCTTTCCTCCTTTGAGATTTCTTGTATATTTTGGGGACTGGGGGAATGCTTTTCTCTATATCTATAAATTACTGTTCCTGGACTATATGATGTGCCAGTGTAGAATCCCTCTAGAGACTGGCAGTTTTAGCAGATATGCTAACTGTAAGCTATGTGTGGCTCCCTCTTAAAGTAGAACTGATTTAGTCTGAGATTCTTGCTTAGGGTTCTTACAAGTGACAACTGAAGATGGAAATAATTTAATATTCTGAATTTTTCATTTCTTATTTGAAAAATGGGTTTCCCAAAAGTTGGGAAGAGTAATAGAGTAATAAAAAAAAATAATTCAATTTCCTTCCAATATTCAAATGTCTCAAAAGTGTTTCATGGAATTATTTTGCTGAACAATACATGAATGTGTTTTTCACACACACACACAAATGTTTTCTCACAGAAAATGTGTTACCTGTACACAATGTGCAGAAAACACTGTTCAGAACTCAGGAAACAAGTTTTCTATGGAGAAAATATTTTTTGTGTGCAGAAAACCATTTTTAATGCACTAAATAGATTTATTTCTAAAGAATAATTTCCCAAGAATAATTCAGGACATTCAAATATGCAGAGAATACAGCAGACAAATATTAGTTGTCTCCTGCATTGGGGAGAAGGCAACAGGAATTATTTATCTTTGCATGAGGAACAAAATAGTGGAATGACATAAAAAGTCATTTTTAGTGACACAGCAGGCTGCATTTGCTTAAGTGCATGATTGCTGCAATCCTAAACTAAACATGGAAGGGAGATCAAGTCCTCAAAGTGAAAGAGATGTGGGATGGGGATACTAAAATTGCCCCTTCTTGCAGCTTACTATACTCTTCATCATCACATCCTGTTCTCAGTGCTTCCCTCCTCCTCCCCCAATTTGAGTACTCAAACTAGAAGTGAGCTTGGCTGGGAGAATAAGCATTTATGTCCAGAAGTAGAATCATAGAATCATAGAGTTGGAAGAGATCACAAGAAGCATCCAGTCCAACCCCATGCCATGCAGGAAACAACAAAGCACCCCTGAGAGAACCAGCCTCTGTTTAAAAACCTCCAAAGGAGGAGACTCCAGCATTCTCCAAGGGAGCATCTTCTGATGTCAAACAGCTCTTACTGTCAGGAGGTTCCTCCTAATGTTGAGGTGGAATCACTTTTCCTGTACCTTGCATCCATTGTTCCATCCTCCATCCTCAATAGGACATCCCTTCAGAGTAAAGTAACAGAAAGATAGTACAGTATATAGGCACTATAGGCAAAGGTCATGTCCCCTGAGCCTTATGACTCTTTAGTCCTCTGTCTGTAGCGTTGTAGAGGAATGACCCTGTTGCCCTCACATGTTGTTTGAGTGTCCTATGGCAGTGGGAACACATGTGGGCAAGATCACCCTGGCATGGGAGCCAGCCCTTGGCCCATAGCTATCAGCCTACTAGCGTGGGCGAGTTGGTGCTGGTTGGTCTCGCCAGGCCTCTTCACTCGCAGATTGGCACACTTATGGTTGCCTGGCAACAGCACAAGATGAGATCTCTTCCAGCTCATCAGCATCCCCCAGATTAGTAGCCTGTGAACTGGAAATGTACACAAGAATCTCAATTAGGATTATTATCCCTCCCCCCGGCAGCCCATCGTTTAGCTTCCTAGAGCTGCATTAAACTATAAATAGGGGTTTATGTCATCTAAAGGGGCAGGATTATGGAAGGAGTATGAATAGCCTTGTGTGAATAGAGGTGACTTTTATTTCTGTCTAGTATTATGACTGACAAAAGTCCACCTGTGTTTATAGACAGGTTGAAAAAGAGTCAACATGAAACCAGGGTGACCAGAAAGGTGGACAAAGCACCATAAAATGCAAGACATTCAAGAAAAATGTTTGACATTATAAATTAGAAGCTAAAAATGCTACTACAAATGTAATTTCATGCTTCTGAGTCATGGTCAAAATGGAAGACATTTTGAAATTCTTCCTGGGCAGAGGGTGGGAATGTTGGACATATCCTGGAAAAGGAGGACATCTGGTCACCCTGCATAAAGCAGAGTCAACATGAACCAGACATTCTTAGGATAAAGACTTCAGAGAAGTCATGCTGGATCATATCAAAGGCCTATTCTGTTTCCCATGTGGGTATACAGGTGGTGTCTCTGGAAAGGCCACCATCATGAAGGCAGTAAATCTCTCCCACCAGTCGTCCCCACTAACTGCTACTGAGAGGAATGTTGCTTCTGGTGATAACATGTAGCCCCCATGACTAACAGATCTTAATAGCTTTATGTATTTGCTTAATCCACTTTTAAAACCATTAAAATTGGTGGCCATCACCACATTCTGTGGGCAGCAAATTCTAACTTACAGTCTAAGGTTCCAACATTTTGCCACCAAACACCACTGTGCCACCGATACCTCTCTTATTGCACTTGTCAGCATTCTCTTTCCTCAAATTTTAAAAATAGTGTGTTGTTGTTTTTAATGGATGGCTACAGAGTGAAGTGTCTGGATTATAGCCACTTGACCATGGCAGCTGGTGGTTTTCATGTCAGTCAGACAGTGACTCTGCTGTAGGGTTTTAACTTTGGGAGAAAGGCTGCATATTAAATAAATATCTCCCAAATAGGTTCAGCACATTGAATTGCTACATTAAGGTCTGGACTAATGCCCAGAGTGGTTTCAGATCCCCGCGGTCACTCACTGTCACCTGATCACTCAACTGTCACTCACTGCCATCTGATTTCCCTTTCCTTTTCCAGAATGATTCTGGGCTCCATATAGCTACTTTCCTGTTATTGATTAGTTTACAGTAGTCATTTCTCTCTTTTTTGCCTGTAAAATTCTGTGGTAGAATTCAACCTCTATCTTTGTCAGTGAGCTAATTTCCTGATTTTAGATTAGCACAACATATCATCTCTTGCATGGATGTCATGCTTCTGCAAAAGATCCCAGCATTTCTTGGTTGTTTGGGTAAATGTGCTCCTATGTCAGTCCATATTCACATTCAGCAACAACATACAAATAAGGGAACAATAGGAAAAGGATGTAAAAAGATACTTTTATTTAGTTGCACTAAAATACTTAGTAAGAGATTTGGTATTCACTATTAGAAGACAAAACTATCAGACCAAGAAATGTTTCCAAGCTAAAAGTTCTCTAAAATTTGGAGTTAAAGTGACATGGTTTCCACAGTGCTGACACCACTGACAAGTCTAATGTAGATTCTGCACATCTCTTATTTCATCCTTACAGATGTTGTCCTTTCAGCATCCAGATTTCAGCATCTTTTTAGCATTAACTTGCATATAATCCTCCAGCTCCCACCCCTTCTTCATCATATATTAATCCAAATATCAGCAGCCAAGGAGGACCAGGTATCTCCAGCCATCACTTCCCCCTCCTGGTCATTTCCCAAAACTGGAATTGATGATCTAATCACTTCTGGATTCTGGAATTTGCTGTTTGAGGCCTTTTCCCAGTTGCAGGTAGGCAGAGAGATGTGATTAAATGGAGATTCACTCCTCGTGAAGGAAGGGCCAAAGCAAATATACTCTGCTCCTGTGTTCAAATCAATAGCCTATATGCAACTGTATGTAGCGAGATCTTGTAGCACCTTTGAGACTAAGTGAAATAAAGAAGTTGGCAACATGAGCTTTCATAGACTTCAGTCTACTTCCGCAGATGCATGGGTTTCCGTGGCTAAACAGGGGTTCAGAACTTTGTCTCCAGGAATTCTAGTCCAACACTCAGTCCATTATACCACACTGGATCTCATTTGCAGATTAGAGAGGGGTGTTTATAATTCTCAGTTAGAGAGTTTTACTGCCTCAACAAAGTACAAAGCCCAGGATTCCATAGGATGCTGCCATGTCAAATAAAAGTGGATTAGTGGTCTATAATTGTGCAATGTGACGGAACCTCTGTTCTGTCCATGAACCAGCCCAGTGGTTGCAGAACAGCAAAAGAGATGTATAATAAAGGTGAAATTGTGGACACCAACTAAATAGATGCCAGTTTTCTCTATTTTGGGGTCATATCAGACAATATGCTCTTCTATTTTGACATGGAAGCACAGTTGTACCTCAAATTGCTTCCTTTGCTGGGTGAGTTGGGTCGTCGTCATCATCATCATCATCATCATCATCATCATCATCATCATCATCATCATTTCTTACCCACCTCTCCCCATGGATCAAGATGGGGAACAACAACAAATACACAAAACACATTAATTAAAACATGCAACAGTTTAAAAGGACAAATAAGACATACACATTCTAAATCCATATTTAAAATGCATAATTTAAAAATTATCTGGATAAGCCTGCCATAAGAGACTAGTCTTCAGTGCTGTTTTAAATTTGGACAGTGTAGTCAGCTGTTGAATCTCTTCAGGCAGGTCAATCCATAGTCAGGGGTGGCTGAAGAAAAAGTCCTCTGGCTGACAGTTGCCAACCTAGTCCTGGATGACTGGAGTAAATGTCCACAGAGGACATGAGGGGACAGGACTAGCCAAGTTATTTTAGCATATCAGTTGAACATTTTACAAACATCTCTCTCCTTCTCTGATAGTAAAAATACAACAACAGCAAATGAAATAATTAATAGCTTTGTGCCTTTCTAGTAACACTCCAAATCTGCTGCCCAAGGCAGCCTC
Organism: Sceloporus undulatus; assembly: GCF_019175285.1. Taxonomy (NCBI): domain Eukaryota; kingdom Metazoa; phylum Chordata; class Lepidosauria; order Squamata; family Phrynosomatidae; genus Sceloporus; species Sceloporus undulatus. The sequence continues at coordinate 220,554,809 of NC_056525.1, forward strand.
CTTTCTCTGTCTGATGGTGGACTGGTCCTCCCTGACCTATGGGAAGAACCTGTCATGCTTCCAAAATCCAGATATTGCACATTTTATCTGGGACATTGTGGATTATAATTAACCATGAGGTCATTGGATTTTCTGTATGTTTACCCTTGCACCCAAAATGAGAAGGTGTAGTTATTGAGTATGGGCGAAGACTGGAGAAAATTATAATTAAGACCATTCTTGTGATATAAGAAGGTGAAATATTATTTTAGTCTGGTCATTTTCATTAAATGCTGATAGCAGGTAATCTCAAAATAGCTATGGTCACTGATCTTCTGTTTCTTTCCATGCCTAGATCATCAATGCAGTGGTACTACTGATTATACTGAGCGCCTTGACAGACCCTGGCCAATACCATTTAACATCTGCTGAATTAGGAGGTGACTTTGAATTTATGGATGATGCCAGTAAGTATATATCATGTCATTGGTAATGTATAACCTGGTCCCAATTTAACTGAGCTGGTATTGTGCCAAGACTGCACTTTGAGGCCTCGGCTTCACATTTGTTCACACAAAAATATCTGAAAAATCTTTTTGACATATAAATATTCATTAAATATGATACCTACTGCAACTGAGTTATTAAACTGACTGTTATCATAGATTAATCTAGATAATTGAAGTTGTTCTAGGTTTTATATAGCAGTCAGCAGAGGTTTATATTAGAATTATAGCTTGGTAGTATGGCAATGGGTATGTAAAATACCCTAAAGGCACCCAATCCTGTCTGATCTTGAAGCTAAGCAGGGTCAGCTCTGGTTTGTACTTGGATGGGAGACTGCCAATAATGACTAGGTTGTGTAGACTGTATTTTGGAGGAAGGAACTGGCAAAACCACCTCTGAATATCCCTTTATTAAGACAGCCCTATGAAATCTGTGAGATTGCCATAAGATAATAATTGATATGAAGGCACATGCATACATATATAGTATAGCAACCTGATTGAAATGTACTGCTTACATGCACGAGCCTTGGGCTCATGTGTTTCTCTCACTTTTCCAGAGTTACTATCAGGAGAAGGTGAAGACTTATTGCTTATGTTTTCAAATACTTGCAGTTTACCATTGTTTCTGATTCTAAAACTGTGGTTAGACTACAGGGCAGAGGTGGGCAAAGTGTGTCCCATTGACTACATGCTAGAGGAGCCCTGTTGGCGCAGTGGTTAAATGCAGCCACAAAGTTGTGAGTTCGATCCCAGGCAGGGCTCCAGGGTCCACTCAGCCTTCCATCATAGGCTGGTAAAATGAGTACCCAGCTTGTTGAGGCCAATTGGCTTACACATTGTAAACTGCTTAGGGAGTGTTAGTTCACTGATAAGTGGTACAGAAATGTACCTGCTATTGCTGTTGCTATTTATGCAGTCCCCTAGGGTTCCCCAGAGGGTTGTTAAAAACATTTTTTAAAAGTTTCTTTTGAATAAAATTCAAAATGCCCCCATATATCTTCTAGAGGGCATGGGGTGCATTTTCACCATATTTTGCAGGCCCCTTGGGCCAATTTCTATGCAGGGAAGACCTTTTTTGAAACAGAAAGTGACTTCTGTTCACTTCTACAAAAAAAAAGGGAACATTTGGTGGAAGGTGTGGCCCTCTTGAGGGGCTAACATTTTGCATGGAATGACCCCAATTGCAGCATTTTCTATGCAGGAATCAGTTTTTTCTTGCACAGAAAGTAATGTTTCCACAAATAAAGTTAGTTTTTCTGTGCAGAAAAGAATTGTTTATGGCACAGAAAAGGCTGTTTTTTGTGCAAAGCAACCAAGATCATGATGAGAGGCACTTCTTTTTAACCTATCACCTTCCCAGACACAGTTGGTGGGAACTGGGGCATCATTGGGATGGAGACAGGCTGCACCAGGTGACACTCTAAGGGAGAGTTATACCACTGCTCCCCAGACATCTGCCTTGGACTGTGGCATTTGCCCACATGTCTTTGAAAAGCTGGAGCTCAGTTGGTATGAAGCTCAGTGGGTAGAGAAAGGAGAGGCCTCAGGATTATTACAATTTTTTTACTCTTCTTAAATTTTCTTTTAAAATGTCACATTTTACCAAATTTTCATTTTCACCACATAAAACTATGTAAATGTCAATACTGTATATTAAGGCTGTGTGTATAATTTATTTATGTTGTTGTAATTTAAGGATATAATTTTAATTTTGCTAGTTGTTTGTGGCACAACTATTGCTATAATGTTCAGTGATATTCGGGAATTATGTTTATGAGTAACATTAGCTACAAAGGATTATGTATGGTGTATTATGGGAGGAGGCCAATGAGAGGGTGACACCATGAGTTACTGCACCAGATGGCATCAACCCTAGTGACACCACTGAATGGGAATGTAGAAGAACACCTCTGTGGTGGCTTCACTTTAGAAGTCCCTCTCTAGGGAAACTAGACTGTTCTCTCTCTGTTGTCTTTTCAGTGACAGGTTAAGACCTTTCTTTTCCAGCAAGACTTTGGGAACTGGTATTGAACAAGAGAAGGGCTTTTTAAGAGGTCTATAGTAAGGTTTTTAATGGATTTAATACTGTATTTTCAAATCCTTTTTTAATCTCAATTGTGCATGTTTTAACCACATGTCTTTTAACCACGTGTGTTATTATTGTGATTTTCTGCCAAAGCTATTGTAAATAAAATATTTTAGTGGTTCAAGATTTCCTCTTATCATGTTGTCCTTTCCTTCTCCCTTGAATGCTTATGTGGTGCAGTATGATGGTAACTGTAGTCCAACACATCTGCCAGATTTGAGAATGCCGCAAGGCTTCAGTTTTTGTTGACACACTCTACAGCTAGATACATTACTAATGTCATATCCCTTGTGAAACTTTTCTAGTGATATAATTCCTGTTACTTTCCAGTACTTTTCCAATACGAATTTATTTAGTTCAGTTTGGGAATCTTGGCTTTTTCCTTTTAGGGCATCTGTCTGCCTTTACTTGCTCCAAGCCTGTGTACACAGAGCCCAGAAAAATAATAGTGTCATAATGCTGTTTTTGGCTGAAGCGTCTTGCTTTGAGTCTTTTGCCAAAAGAGTATTGTGACAGTATCATAACTGGCTTAGGCTTTAATCTTTAAAAGATGGGAGCTCAACATTTGTGTTCAAAGCATCAGCTTTCATGGGTCTGAGAACTTTAATTTTAAAATTCTGAGAACTTTAATTTTGTGAGATATTTAACCTTCTCTGTTAGAGAGCTCTGGTGCTACAATAAAGTACAATTCCCAGGATTCCCTAGCACTGAACCAGGGCAGTTAAAGCAGTCTCAAACTGGATTATTGCTGCAGTGTATTTTGGACCATGTTCAAAGAATCACTTCACCCATAACAAACTGGAGTTCATTTGAACTTTACACCCCCTCCCTCTGTACAGCACTGCATGTGGTGTTTGGAATACGTATGACTTTTCCTGGCTGTGATGTAGATCCTACTCTGGCCAGAGGTCTTTGTGGTTCTGAGTCAAGAGTTCTGCATGTCTTGGAACAGTTGGACACATAATTTCAAAGCAAGGAACATAGTCTCCAGTCCTCCAGCAGAGGCTGCTCATGCGTTAGAAGAGTGCTAAAGTTATCTAAACTGAAGGAGAATTAACTACGTCTCATTCAGTTTATTATGAGATGAAATGTTGTCCAAGGCCAGTTCTTGCATACTTTTGGCAGCAAGAGGAAGAATCTTTTTAAAGGAAATTCCTGTGCCCAGTGATATAGGCATGGGAACTCAACAGATGGGCAGAAGGGAGCAGCAAAACGCCATTCCTTTCTGCCCCAGAACCAGGCCATGGCAACCACATGGCATGGCCTGCGCACAGCAGAAAAAGAAACCTTGAAAAGGGGCTTTTTTGCACTGCAGAATGGGTGCCATTGGCGTGCTTGCATGCCATGATGACCCCCCCCCTTGTGCGCCATGCTGTTTGGACGCAGTGCACAAGGTGCCCGGACAGCAAAGTAGGGCTCGGGAGCGTGCAGACACTCTGCTCTCCTGAGCCCTAATTTCAGCCCCAGGCCAACGCATAGCACCAGTCTGTACCGGGCCACTTATTTAAACACATTTTGCTTAACAGAGCAGTTACAATTCAGGTTTTGAATACTTTCATTCAAAACCAAGAACAATCTTCCATGCTACTTTGAAGATTTTAGGGTTGATAATATAATGGAGAGTAGGGTCCTTAAATATCCTAAAGGCTCCAGATCCTGTCTGATCTTGGAAGTTAAGCAGGGTGAGCTTTGGTTATTAAGAGGTTCCCAAACTTTTTTTTCTCGTAGACCACTTTCAAAATTTTACTGGTTTCGGTGGACCCCCTGCTGCTACATTTCTACCATATTCCCCAAACTTGTCAAAAAATGTGAAGATTAGACCCCCATAGACCCCCGTCGAGTCTCCCATTGACCCCTGGGGGTCCACGTGGACCACTTTGAATACCAGATGCTGTAGGCTCTATTTTAGAGGAAGGAACCAGCAAAACAACCTCTGAGCATTCCTTACCTAAGAAAACTCTCGTGAAACTCTTGGGGGTCACCATAAGTTGACAGGCAGCTGGAAGGCACATGGACACACATAGTGTAATAGCAGACATCTGAAAACAAAAGCTCACCATGTACTTATGGCTAGAAATGGGACAATATGTATGTTATTTTTACTTTTTCCCATTTCTGAATATTGTAAATCTCAACATCTTTCCATAGCAAATTGGCAATGGTCTCATCAAAAAGGTACTTAAACCCTTGCCCACCTGCCGGAGTGGCTAAATTTATTGGGAATATTTATTCCCAGCATGGAGAATATTGTATTGTCTTTCTCATTCATAAGAGATATCAAAGATGAAGATATACAGGGAAAAAAGGAGATCGTGACTTGAATTCTGTTCCCCTTGAATGCATAGGTTCATACCCAGACTTAAAGGCTAAGTACTCCAAGCTTCCTCCTGGATAAATTAATCTGTCACTGCCCATTTCTCTCCCATTTTAGTTGTTTAAATTCCAAGGTTTTTGTTGCAGTAATTAAGAACTTTGGGAATATTATGGAATATTACGGATTTGTTATGCAATGGGCTCTTGGTATCTGCTGTGTTTGGATTCCAGGACTCTCCCTCCATGGATACTGAAATCTGTGGATGCTTAAATGCCATTAAATACAGTGGTGTAGAAAAATGGTATCCTTTATATGACATGGAAAAAATCAAGGCTTGCTTTTTTGAAATATATTTTCCAGCTGTATTTTCCAGGTTGAATTTGTGGATATGGATATGGAAGTCTGACTGTATAACAAACTATCACCCCTACCTTTAATACAGGGATAAAGTGAGAATGAAAAATTCCAAGTCTTCCTTGCTGGGCCAGTTTATGGCATTTTGCACATTTGATATCTCAAAACCTGTAATTTTTTAAACAAAATTAACAATAGGGTTTTCAGCAAAATACAAGGCTTTCTGCACAAAATACAAAAATGGAAAAGGTTAAAATGTTGAGTTTTTTGCTCTTTCAGTCACATTCTTAACCATTTTTGGCTATCTCAGTGTGTTGCAATGTCCTGTTTTATCAGAGTTTGCATATATTAATTATATCTCTACCTGTGACTCATTTTTTTTTCCAGATATGTGCATTGCCACAGCAATTTCTCTTCTCATGATTCTGATCTGTGCAATGGCCACGTATGGGGCATATAAGGTAATACCATTTCATATTTTATCTTAACCAACTTGTATAAAATTAATAAATAGTATTTGTGGACAAAATAAGTGATCAGCTCAGGGAAAAATAACCCAATTGTTCTTTATAAAGTGCTTGTCATATGAAGTTGCCACGAGGATACTGTTGGAGAAGGCGTCAACATGGTGATCTACACAAATGCACACCTGCAGAGATGATATAAGTGCCTAAACCAGGGACAGGCAAATACTTCCATTTTCCTCTGTAATCCCTCTCAAAATGGCAACTAGAAATGATATCACACCATTTCCAGTTGCCATTTTGAGCAGATCTGCTGATAAAAACTGAGGTGTTTGGAAGTAGTAAAGATTCTAGGGTTTGTTTGGATCAGGTAGTGGTGCTTTTTGAGTTTTCATTCATTTGGAGGAGTTTTTGCACTGTTTTAAGCCAAATGTTACCTGAAAAAATATTCTCACCCCCTAAATTTTTTAAATTGCCTGAAGATCATTCTGAATCTGTATTATTTGAGAAACTGGTTGGAAGTTTTAAGGGCTGTAAAAGTGGTCTTCAGGGGCCTTGTGCAGCTCTCTATCCACCCCTGGCCTATCAGATTACGGTAAGAATCCCTCCCCAGGTTTCCCTGTGGGTACAAAAGCTCTGTGTATTTGCAGCCATTTGTAAAGCAGAGCATTCTAAATGATGGAGTGAGGAAAGTGTGTGGAGAACTCAACACATAGAAGCTCTTCTCCAATTGATGGAGCTGTCAGTAGCAATCATAATATACATTCTGATTTCAAAACAGGGGTGGCTAAGCCCAACAGATCCTAGAGACACTTTCTCATGTCTGGGACGCAACAGAAGCTGCATCAGCCCCAGAAGAAAGTTAGTTAAATAGTTTTAGGAACAGATATGTCCCTTTTTACCAAAATAAAGGAAGGTCTGCATGGCACTTAGGAACTTCAAAAATAGGCCACTGCTTCTCTATTTTTGTTATGTGCTCTGTGTCAATGGTATCGAGTACAATTCACCCATATATATTCTCAGGATTAGCATGTCTTTTATGTTGTGAATCATTTTCAATTAGGTAAAAAAATATGCAGTAACATATTATATATAGTTAAACACTAAGATATATCCCTCTATCTCTCTCTATTGAATATATAGCAACACGCAGCATGGATCATCCCTTTCTTCTGTTACCAAATCTTTGACTTTGCACTCAACACGCTAGTTGCTATTAGCATCCTTGTTTACCCAAGCACCATTCAGGATTACCTGCGGCAACTGGTAAACCTTTTTGTTATTCATTATTTTGTTTGTTTGTTCAAAAACTTTGTATGCAAACTGTCATCCTGTTTGGATTTCAGAATAGTAGTCAGTCAAAATTTATGTCGTCATACAGAATATGATCATCAAGCAGCAGCAAATAAAGTGGGTTTGATCCAGACTTAATTGTATTTGGAATGAGCTCATTAATATCAGTTGGATTAATTTAAGTAACTATTAGTATGCATCACTAAGCTTGGATCCAACCCAGTATGTAAAAGTATTGATAATGACAACAGTATTAATGTGCCTGGAATAATAAAAATAATTTTTGTCTGATACTGAAAAGATACTGGGATGTCTTAAAAGCAAGAATGACAGAAATCGTAGGACAATCAGGACTTTCCCTGTCATATTAGGACAGTTGGAAAGTATGTACTGTTATTTAAGAAGTTATGACATCCTCAGGTCTTTGTCTAGCCTCTTTTTATTTGGTACAAGGGTAGGAATTATGTTGCCCTCCAGACTTTTTGAACTGCAACTCTTAGCATTCCTCACCATTGGCTGAGGCTGCTAGCAATTGCAATCCAAGAATATCTGGAGAGCAACACAATTTCTACTTCTGCTTTAATGAAGGAGAGCTGCATAACACCATTTCTATTCATCTCAGTCTGTCTGGAGCAACAGAGGTGTCTACCTGTTAGTCTATGTCCTGAGTACCATAAACAAAAGTGTAGCATTTCTTGAGTACCAGCTGGTATATTCCTTTATATGCCCAAAAAATCAGATTTTACTTAGGAGTTTATGGTTTTCATTTTGACTCGGTATGTGGCAATGCTTTGCTGAAAATAGTATATGAAGATCACCTCAGGGCAGCCTCCATTCAGTCATCAGAATTGCAAAATTTAATGTGCTAGTAACAAACAAACAAGTTTATTGAATAGCCTGAGGGCCGCTTCAAAATACTCAAAACATAGTAATACAAGCAATGCCACACACACATATATATAAAATGTTAATATAGTGCACTAAATGCAATAACCACAGTACAATATATATACGTATGAATAGCCTAAACAGCTTATATACAAACTATACAAATTTAAAAATATACAATATGTACTGAAAGATATACAAATAAACAGGTAAGAATAAAAGTGTTTACACAATCGAACAGAAATGTGTAAATTAGTTACCAAGGGAAGTAAAACAGAATTAAAATGGGAGGTAGAAATAACATAAAACATCCGTCATCATATGTCAAATCTCTTCATCACCCTTACAGTTAATACCAATCATCCCCACATATCTAGATCTCAACAGTGATGCTTTATGAAGGAACTGAGCTGTGGAATAGATATTTTTGAATCTTGTCTACTCATAAAGTATGATATTCTGATGTGGGTATCTCAGAATATTGTATGTTTAATATAGGGATCAAGGTATTGGTCCCTTTCCTGTTGGTACAAATTACATCTAAACAAAATGTGTGCTAGATCCTCAATTTCGTGGTCACCACAAATGCAAGTTTGTTCATTATAAGGGATACCCTGGAATCTCCCATGTCTTACCATGGTATCAAGTTGGTCAAACCTAGCTCGTGTGAATGCCTCTCTGGCGGGTTATAGACCGCCATTAAAGTACGCGCAGAGCGCGTACTAGGGTTAGGGAGGTGCGGTGCTTCCGCACCTCCCTAATCCTAATACGCGCTGTGCGTGTAAAAAATGATGGCGGCCATTCTAGACGGCCGCCGTCATGAGGACATCACAGCCGCACCGCCTCTACACGGGGCGGCGCTGACGTGACGTCCTCGCTCCACGCCAGGGCGCCTAGGGCGCCCTTTGCGCGAACCAGGAAGGAGCTCCGTTTCGGAGCTCCTTCCTCGTTTGAGGTGCCGCTTTGCTTTGCAGCCTTCAGTCTGTAACCCGCCTCTGAGAAGTTTTGGGATCTGTATTTTTAGATAAGTTGGCATTTGAAAGGACCGTTTATATCGGCTCAACCATTTTAAATTGCCTACCCTGCTGAGGGTGGCTATATTCTTCTTCGGCTGCAATGTCCAAGATTCTCTGTCTTGCACCCTTTCTTGCTTGATCTTTCATAGTGCAGGTTACAGAGAGGCCACAGCTCTTTATAAAGTTTATCAGTTGTATAGACCATGAAGATTGCAGATGAGAGTGTAACTGTTCTAATAGGCATAATCTAGGGAGACTGCCTGGCTCCATTTCATTAATTTTGCACCAGTAATTAAACACTCTGATTTTAGCTTGCGAGTGGATAGAGTAAATTTCTAATTCAGCTCTAACAGCAGCTGCTGAGGTCCTTTTATCTACTCCCAGAATACTTCTCAAATGTTGAGGCTGGGCTAGTTCTACTACTGTGGTGGAATTTAGACCCCATACTTCTGCTGCATATAAAAGCATAGATATAACCTTAGCTTTGTATACATTAATTATTGGGGCTAAGGAGCCTGGGTAGTAGTTCTTTTGAATGCAAACACCAAGTAAATTGCCAATTATTTATTTAATTTATTTATTTAATAGGAGCCCTGGTGGCGCAGTGGGTAAATGCCTGTACTGCAGCCATTCACTCAAAACCACAAGGTTGCGAGTTCAAGACCAGCAAAAGGGCCCAAGCTCAACTCAGGCTTGCATTCTTCCGAGGTCGCTAAAATGAGTACCCAGACTGTTGGGGGCAAATTAGCTTACTTGCTAATTAGCTTAGTTGCTGTTCACTGCTATGATCTTTGGAATAGCGGTATATAAATAAAACAAATTATTATTATTATTAATTTATTTATTTATTAAAATATTTATGTCCTACTCTTTGTCAAAAGCTGGCAGGGCAACTTACTTTTAAATTCAACTTAAAACAATAAATAATTAGAAGTCGAAAAGATTAAAATATATCAAATAGTTTTTCAATTTAAAAACAGACAGCTTAAAACTGATTAAAACTAATTTTGAATGATATACTTATAATATATTTACAACCTAGATAAAATCACTTTGTCTTGAACGTTTAATAAAAAGCCAAGTTTTAACTTGGTGTGAAATATGATTCTAAAGTTAGCACCAATTGGACCTGCAGAAGGAGGGAATTCCATAACCAGGATGCCTCTGGTGACAAGGATGATTCTAGGAGTACTCCCAGACTATACACTTGCTCCTTCAGAGGAGTGCCCCCATCCAGGACAGGCAATCTACCCAATTTCCAGACCCAAGAACTACCAATCCACAGTCTTGGTGAGAGTCCGCTTCAGTTTATTCACTCTCATGCAACCCATTACAGCATTCAGGCACTGCTCCAGCACTGACTCTGATGACAAGGAGAAGCCAGGCTGAGTGTCATCAGCATATTGATGACACCTGACCCCAAAACTCCTAATGACCATTCCCAGTGGCCTTAAACAGCATGGGAGACAAGATTGAGCCCTGTGGTACCCACAACACAAGGCTCAAGGGCTGAGCAGGAGTCCCCCAATGCCACTCTCTGGAACCAATCTTGCAGGTAGGAGTGGAGCCACTGTAAAACAGTGCCTCCTACTCCCATTCCCTAGGGCCAGTCCAGTAAGATACCATGATCAATAGTATTGAAAGCCACTGAGAGATCCAAGAGGATCAAAAGGGTAACACTGCCTGAGGTAGCACTCCTTTTGCTGTTCATTCAACGTGTGTTTACTTGAGCCAGAGCAGTGATGGAAAAGGTTAGGTGCACTCAGTATGCTATCAAGAGGAGCCTTTTCAAACTCAAATGCTCTTCAATTGTATAGAACTATAACTCTTTTCATCCTCATCTAGCTCATTGGCTCTCTGGGCATGTGCTTTTATAGGAAGAGCAAAATCCTGATTTAGCAGGCTTCCATGTTAAGATGCAAAACTCAGGGCTCTATAGTGACATTTGTCCCTATGTCCCTTCTTTGTAAATGGCTTAGAATAATTAGGCACTCCTTTTTTTACTTAAAACTTGATTACTTAGAGGCATAAATTATATTCCAGAGTATCCCCAAGCCTCTTTGCTGTCATTTTTATTTATCAGTTTGTCCAGATACAAGCAACAACAGCAAACTGGTGACAAAAGAACAATATAAATAGTCACAATGCAATATTTAGCCCATTAATAGATTTTAACGTAATCTGATTTAGAACATTCTGGCTGGAGTCTTGATCCACTTAGTGTATAAATACGTAGTGTCAGACATTGTGTTAAGTGCAGTTACTGGTGCACCTAGTTGTTCTGCAAGTACCCACACAGTGATGCACCCTGTCTGAGATGGCCACAGAGACCATCTGTAATTTCATAGCACTGGTGTTCTTCAGACCAGCTCAGCCACGATGCATTGTTCTAAAGAAGAACCCTTCAGACCAAGGCATTATTTGGGCCTAGGTCACCCAAACCAAGAGGGAGGAGGAGGCCGCAGAACAGAGGAGTTAACAGAATGCTCTCCTTCTTTAGCTAATGAGATTGCTTGTGCTATCATCAACCTACCCCTTCTCCCATTACTATGTAATCTATTCCTTTCTAAAAGTGGTTGTAAGCTTTTTTTCCCCTTCACTTTCTTAAGATGGCATACATGGAACTTCCCAAATAGTTTGCCATCCTGACAAACGCCTAGATGGACACCTTCAACATATCTGGGCAGTTAATTTTTTTTGTCATTGGCAGTGGCATAAGCAGGCCCAAACAGCCAATTTTATTTAAACCCTAAAAGTGGTCAGCTTCATTGATGTTAAGCAGCATGAAGGGGTCATGTGAGTCATGTAAAAGGTGTGTCTGCTTCCAGGAAAGGCAACCCACCTTTTAAAAAAATATAAGAAAGGAGGTAGTTTTGGCCACAAAATAGCCTTGGGGGCCATTTAAGGCCACACTTTGTTCACATCTGGCCTCTGTGCAAATTTGTTTATGTTCAGCAGCAGGGCTGCCTCATGGTTTCAGAACATGCCTTGAAATAAAAGAATTCCCAGGTTCTGAAATTCCCCTTGGTCCTTCCTTTAGGGAAGGTAGCATTAAACTTGCCCTGTAGTCTGCCGTGTTTGATGCTGAGACAGCAATAGCTTAGGCTTGAGATTCACACATCTTTAAGTCAATCTGTCCCAACATAATTACTTCCGCTGTGTTAATAATCAGTAAAGTATATTAATTAACAAAGGAAGAGGGAAGGGAGGGGAGGGAAATGGCACTGACATTTTCCTTCTCTTTCAGTGCTGTGAGAGGGAGACAACTGCTTTCCTTTGAAGACAGATATGTATTCACAACAAAGCAAAAAGTGATCAAAATATAAATTTCAGTATTTAAAGAACGGAATTTTGTGTAAAGACGTTGAAAGCATTGTTGCGTAACATTTATCGCCAATCTGTTACATGCCATCTGGTGGGATTAAACAATCGGAACATTGTAGTGAATTTGCAGATGAAGAAAACGTCTTGCCAGAGCTGGCTAAAAAGAAATTCATGGAGAAGTGTATATTTGTCCTTCTTTATGCCTCTATGAATCTGAAAAAAACACCAAGGATTTAATACTATATGAGAGAAAAAAGCTCTTCCTCCTACTGCCCTTGATAATCTAAAAGATAAGAGTATTTGTGGGTACTATAAAGAAGGCGAGGGGAGTACAAGCCTGTAGGTATAAGGGTATATATAATGGATAGATCATGTATATCTTTTCTTCAAGGAATATGAGGTGGGATGTTTTTTCTTCATTACAACATTGTAGGCTGGAGCTTAACTGGGAGATAATGATAAACTGCTTTAATGGACATAGGGTCTCCATGGTGAGTAGGGGTTTGAACTAGGGTCAGCCCAGCACTTAATCTGCCACACTAATCACTATATCACACAGAGACACATATTTTAATACAGCAAACTGTACATTATGCTTTACAACCTGGGAAATTTTCAAGAGCCTCTTAAAAGTTAATGTAAAGAATAAGTTTGTATTTATTTTACTGGAATTTCTCCAGAGCGCTTTCTAATGATATTAAAGATCGGATGTGGGCTGTCAAATCATAACACTCATCTTCTGCTTTCCCATTAACTAAGGGCTTACGAATAATTCATTCACAAATTAATAATTCATGAAAAAAATTAAACTATGATTTCAAAATTGATTTCAGTGTTAAAAGCCAGTGTACATTATTTTTTGAGTAATGATTATCATTTGTTACCATTTTAATTAATTTTGGTCCTTTACGGTAATTATGATTTTTTAAATTAATGACTTAATTTTAGAAAATCCTCTTAAAGATTAAGTAATGTAGAAGCATAAGCACATTTCTGAATGATACACTGGTCATATATATCTGACATCATGCACCTGGATCATGTGGCCCTTTGGGTCTCTGTAATGGATTATCCCTGCTTTGTAGCAAGACTTCTGTATGATAATTTGTGAATTTTGATTGAGGTTCACTAGTTGGCTGAAGTTTAGTAACCAGTATCTCTGCTTGTTCCCTGATATACTTACTTGTCAAATCAGATCATTACATAGGAGTTGCAGTTTGCTTTCCTCAGCCAGGAATATTTGCTTTGTATAAATTTGGTTATTTGATTTGTATAAATTAAGGGTAATGGGTAAAAGTCCATTTCAAAATTACTAATGGCTTTGAACACTGTGGATGGTGTTAAGTGATCTGATATGCTTCATAATATTGCTGCATAGTTTAAAATAACTATTCTGAGCATGCCATGGATATATATGCAACAATACACCTTGTATATGCAACACAGCATTTGTGAGTGTGCATGCGGATATAACCCTTGATTACTAACAACATACATTTTGCCTTTTCACAGCCAGCTAACTTTCCCTACAAGGAAGATATTATGTCAGTCAACTCCACCTGCTTAGTTGTGATTATTCTTCTTTTTACAAGTATCACATTGGCTTTCAAGGTAAGCATGAACCTGTCAAGATCAAGTTGAGAAATTTGTTACATATGTCCATTACAACAGTGTTTTGTGAGCTAGAGAGAACTGAGAAAGGTGGGAATCATGGAGTAAATGTTACTTAAAAACTAGCATGGCTAACAGTAGGTCTGGTTCCACAAGGCACTGATAACCAGATGTTGGAAGAGGTACTTTTTGACTGCAACTCACAGAATCCACCAGCTTGTGTTGGCCAGATGCCATTTGTTGTTGTTTCCATTTCTGAGTGGGGATTCAAACCCTGGTCTCCTGATGTCCTCGCCCAACACTCAAACCATTATATCACACTGGCTGTACTTGCTGTCAATTATGGGAATTCTAGTCCAAGAAATAACTTTATCTAAGTGTGGTAAAATGAAGAATTTCATAGAATCATAGAATCGTAGAGTTGGAAGAGACCACTAGGGCCATCCAGTCCAACCCCCTGCCATGCAGGAAATCCAAATCAAAGCATCCCTGACAGATGGCCATCCAGCCTCTGTTTAAAGACCTCCAAGGAAGGAGACTCTATCACCCTCCAAGGGAGTGCATTCCACTGTCGAACAGCCCTTGCTGTCAGGAAGTTCCTCCTAATGTTCAGGTGGAATCTCTTTTCCTGTAGCTTGCATCCATTGTTCCGGGTCCTGTTCTCTGGAGCAGCAGAAAACAAGCTTGCTCCCTCTTCAACATGACATCCTTTCAAATATTTAAACAGGGCTATCATATCACCTCTTAACCTTCTTTTCTCCAGGCTAAACATCCCCAGCTCCTTAAGTCGTTCCTCATAGGGCATGGTTTCCAGACCCTTCACCATTTTTGTCGCCCTCCTTTGGACATGCTCCAGTTTCTCAATGTCCTTTTTGAATTGTGGTGCCCAGAACTGGACACAATATTCTAGGTGGGGCCTGACCAAAGCAGAATACAGTGGCACTATTACTTCTCTTGATCTAGACACTATACTTCTATTGATGCAGCCTAAAATAGCATTGGCCTTTTTAGCTGCCGCATCACACTGTTCACTCATGTTCAACTTGTGGTCTACTTGGACTCCTAGATCCCTTTCACACGTAGTTTCATTCAGCCAGGTGTCACCCATCCTATATCTGTGCATTTTATTTTTCCGCCCTAAGTGCAATACCTTACATTTCTCCGTGTTGAATTTCATTTTGTTAGCTTTGGCCCAGCTTTCTAGTCTATTCAGGTCATTTTGGATCTTGATCCTGTCCTCTGGGGTATTAGCTATTCCCCCTAATTTGGTGTCATCTGCAAATTTGATAAGTATGCTCCCAATTCTGTCATCCAGGTCATTGATAAAGATATTGAATAGCACTGGGCCCAGGACAGAGCCCTGTGGGACCCCACTGGTCACTTCTCTCCAGGATGAAAAGGAGCCATTGTTGAGCACCCTTTGGGTTCGGCCGGTCAACCAATTACAGATCCATTTAACAATTCCTTTGTCTAGCCCACATTTTACGAGCTTGTTTGCAAGAATGTCATGGGAAACCTTGTCAAAGGCCTTAGTGAAATCAAGATATACTATATCCACAGCATTCCCTTCATCTACCAAGCTGGTAATTTTATCAAAGAAAGAGATTAGGTTTGTCTGGCATGACTTGTTTCTCTGAAACCCATGTTGAGTTTTTGTGATTATGGAATTGCCATCTAGTTGTTCACAGACACTTTGTTTAATTATTTGCTCCAGAATCTTTCCTGGTATTGATGTCAGACTAATTGGACGATAATTGTTGGGATCCTCTTTTTTCCCCTTTTTGAAGATGTGGACAACGTTTGCCCTCCGCCAGTCTGCTGGGATCTCTCCTGTTTTCCAGGAGTTTTCAAAGATTATTGCCAATGGCTCCGATATTACATTTGCCAGTTCTTTTAATACCCTTGGATGGAGTTCATCTGGTCCCGGAGACTTAAATTCATTTAGATTAATAAGGTGTTCCTCTACTATCTCTTTACTTATTCTGTGCTGAAATTCCCCTATTCTGTCCTCTGCTCCATTATCCTCAGGTTGAGCACCCTTTTCCTTTTCTGAGAAGACTGAGGCAAAGAAGGTGTTGAGTAATTCTGCCTTTTCTCTGTCTTCTGTTAGCATTTTGCCATCTTCTCCACGCAGTGGCCCTACCGTTTAAATGATGCATGGGTCCTAAATGTCCGGAGGTCGCACCAAAGCCACACTCCATTTCTAAGCACTGGAGTGCAGCTTTGGTGCAGCTTCCGGATTCTTAGGATGCATGCATCATTTAAATAGCATACCTCCAAAGAGACCCAAAGCAGCTTTATTTTGGCAGTCTGTAACAGGCCATAGTGCTATTCCTCCTCCTTTCCTGTTTGGCCTATTTCTCTTAATAAGGTTATACCCCTCTATTTCCACATTCCAATCATGAGGCTCATCCCACCAGGTTTCAGTGATGCCTATTATATCATATTTGCTTTGCTGTACTAGGAGTTCGAGTTCATCTTGCTTATTTCCCATGCTCTGTGCATTAGTGTAGAGACATCGCAGACCATGGGTCCCTTTGACTTGCTGCCTGTGCAAGTTTTTTTGCCTCCCACTGTTGGGTCCTTGCACTTTTTTTCTTGTTTCCTCTATGTCAGTTTGACTATTTTCGCCATCCCTTTCGCCTTCCTTAATATTGTCTCCCTTCCCCTCGGAACTCAGTTTAAAGCCCTCCTGATCAAGTTCTTGAGACTGTTGGCAAAAACATTTCTTCCAACTTGCGTGAGATGCAACCTGTCCGTTGCAAGAAGTCCCTCCTCATGGAACCGCAGCCCATGATCCAAGAATCCAAATCCTTCTCGGCAGCACCATCTGCGGAGCCAGTTGTTCACATCTGCTATTTTCTTCTCCCTTCCTGGACCATGCCCTTCAACTGGCAGAAGAGATGAGATGACAACCTGTACATCCATTCCTTTCAGCTTCCTACCAAGCATCTTGTAATCCCTTTTGATGTCCTGAAGGCTGTGTCTTGCAGTATCATTAGTTCCCACGTGGACCAAAAGGAAGGGGTATTTGTCAGTAGGCTTGACCAGTCTTGTCAATCTCTCTGTCACATCACGGATCTTTGCACCTGGAAGACAACACACCTCTCGAAACATCTTGTCAGGCCTACAAATCACTGCTTCTGTACCCCTGAGCAAGGAGTCCCCCACTACGACCACACGCCTCCTCCGAGGCTTAGCAGCGACTGTTCCATCGGATGGGACTCTCAGGCTCCCCTGCTCTGTCCCTGAAGTCTGTCCATGCTGCTCTTCTTCATCCTCCTTAATAAGGGAAAGAGCTTCGAATCGATTCTCCAGCTGCAAGCTCCCAGAACAGTCCCTTCTTGGCTTACTTCTCTTTGTGACATTCCTCCAGCTGTCTGCCTCCTGTGTATGGCAAGTGACCCCTTCCACCCTAGCATCTTCCTCTGCGTGGTACTCTTCCAAGATCGTTAGTTCTGTTGTGTCCAGGAAATCCTCTCGTTCCCTAATATGCTGAAGTGTAGCTACTCTGGACTCCAGCTGCTGCACTTTCTCCTCCAGGAGTGCTACCAACTTGCACTTGGTGCATGTGAAGTTCTCCACTTCTGTTGGCAAGAAGAGAAACATCCCACAAGAGTTGCAGGTGACTGCAGCAGATCCCTCGTTGTCCATACTGCAAAGTCTTTAGTAATGACTATAACAGTCAATCTACTGGGAATACTACTTTAAAGGAATGTCCTGGCTGCTATCTTATACTTAAAGGCAAGGTTCTGTTTCAATATCTGATTCTAACCCGATGCTGCTTGAGTAGAGCTGTTGAGTTAAAGAAAATTAAAATTCTGGCGTGCAGCTCTGGAAGGTGGTATATAAAGCTAGTCTGCTAGCTCCGCCCCCTTGTGACTCACAGATGTGACTCACAGAAGCTCCGCCCCTTCAGCAACAAGCACACGGTCTCAATATGGCTGCCCAGCTGCTCCTCTCCTTCTCCTCTCTCTGGCCGGACTGTTGGATCTTAAGGTGGAAATGGAATAAAAGAGGAGACCCAGCCTCTCATTGCTCAAAACACACACACACACACACACACACAATCAGATATGTTATAAGAGAGTTGAATCAACGTTTGGGCCACACAGTGTACAGAAAACCTACACACATGGACAGATACCTACACAAGAATTCCACCCATCACCCAGGACAAAAAAGAAGCACAATAAAAACACTGGTAGTCCGAGCAAAACGGATCTGTGAACCTCGTTATGTGTTCATATGCTTTGCCTCTTTCACTGAGCTTCAAAGTTCTGGCACTGATTTATTGCAAAAGAAGATACAGAAATAGGCATATTCTGTATGCAAGTAAAAAAGTAAAAGTCCTGGACCCGTCTGTAGGGCCTTCTTCTTACATGGTTAAGATATATGTACACTTTTTAATGTGGGAAACAACTCTGCATATAGATATCTTCAACTAATTCTGTTTTTTAAAAAATCTGTTGGAAAACAGAAACTAACTTTAAAAAAAGCATAGTAACTTAACTGCATAGGCTCAGGATTCTCATGGCCTCCATAGAGGTGATTCAGGCTCAAACTGTTAGTCCCTACCTTATGCCTCAAAATGTAAGTGTAAGAGGAACTATCTCCTGCCATTCACATCTTTGAGGCTTGCCTCTTAAAGAAGGCAGTACATAACACTTTGGAAGTTTCTGCAGTCTGGTTCAAATATAATGACCTTAATTTCCGACTACATGAAGCTATTTTTTGGTCCAGGAGGGGACCTTTTTGCAACAGGATGTCAGTTGGAGGTACATACGCTCCAACTACCCTGATTTAGTAGGGACAGTACCAATTAATCCACTGTCATCACAGTTTTCCAGCTGTTTTTAAAATGTTCTCCATTTCTTTCCTTCTCTCACTTTCTCTCTTTGTCTTCAGTTTACTTCAGTTGCTGCAAACTGAGTTCAAAGTGTAAAAGTTGTTTGAACTCAACTATCTCAGTGGAGAGAAAGAAGAGGATCGAGTCTTGCATTTTCCGAGGGACTCAAGCAGAAGGAGTCTACTTCAGGCTCTCCTAGCTTGTGTGTTTGTCCTCATTCATAACATTTGACATCTTGACCATACTTAGATTTTGTTGGCCATCTGTGTCCCAGTTTTTATCTGTGAAATGTTAGAAAGTATGGGAAGCTTGACTATGAAATGTTGAGATGAAAACTATTTACATAGATTTTGCACCATCCTATGTCTCCACCTTGAACTAGTTACTTACATTGAATTGAGATAAAGGGTAAGCCATAATCTGATGAACTTGTTTAGACACATGCAGAAGTATATTCACAGCTACTGGAATTTTCTTTTTGCCTGTCAGGATTCCGCTCTAGGTAGCAGTTGCTGCTAAACTGTCATGGAGAATTCTTTTAAAGTGAATTTATTAGATACTTTCTAAACGCTTCCAGTAATGGGTTATTCCTTAGCTTAATTGTGTATGAGAGATTTCCTAGGGCTTAGAAAAAGTTGGTTTTGGACTACATATCCTAGAATCCCCTGCCAGCACTGGCATTGCACAGGTTATACGATTGGGATAGGTTTGGCATATTTGGAAGATTTCTTGAAGTTACAATCCAAAACAAATAATAACTTTACCTAGGTTTGAGTTGCCATGTAGCTTTGATTCCCTCTTGAAGCAAGGTGTTATGATGGAAATGTGTCCAGGAAACAGAATGGCATGGTTTGGTAACTGATGACTGAAGATGGGGTGAAACTGGTTGTCTAGTGGTGGGTAGCAACATATTTATCTGTCCCTAAGCCACTATCAGTGCTCCTAGTCAGCGAGGAAGCCCCAGTTTCCTTAATCATCACTAGAGACTGGTGATTATTACATGTTCATTTGCCATGTAGATTCCATACAGTGAGCTGCTAGTGATGATCCTGAGGTTAGCTAAGCATGCATAGTTGGATTTAAGTCTCATTTACCTCAAAAAAAGTTAAGATGAGCCAAACAACTATTCTGACCAAGTGATTGTGCAGTTCAGGCTGAAAGTAGGTCAGGATTATCTCATTTATTGGACTGCACTTTTGTGTTTGAAGATGGAAAAACTCTTCCAACAAACAAAAATGGGGAAAGCCAAAGCCTTTTTTTTATATATTGGGAAAATGGATTTTAGTTATATGGCCATTAAAATGTCTGTATTACTATTGTGCCTCTCACTTGCTAAGTGAAAAATACAAACTGAATACATATGTTCATTAGTTCTGGTATTCTGATTTTGAATTTGTCTTGCATAAAGCTTAAATCTGCTTTACAGATTTATGAAATCTGCCTGATGAAATGAAAGGCATAATCTAGTGCACAATTTTCATTCATCCTTGATAGAGATAGAAAATAGTACCTGCTTAAATTAGCACCAGTTGCATATGGGAAGCCTGCAGGCAGAATTTGAGTGCAATAGCACCCTCATCCTTAACAAGAGATATACCAAGATACACTGTGTCTAGTACTGGAGAAAATATGTAGTTATCTTTACTAATAACCACCGATGCCCCCATTCTCCATGGATTTGTCTAGTCCTCCTATAAAAGTCTCCCAAATTGGCATCTATCTACACTTCTTGCAGTAGGGAATTCCAGAGTTTATGCATTGCATGATAAAGAACTTTTCCTCACATGTCCTGAATGTCCTGTCCTTCATCACTTCATAAAAGAACTGGCAGAAACAATATCAGAACCACTGGCAATAATCTTTGAGAAATCCTGGAGAACAGGAGAGCAGTCTGGACTGGAGAAGGGCAAATGTTGTCCCCATCTTCTAGAGAGAGAGAGAGAGAGAGAGAAAGGACCCAAATAATTACCACCTAGTCAGCCTGACATCAATACCAGGGAAAACAATTCAAACAAAAACAAACAAACAGCTTCATTTATATACTGCTTCATACCAAACTACCAGTGCCTAGCCAGACTAATCTTATTTCTTTCCCTTTTTTAAAATAGTCATAAGCTTGGTAGAGAATCACCTATTGTTGTTAATAAGTCCTGTTTTGTTGTGTGATCAATTTCCTGCTAGACTCTAGCACAGAATCTTTCAATTTTTTCCCCTTCTTCTGCCTCTGTAGTTGGAAAATTAATGTGCATTTTGGTTATATTAATGGCTTTTCCATGAAGTCCTATTGATATTATTTGGTCAGATTTTGCATTATATCCTTTGACTGCTTTTGTTACATCTCTGCCCATTATAAATGCCACCACATTTCTTCTTAGATTTTCATTTCCTCGCTAAAACACTGTGAAAATTATGTGACTAAAAATAAATCCCATTTCTGTCCAGTTTAGTTCTGGACACCCCAAAAATCGCAGTGTTTATATGTTCTGTTTCTTGTTTTATTATGTGTAGCTCACCCTGATTTATGCATCTCACATTCCATGTTTCTATAATATGCGTTGTGCAGCTTCAGACTTTCCTTTCACCTTTGAGTACATCAACAGCTGAACATCCTTTTGGCTTGAGTCCAGTTGTGTCATTAGCCATAGCGCTACTCTTAGTTGTCCTCTATTCTCTGTTACTCAAGTAGCTCACTGAGTGCCATCTGACCTGGGAGTTTCATCTTCTAGCATTATCTCTTATTTCATTTTGGGTTGTCTCATCATAGAGTTTTTAAGGCAAAAGACATTGAGAAGGGATTACCGTGCCTCCTTCTTGTGGTACTAACGAGTATTAGCAATGATACCACTGCCATTTTCCTTCACAATCCTCCACCAGCATCATCCCCCGCTACCTGCTGCTACCCAGTAGCTTTTTGGCACATTTAATCTGGGGATTAAATGGGGATAAAAACAGGGAGTAAAATGCATGATCTCCTGGCATAATCACACGATCACACTGAAGATTTTCAGACACATCACGCTCATCCAGGACTTATCCCATGAAGATCCAGGAATGCTCCAGCAACAAACCATTCACAGGGAAGTCCCAGGATAAGACCTGGATGAGTGCGACATCATCTGAAAATCTTCAGCACGATTGTGCTGGGAGTATGTCTTTTACTCTCTGCTTTTCCCCCTATCTGGTAATCTCCTGGGTCTCCTGCAAAAGCATGTCTGACATGGGAGAACCTACCAGCCGCATTGCTGCTATTAGCATAGCCTCTTGCCTCACAGAAGAATGCAATCCTACCTGGAAAGATAGTGCCATCGTACTTTACATAACCAGATAATTATGTTTGATCATCTTGGTTTTGCATGTCCTTTTAACTTTTCAATATGTTTTTGGAACCCAAAATTTAACACAGTGAGGAAGGCAGTATTCCCATCCACCTCCACCGCACCCCCCCCCCAATCCTCAATATGATGCTTTGCTAACACAGCCTGAAATAGGATTAGCTTTCTTTGCAACAATATTGCATTGCTGACTCATTCTATTTGTGAGGTATAATCTCCAGTATATTTTCTCAGCAGGGCTATTTTTAAGCAATTGACAAATCCCCCCCCCCCCCCCCCCTCATTCTTTTTTTTTTTGATTATATTCCTTCCCAACCCCACCCAATTTTCTGCCATCAGCAAAGGTCACAAGGTGTGCACACTGAAAACTTTTTTTTTAAATGAGTATAAGTTGTCAGTTAGTAGGTGCTCCTGCTTAGGGGTGCAAAGGATTATTGTGTATTCTTCTAAAGGGGGGCAAGAGACAATTATCCTCTTTAAAGTGTATCTATGTTACTTTTAGGACTGATAAATTTGATTTTGTCACCATTAATGATCCAAATAGTGAATCCCTGCTCAACGTTAGTAGTCTTTTAAAGCCTTGTAAAACCAAACCACTGGATCCCATTAATCTTTGGCAGGCAGCAGGCACTCCTTTGTGGTTTCCTGTACATGAAGAGCTTTTATGTTGGGCCATCTTGACTTTCTCCTGCGGCATTCTTTTCTTGTTGTTGTAATTCTTCCACCAGATTTCATTTGCTTAATTCAAAATGAATTTGCTCCCCCATTCCTTTCCCCCTTTGCATTTATTCTCAGAACACAGTAGCAACCCATGTCTAATTAATCTTATATTCATCCTGTCTATGGCATTTTAGTAATTTGGAAACTGGGGGGGGGGGGGAGAGAAAGAAAGAGATAACTTTGGACTTAAATCCTGTAACTTTTAAACTGTGTTCCAAGGCTTTTCTTCACTCCCTGAGGAGAGAACAGGCAAGTTCATTTTAGAATGGAATGTACAGGCAATGCAGGCATACTTATTTTTTTCAAAATAATAAAAGACTCAAGAACTTGATGATATATAAGTTTCACATTCTTACCTTTAAATGGCATTAAGAGGACAATTTCATATTAAAAGAATGGTTCAATAATATTAAACCATATTTTAGTGTTCTTGGACAAGTTGTCTTAGCCATAGTACCCAGCGCTTTATTACATACCAGATGAGATCTAGAGTCTCTGCGTTTGATTTTGAACCAACCTAAGTTTTGTTGAAGCTCAAGAAACCATAGTTAAATCAAGGATGGGAGTTATGTCATCCTCCAGCTTCCAGCAGCCCCAAAGCATCATAAGTAATGTTAAGGAAATGCTAAGAACTATAGTTCAACAACTTCAGGAAAGCTGTAAAACTCCCACATTTGACTTCATGTCTCATTCAAGCAACCCAGGATCAAACTGCATTTGGTTCTTTGAATGATGATCTAACTCAGGGGTGGACAACTCTGGGAAACTAGGGGGCCACATTAGTCTCCTAAGAGACTGCACTTCTCGCGAAATAAATACCGCAAATATTTTTTGCTCTCAAATGCCCAAGGCATTCTAGGGTCTGTGGGGGAATTTTCACTATGCTTCTAGCCTCCCCAACCCAGGAGAGGCCTTTTTAAAAAACAAGAAGTGACCAGAAGTCGTTCTGATTTATTTTTGGGTTTTTTAAAGATCCCTTTCCTAGGTGTAAAATAGCGCATCTCCCTCCCTTGTTGAAAATATCCCCTCTTTCCCCAGAAGACATTTTGGTGCAAAAAATATTTTTTACTCCTGTGGAGGCCCTGGGAACCATAAAAAGAGCCCTGGAACGCACATGTGGGCCACACCTTGCCTGCGCTGATCTAGATTATAAAGCAGTGGTTCTCAAATGTTGATCTTCTAGGTGTTTTGGCCTTCACCCCCCATAATCCATGGTCATTGGCAAGCCTGGCTAGGGCATCTGGGAGCTGAAGTCCAAAAGGTCAAAGGTTACTTAGATGATCCACAGTTTGAGAATGAGTGCTTTAGAGCACTTTGCACACTACAAAGTGGGATATTAAGTCTTTACATTTAAAAAAAAAACATGTATTCTACTTTCATGCAGTCAAAGTATTTTATATGCATTAGTACATTATGGTCCTCTACAAAAATTCTATAAAGCAAAAATTACCCAAAAGGGTGGGGGAACTTGGGGTCCCCACCAATAATGTCAGTGTTTCTTTGGTATTTGGGGGAAATTGTTAGCTCAAAAGGAGGCCTGCAAGAGGTGGGTAACTTAAGGGGATCTTTCCACTCATCTATACAAGCACTCACTGCAGAGATACTTGAGTTTCAATAAATAAAAGAGTTTTATATAGAAATGTGCAAAGGTACACACAAACACACAAATCTAGTGCAGCTGTAAGAACCACACAAGGCTAATAGAAAAGGAAGATGTGAAAGCTTGGATAGTGAAGAATCAAGAATTAGAGGGAGTGACAGTTAGCAGTCTTGAAGAGAGGGTTTCATAGAAGACAGAGAGTGGCTCAGATAAAGTCAGAGGGTGATACAGAGACTCTGGTCTGCAGAACAGAGCTTCTGTCTGTAGCAGTGATTGGATATGTATGGGGTGGATATTTATATCCTGTTTTGCACCCTTGAGGGGTACTTGATGTTCCCCCACATGATTTTCCCATGGAATTAAGAAAGGGCTCAAGAGCAGTTGATGGCTTTAATTCCGGAGTGACAAAACACTGATAGAATTTGAGACAATTGGATAGGAAGGATGAATTAGGACACAGCCTGGGGTAAGGAGGAGGTATGGTCTTCAACTGATTTGCAATGGGACTTGTTCAGTCTTCATTGCAAGAGGAAGTGAAGAGCCTGGAGTAGGTTGGAGTGATCAGGAAATCCATTCTGCATTTATTGTGGTATTATCTAGGTCTTCCACGTGTCTTGGACCAGTGTGCCTTTCCCATGGAAACTTCCTAGTGTTCCGAAGGTCATCATGCCTTCTTAAAAACATGCCTGGTGCTAGATAACTAATAAGAAAATATGAAACCCTATATTCAACTAGAGGAGTGTAGAGCATTCTAACAAAAAAGGTGTTCCCTGCAGAAGCCTGTTGTGCAGCACCCATGCTCCTTCCTCTAAAACACCCCCCTCACCAGTGTCTGTTTCAACACTGCTAAAGCCTTCCGCTCTCCCAGTGAACCCAATGTAGCAGTTATTGGTATTTGTACAGTGTTAGTGGTGATGTGCAAACTCAGCAGTGCAGAACAGAGTGATGGCACAAGGCTTTAGCCTCATCCTTGCTCATCTCCCCCCCCCACATGCATGCCTCTAAGTAATTATATATTTGCATAGTTCTCAGCTGAGTACTAAATGCTATCTTTTGCAAGGGGCACCTAACTCACTAACCCCAAATTTGGGAGAGTGACCCCCCACCACCACCACCACCACTTCAATAATTTTCTCTGGGTATTGTTATTATCACCCATGTGATGATGAGACTGAGGCTGAGAAAGAGGAGTTTGCCTAAGAGGGAAGATTTGAAGCAGGAATTTCCTGATTCATAGCTTAATCTTTTGAGCTACTGTGATGTACCAGCTCTCTTTAAAGGGAACTGGATGAACTAGTTTCACATTCTATTAGTGAAATGTGTATTAGAGCCATTTTAAAAATGAATCCTTGCGTATGTGGTGTTGTTGTTTTTCCACTGAAGGAGAAAGGTATGAACTGTAAAATAGGTCAGTGATTCAATCTAATGAGGAAAAAAAGGTGTTTAAGGACAACTCCATAGGAAAATTGCTGGGCAAAATGAATTTCCATTTCAACATCTGTTTGTGTGTGTGTGTATGAGAGAAAGAAAAAAGAGGTACACACAGAGACTGACTCTTTCCAAGATACTTTAGCTGGCGTGCTGACTTTCATTGCTCATATTCCCAAGTTCATGTGGGTGATCATTCTGGCTGATGCCTGACTAACAAGGAAACTACTCCCACTTTAGGCAACAAACTTTGGGAGCTTAGCCAAAAGTACTGATGGGTGCAGTGCATTCTTGTGACTTCAGCGATAAAAGGATTTAAAATGTTTTCAGAAGAGTGACAAGACAAGGTTGTTATAATTTAAAATAACAATTTGCTGTTTCATTCTAATACATCTGCAACAGCTTAGGCTTAAAGTCCCTAACAACCCTTATTACTACCTTCATTTACATTTGCTGTGCAGTTTCTCATTTTCTAGCATTTTTTAACTTGTAAGACCCAGCGACTACAGCTTTTGCCTTTCAAAGCTTATGTCACAAAATCTGTTATGTCTTTAAGGCAGCCTTGTAAATAAGTCTACATGTTGAATTAATCCACAAAAAATATTAGCAGCCTTCCTGTCCATGTGCTAGGAGATGTGTGCAGATATACCTTCAAACAGGAGTTCATTGAAGCCTTTTTCTCCCAGAAAACAAGATTTCCCCTTCATACCTGCTTGAGATTTGACCACTGGGCACCCATTTTCCCCCCTCTTCACCTTCCAGTCTTCAGCTGGACATCTTCTTCATTTTATTTTTTCTAAAACGCAGCATTAATTTGTATTAAATGAAATGAACACACATTAGGGAAGGCTAGGATACAACTCAGGGATAGACCCTGTGCTTCCAAAGTGCCTTGATCACTCCTATAATGCAAGACTGTGTAGTTTACTTAAAGCTTTCAATATTAGTGGCCTACTCAAACAAAATTAGTTCTTTTACAACTAGTGGCAGCTGATGGTTCTTCTCTCAGTGGGATAGTGTTTTTACTAGGCTATAGACTGAGCTTTAGAGGAGCTATCCAAGGTATCCCCTAAAATATGTTCAACACTGTAAATAGCTTATTTAAAGAGTAGACTAAAATCCAGAGCAGATTCACTGTGCCATTAACATGGAAGCCACTAGCTTGCCACTGCTTTCAGCTGACAAAAGTCTTCTGTGGTTAATAGCTTGCCAGATGACTGTGTTACTGGGTGCCACAGAATTCTGTGTCATACTGCAAGGCTAGTATTTTTTTCTTTCGAATGGAGGAGCAGGGATACTATTCTTTAGAACAGGGGGAAAACAGTTTCATAAGCATTTTGTTATAGGCCAAGCCATGGTAAAGAAATGTGATAAAGGAACTGTTACAAATTTAACATGTCTTCTCCTCCTTCCTGGTAGGCTTATCTGATCAGCTGCGTTTGGAACTGTTACCGATACATTAATACCAGAAACAACTCTGATGTCCTGGTCTACATTACTACTAATGACACAGCGGTAAGCAGGATGAAACTGAATGAGGTACTGAGGGTACCTGGGTGGTCTGGATGGTGAGGTGTGCTTCAACTTCTGTAAAATCATCCATACCAAGCTGTCCCTTCGGTTGTTGTGAAACCATTGATCTGGCACAGCTATTTTGATGGGAGCTGATTCCTAGAGGTGATCCATGTGAGCACGGTAGGCAGAGATTCAGATTCCTGTGAAAAGTAAGGGCTTTTAGCCACATCAGTCATCAGTTTCTTTTCATTAATCTAGATGGCTTTAAAAATTGTTTAGACACATTCATCTAGAGTAGAACTATCATAGTCTGTTATCCATGGTTGGAGACAGCATGTATTCTCTGGAATACCACTTTCTGGGGCTTAACAGTGTAGGAAGCGTTTTACCTTTATGTCCTCCTTTGGACAGTTTTTAATAGCTGTTAGAGACAAGCTGATGGCCAAAGTGGACATTGGTCAGAATCTGCAGGGCTCACCTGCATACCTTGTAATAAAAAACAATAATCCAGCCTTTGTTGGAGGTAAAAATCTCAAAGAATTAAGTCCCCATCCGTTACTCCCTCTTGTTAAAGTTTCCCCTGTTGAAGCTAAATTCAGTATCTTCAGTTGGGGGGGGGCATTCACACTCATCTTTTTGTCCTGAAGAGATTGGATCTGATGGATTGTTGTTTCCATTACAATTTTGGGTTCACAAATCTCTCCAAGGCACTTTAACTCTGTGTTCTTTGCACATGCCATCATTTTGGTTTGCATTTAGGAATGCAGAAGCAATCCTGGTGGGGAGAGGCTGGGCAGGATGAGACCCCCTCCCTTCTTCCCCTTCCCAGGCCCAGAAAAGAACCCCCCATTCCCCCTTTTTGTTTGTCTGGCCACTCTGAAAAAGGCTCAGAGGGGCTGGAGGGGGATTGGCCGGGCAATCTGAATCAATTCAGTAGTGTATTCACACTGCTGAAGATGCAGATCAGTGCAGATCTTTCAGGAGAGCTTGAGAAAAAACTAGTATCAAATATCTCAGGTTAAGTGATTTTTTGGTAGCCCCCCCCCCTAGTTTACTGAGTGCATTCAAGGCAAGTGTGAAAAGGAAATAACCTGGCTTCATCCCAGATTATTTTTGTAGTGTGAATGCCCCCTAGGATTCTAAGACAACTGGATAAACTCAACATAATAAAATCAAGGGAGATTATATATTTTAAATCCGAGACATAGCATAACCACTGTGCATATATTTACAGAAAAGGTGAGGAACTTGTAGCCTTCTAGATGTTTTTTGAACTAAAGGTCACAGAATCCCTGGTCATTGGCCATTAAAGCTAGAGCTATCGGGAGATGAAAATTGTAGGACCAAAGATTAGCCACTTCACTTTATAGTATAGGTTGAGTATCCCCAATCTGAACATACAAAATGCTCCAAAATCCTAAACTTTTTGAGTGCTGACATTATGTCAGAAGGTTAGTGATTCGTTGTTCACAAAATTATTTAAAACATTGTATAAAATTACCTTCAGGCTATGTGTTTAATGTGTATACAAAATATAAATGTATGTTGTGTTTAGACTTGTATCCCATTCCCAAGATGTCTCATTATGTAGATACAGATATTCCATAATTCCAAAATCTAAAACACTTCTGGTCCCAAACATTTCAAATAAGGGAAATTCAACCAGTATCAGAATCAAATTTGTTTCTAAAAGTCATGGATCCTGAGGAAAACAAGAACGCAGAACAATATTTGATTCTGCTGTTTCTTCCAAGTGCCTCTTTCCTAAAAACACTCTGTCTCTTGTCAAAAAAAGATGCAACAAAAGGAACAACCTAACCCCAAATACTGGATCATTATGTCGTGTGATAAAGCTGTGTATGCAAACTGGAGCACTTTGTTATTCCCAGAATCTATGGCTGTCCAGACCCAAATATAATGTACTGGACAAATCTAAAACAGACTTTCCTCCACAATCTTTGCTTTTAGTGAGTCTCTGTAAGCCAATTTCTTAAATATATCTTCTTAATGAGTCCCAGATGATGTTTCTATACATGGTATATGTTTTATGTGGCTTCAGCTACTAAATGTATGCTGTTTGCTTAAATATAATCCTTTTATTTTTCTAAGAATTAATAAATAGCTTATATAATTCAAATTGTACACACACAGAGAGAGAGCCAATGTACACATGTGTTCCTAGGAAAGCCTTGGCACTGTAGGGAATGGAGGCCTATAAATTATCTTGGGGCGGTCCAGCTTCCATCTGTAATCACTCTGGGTTGGGTTCTAATGGGAATTCTCATAGATAAACATTTAGGTTGCTTCCTGCTGAGATGAAGAGGGAGGCACCCTGGAATCTGCTTCTTGACAGATGATAATACATGTAAAAACAATTACACTGTGCATCACCAGTGTGTTTCAGATAAAATGTCTAGGCTTTATTCGGATTTCTGTGAAGCATGCAGCCATGTTTGCATTATAAAAATACAGTGGGACCTTGCCATGCATGGATTTGAGCATCTGCCGATGGCAAGCCCAATTGTCTCAAATGGCGGTGCATGCAGTCACGCACATCTGTCTCACTGCCATTAGGGACAAAGGGACTTGAGGTCACACTTTTTTTCATATCCAGAGGCGGGTGTTCTGGAACAAATCTCCCACAGATATGAAGGTCTGGCTGTATAGTGCTTCTCAAGCTGCTTGATATGTCAGTCTATCAGTTTTTCCCAGTGTGAGCAGTACCGTATTATGGCCATATTTGCAGAGTTTCCTGGAAATACATATTGCACTAGCAGCTGATAGCTCATGGAACTGCACCAGTCCATGAACCATTACATTATTATTATTATTATTATATTTTATTTCATATTTACATTCCATATACAAATCATATAACAAAGAAAATTACATAAAAACATAACTTCACATATTTCTTTCTCCATTCTCTTATTTCCCCATTCTCCCCCTCCCTTCTGTTTCCCCTGGATATTCCTTCCTTTATTTCTAGACAGCTTGTTTATATCATATTCCTCTATTCCTGTTTTTGTATAGCCCTCATCTCACACTAATAGCTAATTTCCTTGCTTGTACATAACAGTCTATGTATAGAATTCCTTTAATGACATAACTTTCCGTATGTTCCCTTCATTCTGGTAAAGAAATTATAGCTTTCTAACTTTCTTACTCTTCTTATGTCTTCTTTCTTTTACAGTTCATTTCCCAGCCATTATTCTATAAATTGATTCATTATCTATATTTTATAATTGTATAAAATATCCACAGTATTAAGGATTTTTTAAAAATAGCACACATAATGCTTAATATACTCAAACATACCCTTGATCTTTCATGCCATCCAAAATATGTGCTAACCTTATCTTTATATAGATTTTGATCATCTGTTCTTACAGTATTTCAACAAAGGTTTCCACATTTCTTCATTTGTCTTATCATAACTCTCATCATCTTGCAGCAGCATTGTTAATTCATCCATCTCTATCACTTCTAAAGCTTTACTTAACCATACATCAATATCTATTTTTCCTGTTTTTTCCAATTTTTTGCTATTACGATTCTTGCCAATGTTATTAAATATCATATTAATGTTATGTGCTTTCTTGATTCTTTCCCATCTATCATGTTCAGCAAAATTGTCTCAGGTTCTAATTTGACACTGATTTATTATTATTATTATTAACCTTTATTTATGAAGCGCTGTAAATTTACACAGCGCTGTACATACAATATTTTAGTTAGACGATTCCCTGCCCTCGGGCTTACAATCTAAAAAGACAAGACACAGAAGGAGAAGGGGGTGGTGGAGGGAAAGGGTAAGAGGTCCAGCAGTTCCTCTCTACCTCCAAGGCCTGGACCAAGGCAGATGGACTGGAGGGAGGGCTTAGGTTCTTAATGGATGGTTAATCATTCTCCAGGGAAAATACATACTCTCAAGTAGGATAATGCATATACAGTACATAGCAATACAGGAAATGGTTCAATAAACAGGCACCACAAGAACATCAAATAGTAAGCGACAATTATGCAATTCCCCCTCCTCCTCCTCCTCCTCTGTGCTGCCCGCCTATCTCCTCCTCCTCCTCCACCTCCACCTCCATCACACGGCCACGCCGCCCGCAGCACTTGCTTCGGCTGCGGCCGGCGCCAGCTCGCGCTTGCTCTGCTTGCGCACCTGCGCACAGGGCTGTAAATGAAGCGCTCATCCCCTGGCTTGAGGCTCGCTGGCCAATGGCAGAAGAGCGAGGGCGGGGCTGTTTCCAGCCCCAGCCCGCCATTGGCCAGCCTCAAGGAGGAGGCGGAGCCAAGGAGGAGGAGGAGTGAGCCTTTGGGCCGGGGGAGGGAAAAGCACCCTTTCTTGGCGCATGGCGAGGAGGAGGAGGAGCGGGAAACGGGGAGAAGGAGGAAGAAGAGGAGGAAGAAGAGCAGGAGAAGAAGGAGGTGGGTGCCCATTTATATTAACATTTTTTAAAAATTATCAATTTTTTTAGCGTGTCCTCCATTTAAAAAAAGTGTCCTACATTTGAAAATGTTGTCCTACATTTGTCCCGGTTTGGAGGTCCTGACTTACGGCAACCCTATCTCTACTAGTTGTCTGTACGAGAACTGGCTCAATCTTATATTTTCATTTTCTAATTCCTCCCTAGTTTTCATATGTAAATTTCCTTTTATCTTTTTTCAATAAATCATTATATTTGAGCCAATCTTGCACTTCCAATTTTCCTCTTTTCATAAATGCTTCGTGGGGAGACACCCAACCTGGGATTTGTCTATATATTTTTTCTTTATATTTTAACCAAATTCTTAACAGGGATTTTCATATTATATGGTCATTGAAATTTTTGTTTTGGTCTAATTTACCATACTACATATATGCATGCCACCCATACCTTATGTTGAAACCTTCCAGATTTAACAAATTTTTGTTTTCTAAGTTAATCCATTCTTTTATCCATTCAAGACAGTTTGCATAATAATAGATCTTGAAGTCTGGTAATGTTGGACCTCCCCTTTCTTTAACATCAGTTAGGATCTTCCACTTGATTCTTGGTTTTCTTCCTGACCATATACATTTTGATATGTCTTTTTTCCATTGGTTAAAAATTGAGTCCTTCAAGATGATTGGCAAATTTTGGAAATAATACATTAGTTTCAGTAAAACATTCATTTATATAATTGAAATTCTTCCCATTAGTGAAATATGTAAATTAGACCATTTTGTTAATTTTGTTTTAATATCATGCCAAATTTCTTTATAGTTGTTATCAAAAAGTTCCGCATTCTTTTTTGTTAGATTTATCCCTAGGTATTTTACTTTCTTTTGTATTTGAATTTTTGTCTTGTCTTGTAGCAAGTTTTTTTCCTCTTCAGTCATATTGAGTGTTAACATTGATGATTTTATCTTATTTACTCTCAAGCCAGCCCATCCTCCATATTCTTGTATTACTTCTAAAACTTTGGGAATGCTCGTTTTAGGTTCTTCTGTTATAATCATTATGTCATTGGCATATGCTCGGATTTTGATTTCGTTTCCTTTTATTTTTGTTCCTTTTATTGACCTATCTTCTCTTATTGTGATACATAATACTTCCAAACACATTATAAACAACAGGGGTGATAGAGGGCACCCCTGTCTTGTTCCTTTTCCAATTTTGAATCCTTCTGTTTTGCTTCCGTTTGCGATAATTTTTGAGCTCTGATCTTTGTATATATGTTTTATCCAATTTAATATGATTTCCCCAAATTCCAGTTTCTCTACCAATTTGAACATAAAAGTCTATTCCAAGTTACCAAAGACTTGTTCAGCATCAGCGAATAAAAAGGCTGAATCTTTCCCTGGATTTTTGTCATAATATTCAATTAAGTTTAAATTTAAATGAACCACTACTTTGAAACACTGTGGTAGAACACATACATAGCAGAATGAAAGGCAAGGCCCTGCATTGTTCATAGGTCCACTTTGGAGGTGATTGCATCATAAACAAGTTTTCACCCTTCCTGAAAATTATCCATACTTGAAAATAACATCTGGTTTGCTTTGTGGTCTATTTTTATCTGGATTTGGATGATAGGTTTTAACCCCTCCTGTTGTGACAGAATGGCACTTTACCAGTTTTAGGGTAATTATCACTCAATAGGAGTTTGAGGGATTCTGGGACTGCAGAAAGCTTGCAACCTACATTTCCCACTCTTGCTTTATGCAGTGTGTCAGAATTCTGCAGGACAACTGTACAAAACAGCTTGGAAGTACCAAGTTACAATAATGCAATTACTCATTAATAGTTATTTTTAGAGTAATATGGATATAATGAAGTTACATTTGAGAGTAGTGCAACAAGCAGGATAAAGTTACCTTACTCATGTGACAAGTAGTGGTTTCTGATTTCTTTCAGTAGTTGCTTCTAAAGGGCATTTTCAAAGGAATTTTGGCAAGAATTTTTCAAAGTTTATGGCATTCATTTACAGTCCTGAAGGTTGTTCACTTAAAAAATGTGGTAGAAATAGTAAAAGAAAAATAGCAAGCACCCAGTTAGTTCCTTTTCCTCCACATTGTTATCGAGTATATAACAGCACGGTATTATTTGTCAATCACTGTACTGAATAATGGGATGAATTGTTTTTTTAAAAAATAACTTGCCAACCTGTGGTACCAAAAAGAGGGCTAACTGCAGCCTAAGAGATGAAGCTGGGATGTTTTTCCCTCCTTCCCACTGAGCCACTGATGTATCTGACCTTCTAACTGTTGGTAGTCCACCTAAATCTTTGGTTTGGACCCCTAGATCTCTAGTTTGGACCTCTTTCTCAGATGTGCTTTCAGAAATTCCACAGAGTGAGTATGTAGACTTTGAAATGCAACACAGTAGTGACTATAGCTCAGAGGTAGAAAAGACATCTATGGAATTCTTAAGGACTGAAAATCTGGATAGAAATCAAATAACGGCCTCTTTAATACATATTGATCTACACTAAGTGTTGGGAATGTATTTCTCTAAGTAGAGATACAAGAGGGAGGCATGCTCTCAATCCTAACTACTGTGTGTTGACTGGGAATGATGGGAGTTGTAATCAAACACACTTTGAAGGCTGACTCAGATTTCTTGGTGTCCATGTGTTGTACCTTACACAGGTGTGTTCAGACTCCATGCATTGAAATCTATTTTGTTCTTGTTTTTACTATAAATATGGGATCACCAAATGGAGCAAATAATTCATGGGGTCACTTGCCTGGTAAGCCTTACATGAGCCATAGCCTGGGATGACCCACAGATACAGGAATTCATCTATATTTGAGCTCCATTAGAGACTAGAGATGTTAATAGCTCTTATTTAGAGCACTTGTTGCAAACATTTTAAAAAAGAGGGAATGAAAAACTCGTATTGATCAACCACAAGTTATCCCATGGTCTCTACCAGTAGAGTCTGATCTAGTTCTGCTG
The DNA here is from genome assembly GCF_019175285.1 of Sceloporus undulatus. Lineage (NCBI taxonomy): Eukaryota > Metazoa > Chordata > Lepidosauria > Squamata > Phrynosomatidae > Sceloporus > Sceloporus undulatus. The sequence continues at coordinate 220,589,524 of NC_056525.1, forward strand.
CTGTTTGGATCAAAAAGACCCTTTATTTGAAACAAAGGCCTGTTACAGACTGCCAAAATAAAGCTGCTTCGGGTCTCTTTGCAGGTATGCTGTTTAAATGATGCATGCATAAGAAGAATCCGGAAGCTGCACCAAAAGCTGCACACCGGTGCTTAGGAATGGAGTGTGGCTTTGGCGCAACCTCCGGACTCTTAGGACCCATGCATCATTTAAACAGCATACCTCCAAAGAGATCCAAAGCAGCTTTATTTTGGCAGTCTGTAACAGGCCATAGTTATAAATCAGAGGTGGGCAAGTTTCATGCACCCAGGGCCCAATTTCCTCTTGCCACCCCATGCTTCCCAACTGGAAGTTTCAAAGTAAAAATGCTTTGTGTGATTTTTTTGGGGGGGGGGGGGGGCATGTTTTTTGTTTAAAACTATGTACAGAGTATTGGCTGCATAATGCAGTTCTGAAGGGCATCATTCTCCTTATTTTTGGCATAAAGAAACCAAAATTTGGTAGTCTTCTGGGAGCCATATAAATGGATGGAGGGCCAAATTGGCCTGTGGATAATCAGATTGCGAAATCTCTAAACAGACAAATGCAAGGTACATGTTGATCTTCCACCATCTCCTATGCTTATTTGCATTTCCCAGTTACCACTGAATGCATTAACCAGCTGGACAGGATATAGTGATACATGCACTGCTCAATTTTCCTGGCAAAAAAGCAGAGAAAATGACAGTTTGGTTCACCTCTCCTCTGTCTTGTGTTTCCTTATATGCAATGCAGCAGCTCTCTTGCTGTGCATTTATGTGTTGGTGGTATTTGGTAGTGTGCATAGTCACAGATACAATAGCATGATAGAGCTCTGGGGAATGAACATAAGTCAAACAGGTGGTCAGTTTAATGACATGGCCCCTCATTTTTCTTCTGTACTAGCTATTTGTTTCCTTACAGTGCTTGGCTGAGGAGACTCTAGTTTTGCCGACGGTCCTAATAGTTTTTCAGAGCTGTGCTGGTGTGGAAGGAATGTTTGCCAAGGCAAAAAAGGACTGAGGAGGAAACAGCTGATCAATAAAAACCCATATGCATTAATTTTTGAACTAAATTTGGCTCCTTGAGGTCCTCTGTTTTCACCAGTAGGTTTCCACATAGAAGGAAAAGGTGCTGAATGGCATTGATAATTTTCCAAGCCACCTCTCCTACAATACCCTGGCTCCAAAGTCCCTTCAGAGGCAGGCATTTGAGTGTTGTTATTGTTGTGCTTCCTTCTCCTGTTGCCATTGCTGCCTCCTCCCTGTATGAGTGTGATGAGTGTCATGTTGCACATATAATGGACTATCTGGTAAGCACCTTGCCATTGTAAGATCCTGGTCTCTAACCAAGGAAGGATGTCAACCCACTCACATGTTTAAAGTTTCTGAAACTGTTGCATCCTTACTTTTAGCCCCTTGCTCTTTTCTTTTTCTTTTTTTTCTTTTTCTTCCCTGCTTCACTATGAAGAGTGATCATTCTTGAGTTTCAACAGCAACTTCCAGTTCATTTGTGCACAGTCTTTGTTCACAACTGGTTAGAAAGAAATGTGACATTGATCCATTTAGTATGATTTCAGGACCAAAGAAGATGCTTGTGAAGATTTGTGTCAATGTATAATAACACAGTTATTCTCTAACACTTGTCCTTTCCATCATAGCAGGCTAACCAGTCTGAGGTTATCCACAGGTTCATTTATTTAAGAGAATATTGGTACCATGAATATTACCCATAATTGTGCATAACTGACATTGCTATTAAAACACTTGTTTTCTAACCTTTTTTTTATTTCTTCGCAGGTGCTGCTGCCACCATATGATGATCCTGCAAACGGTGCTGCTAAGGAACCCCCACCACCGTATGTTTCTGCATAAACAGCATGTGTGAAAATCTACCTACAGAATTAATAGCTTTACTCTCCAGAACATCTGAGCAATAGATTGTTTCATTTTTAAAAGATGGATGTACACTCTCCCAGATTTAGTTATTCCTGTTTTGCTGTAGATATTGAAACAAAATGTTGTTTGCCTAAAGCAGCACTGAACTGGCTTCCAAGAACCATCTTGATTTAGCAGACGTTACAGGAGCCACATTATAGGGTTGTGGTTTTATGTCTTCTCCTGCAAGTCTAGAAAAGCTGTAGTTTCTACTCCAAACAACTATAAAATGGAGAAGGTTTGGATTTGTTCAGAGTTTCTGAGCAATAGGAATCAGCTTCTGAAATAATTTTCATACAATAAGTTGTAAGACTGGATTGTTTCTAGTCTTTTACAAATGGAAGGGATATTTTTGCTCAAGGGATTGACTGAAATCCAGTAGAGTCTCCTTGCTATAGTAAATAAACAATGTTTCCCATTTTTTTCTACCTTCTGAAGGCCCTGGTTCCACCTTTTCCATAGATTTCCCCAGCGCTTCACAACAGCTTTCTAGGGAAGAGGGATGAATCAGTGAAAATAACCTCCTTTTTCCTTCCATGGGTAGAGCTCTGATGCCCACATAAAATCTGGGTCTTCCCCCCCCCCAGTTCCTCCCCTCTCATTTTTTAAAAGGTAAGACCAAAGATGTGTTATCTGTGTTATCAAATACCACTGGTGATTAAACAATAATTAACAGGTGCAACATCAGCATTCTTGAACTAGTGTATTCATTACAGAATATGAGGAATAATTCTAAGCACAGTTCTCAGGTGAGATAATGAAAACATCAGTCTTCAGATCTAATGGCTAACTATGCTCAGATTTGAAGAAATGAATGTTCATCCTTGCTACAGTGAAACTGTGTTAAAATATTTTTAAAAAATTAAAAATATGTTTCCTTTAAAAAGATCTGGCTTAGTTATTAAAACAAAAAGACAAATTCTCAACTTGCACTATGCTTTTTTTATTTATTTAATTTTTATTAGTAAAACAAAGACATAGTAACAAAAACAAACAATACCAAGTAGTATATACAACAAACAAAACAATCATACTTAATCACACAGAATATGTAAGAGGAAACCTATCTAAGAATACTCACCCTTACCTTAGCCTTCGACTTATCTTCCTTCCTTAAACTTTCTTACTTCTTACTTTCTCTACCCCCACCTCCTAGACTAGCCTTGATACTTAAAACAACCTACTCTAACCCTCTACACTTTCTTCTCACCTCACCTATTCCTAATCATCTTCTTCTTCGTTTCCTCTTCCTACTATTCTTCCCGAGTTCATTCTAGCATTCGTAGACAGATTTGCCAACATACAACATAAAAAAAAGACTTCCTGTCACCAGTATCTGTTCTATTTTTGATTGACATGCCTTTCTTAAAATACAAAGATATAGCAATCTAGACCCACCTACCCTACATCAACTTGCACTATGCTTTAAACACAAAAATATTTTCTCTTTGTGTCTAGTCATAGTTCCTTGGCCAAAGACAGAAGAAGGGGAGGAGGCATAGAGTAACTTTATATCAAATATTATACAAAAAGAATAATTTGACCTTTGACACCAGCAAAATTTGGCTTTTACAAAATTATGGGCCTATCTATGCTGTTCCACTTCTGTCCTGGGAAGGGTCAGCTCAGGGATATGCCAATCCACTGGCCTGTTTTCCCTTCCTTTCTGCTGTGATCTTTATTGGGTTCTTCATACTGCAGCATCTTTTAGGGAGAATGTACTCTTAGGTATGGATCCCAGAATCACCTTTTCTAGGGGTTATGGAGCTGCATGAATATATGGCTTTCTCAAGATGGGGCTAGTATTCTATACATCAGCCTTCGTGAGAACTGATATGAGCTATTCTCTTTTGAGTAGCAGATCAACCAGGAAGGGTGAGTGATGTGCCAGTTGCTCATTCACCAGCAGGTATCCAAGCTGCCTAGTGCCTCCTTCTAAGGAAGTCTCCTCCATTCCTCACAGCAAGTCATGCCACTGCTGCTCACCACCTGCCATACAATTACTGTTTAAAGATTCTTGATATATATAAAAAAGTTTTGGTACTATTCTTGTGCTCTCTGTGGCCATTTTGCCACAGCAGCCTTTATGCCACACTCTCTTCCTCAGAGTGAGACATTATGGGCAAGATCATGGACCTTTAAAAGAGAAAAGGGAAGGAAGAAGATCACCAGGAGCATGTCAGTTCACCCTCTGGCATCAGAGGAAGTAAAAGTAGCAGCAGCAACAGCTGGCACTGGCTGTTTTGCCTCAGGGAGCAGGAGCACTAGGCCCACCGTTAGCCAGCATCTCTGTTTGAAAACACAGCTCTTTTTTACCCTTGCATGTCTTATGCTCCCCTCCATGGTGCAGGCTGCTACATTCGCAATGTTTTTAAAGTGTGGCCATAAAAACAGGTTACATTTACGCATTAAAATGTAAAATGGGAGGGTTTGTAAACAGTCACACACATTATCCTGCCCTTTTCAGTGCCTACAAGCTCCAGGAGATTTCCCATGCAGTGGCAAACTTGTTTGATACAGTTTTAGTGTATGCAGGAACCCTAAGATATGTCATGGCATGCAGAATGGGAAACATGTTAGCCATTGCATCTTTCAGGGCGTCTAGATAATTAATTTACACTCTAACTATGCGAAGCTGATGTACAAGTGAAAACAACCTCTACCACCACATCTAATGTTAGATTATGAACTATTTGTAAATTTTCTATATCAATCTGAGCCCAAGTAGTTTATTTTACTGCTTCCATTTTTGCCATCTGATGATTATGTGACTGCTTATGTGACTAATATCCAGCAATTGCAAACAATGATTAACAAACCACTTTTAAACCCATTTGGTTTCAATGGAAGTTAAATAATCTACCCTGCCAAAATTGATGGTCATTTTAAAATGCATAATTTTGTATGGAATGTTGTGCCCAGTGTGAATTAAGATCATGTCATTCATTCTTTTGAGTCATTTGATGTGATAAATAATAAATACCTCTTGAGTATCCAAAATGTGAATGTTTTGTCATAAGAGTTTGCTTGTAAATATAGCACTTTGGGGGGAATGATACACTAAAGTATAAAACTGCTAAGGCAAACCCACTCTTTCAGAGGGAGCCACTGGAATATAACTCAGAGCTTGATCATGCAAGTTAGGGGATTCTGGGACTCATAATCCTTCTCCAAGTTCTGCTTCATGTTTGAGAGATAAATTTATATCTTGGTGCCTGCTTTAATGTGATAATAGAACAAGTTCTTTTTTTCTTTTCTTTTTTGCATTTGAAATCATTCTAGTGAGTTAATATCTAAGCCTGTCAATTGATGATGATGATGATGATACTTAGCATTTATATAGAATTTTCAATACATGTCACACTCATTATCATGGAACTTTACAACAAACCTGTGAGGTAGGTTATTAGTATTATATCCATGTTGCAGTTATGGGGCTATGTCTGAGAATAGCCTACCCAATGGTTACCTAATAAGTTCAAAGCAAGATTGAGGGACCAATGCCAATTTTCTGTTGGAAATTGTGACTGGTGGCTGCTTTTATACTTATAATTTCAAGGGCAAGAAGCAGCCAGATAAAATTATTAACAACTATACTGGTAATTCCCCCTGCCAACCTAGCTGCTCCTGAACTCAGCTGACATAGGTCACTAAGTCTTAATTTGCTGATTATTTCAGGGAGGCATGAGGAGCCTGCCAGCAAACCAGTTCCTGTTATCTTGGATGGTTATTCTTCTATGCCTCTAAGAAAATGCACACTTGGAGTTAGCTGCTACTTAGCACTTGCAGCACAGTGGCAAAGCACATAGGCCAAGATCCTACATTGGGATTGTGTAACGTAAATCCCCACAAATGGAGTTAAGCATTGATACTGCTCAGCAGGACATGAATTGAATGGCAGTGTTGTACAACCAAAAGTACTACTGCTAATTCCAGCGGGAATGGATGAATGTATATCTGCTGATAGTGTGCATGCACAGTAGCACTGCATGTGCAACTCCACCTCTGTGTCCTTGATCTTAAGCTGGATGTTGTGCATTGGACCACCACTTCTGTTGGGGAACCTACACATGTGTAAGAGACCAACAGGATTCCAGCCATGGTGTACAGGCAGCAGATCAACATTCCAATCGCTATCACTTTCTCACATCCTCTTCCACCTGGTGGTAGTGGTGCTGGTGTTTTGTTTTATATTTAAGCATTCCAGAGATTCTTGTGAAAAGTTACATTCTGGAAAATGATAAAATGATGGAGCACACCAAATAGAATGAGGGCAATGGAAGCAAAGCAACTCCTCTCTTCTTGCTTGGGTGACTGAAAGGAAATGCTGTGGGCAGCACACAGTTGTGGGTATCCATCCACTCAGAGCTTGGGCAGGAGGGAATTACTACAGTTCCCAAAATCAGTCCCCTGACTAGCAATCTGTCTTGAGAATTCTTGAAGTTGTACTCCCCAAAGGTAATTTTTTTAAACTCAGCATCCAATACAGCCAGTTCAAGACTTTATGCTTGTTTACAGACTAGGCAATGTGTCCCAAAATAGTTTCTGAAGGCAGTACTTTGGCATGTAAGCTTCTCACTGGGTTTACTGGTAGATAGGTTTGTTTTTGTTTGCTTGTTTTGCAGGGCAGCATGTACCCTGGAGTAGGCCTCACAATCATGTTTAATTCTAGAATTTTCTTTAATGTTGATTTGCCCAGACTGGGTACAATAATAGGCATTTGCTTTTGTTGAACTACTTAATTTTGTGGCATTTTTAAATGTCAATATAAAAATAAGTGCTTGTACATATTTCTCATTTGATTCTTATGTATAAACAAAACTATCTAATAAAAAGGTTATTTCCTCATGCCTCTTTCTGTATTGTTTCAGAATAAATTCTTCTATTTGTGATTTACATAAAAATCTTACCAATTTGTCAGTTCTTTCATACTTAAGATTTTTTTCCACCATATACAATGAGCCCTTGGTATCCACTGGAGTTTGGTTCCAGGACCCCTCGTGGATATCAAAATCTGTGGATGCTCATGTCCCATTACATACAGTGGCATAGTAAAATGGTGTCCCTTACATAAAATAGCAAATCAAGGCTGACCATTTGGAATTTATATCTTTTTGGAATAGTTTCAATTTGTGGATACTTGATTCTTTGGATAAAAATCTGTGGAAGTGAGGGACTGACTATACTGCACAAATGTAAAGAAGAGTCCTCCCAACATGGAAATGAGAACTGGGAGTACTTGCAGAACTGGCTTCAATGTCTGGCACCCAGGAAATCCTGATTAATTTGGCTGATGGTCCCTAAAAGTCCTGTAGAGGCTCCTGGGAAGAAGACAGTGTGGCAAGGACAACACAGTGCTCTCCTGTGCCTACTTGCAGCCCACAAATGGGCCAACTGGTAAGTGTGTGGCCCACAGCTTTCAGAAGAATAAGATATCCTGAAGCCATTTTTAACTGAGCAGTGGTAGGGTAGTGCTCAGGATCTGCGTTTCTCGTTGATGCAAAAAGGACAGTACTTAGCATTGCAGCAGCTGAAAGGGACCGTGAGAAGCCATGTTTTGGCCTTTACGAGTTCTAACAAACATTTCTGAAGTTCTGCCTCTTCCTGACATTGGTCGCACAACAATGAGAACTAAGAACTTGGTTTTTGTTTTCAAGGTGAGGAATTCAAATAATTTTTCTTGCTATTTATTTTATTTTATTTTACAAATTGATATACCTTGCCTTTGCCTAAAAAGGGGCTTCACTGAGGTATACATAAAAATTAAAAATACAATGCAATAAAGCAACCTAAAATCTAAAGATGAGCTGTAAAATCACAACTTGAGGACACAATGTGTGGTTAATAATGTGCACTATGCACTAGAGTTTAACTACCAATGCAGCATTTGGAGAAGACATTTCCCATCTGTTTTATGTTGACTCTAGAATCTTCTGTTATTTTATGACCCTTCACTGTACTGTTTTCCCTTTTTGAATAACCCAAGTTCATACCTACTTCAATGCAGGTTTTTCTTGGCACAGCTTTTTTTCCAAGCACCTCGTTTCAACTTACAGAATGCACTACTTTACTTGGGTGTGTAGGGATGGTTTTCTCCCAGGGCTTCACCATTGTGGATCTCCTACATTCTGAATTATATATCTCATCTGTATGATCCCACAGGACCACCAGAAGATGAACATAGAATTCATGGAGTCATTCCATTTTATTCATTATCTATGTGAAGTATATTAGGCTAAGAGAAAAATATCCCCACAGATGGAGATGAAGAATGTAGCTCTAGCACATGGGTGGGAATCACATAGACTTCCAGATGTTGCTGGACTGCAGTTCCTAGCACTCATCACCATTGGCTAAGCTGGCTATGGATGATGGAGTTGTAGTCCAACTACATCTGGAGGCCACATCTTTCCCATCTCTGCTCCAGATTTATCAGAAAGAAGAACAAACTAGCATGTTCTGAAGTACTAGATTTAGCAATGGAATCTCCTAGCTCTGGCAAATGAAAGAGGTGACAAGGAGATTTTTAGAGCCTTCTTAAGGAGAAGCTGAATATTTATTTCTGTTTCTCTGATGTGGTTTGTACTTCACACTGGCAGTTTAACTTGCAACTCATTGTAAGGTTGTCTGCATTCATATATATATATATATATATATATATATATTACATATAAAAGACATTACAATATACCAATATACATAAAAATCAAGCAATCAAGCAAAACAAACAGACAACAAATAAAAAACATAAAGCTAACTCAAGTTTAAACTGTGTCTTTCTTCTTAACATACTTCCTGGTTATCTATGTTTGCACTTTAGTCTTACGCTATTCCTCCCCTTTACAAAATTAATTTTTTTCCACATTGCTTCTGAGTCGAACCAGTAGATAATCATTCTTATATTCTGCTTCCTTATATTTATCTTAATTTGATTATTAACTATAAAAATAAAAGAAAATAGAAAATGTGTAGTAGAGAAGAATAAACATAAGAGGATATACTGTATTTTCTGGCATATAAAACTACTTTTTAATCCAGGAAAATCTTCTCTAAAGTTGGGGGTCATCTTATACGCCGGGTGTCATTTTATAGGGCAGGTGCTGAAACTTCTGAGCCGGACTGGAGAATCTATAGTCACCACATATGGTGGGGGGAGCTCAAAAACGGCCGCGGCCACATCCCCACCATATGCAATGATAGTATGAAAGCAGCTACCACTCTGATAGTCTTGGAGACAGGGAGGGCTGGGCAGGCAGGGAGAGCTGACCAATCCAAGCAGGCTTTGTATACAACAGGGTTTCCTGCTAAGTACCTACATGTCATTTGAATTAAAATTACCACATTGAAATCAAATCTGATGGGTTTTTTAAATTTTTATTTGGTGTGCGTTGGAAGAGGGGTAGTCTTATACGGCGAGTATATCCCAAACTCTATATTTTAACTGGAAAAGTTGGGGGTCGTCTTATACGCCCGGTCGTCTTATACACCAGAAAATACGGTAGATATAGATTTTATCTAACCTTGATCTAAAATATTATTAATGATTAGTAATAAGGTTGTCTGCATTCTAACAACTTTATTTACACCCTCCTTTTCCCCAAAATCAGGACCCAAGGTGGATTGCAAATTAAATCTAATACAATATAGTTAAAACATACAAAAGAACAGCATTTAAATAGAATTAGACTATTCACAAAGCTAAAAACAATTTAACAATTTAAAACACTGGCCATTTTGATTTTCATTAAAATGTTTCAAATGAGTTGGAAGATAGTATTGTCTGTCATAACTTAATAAATGTTCCTGGAATGCAGGGGAAATAAATCTAAAAAGAGGCTTAGACTTGTGCTCCTCAAAGTCCACGGACAGAAAACAGTTCACAAGGCATCAGCTGCTGGTCCTTGGAAAGTCTCCAGGAAACAAAGAAACAATTGTAGCCAATGGATCCAAATATGTTACCAGTCCCTGGCACACTAGAAAAAATAATGTTATGATCCCCCACATCACATACCTTAAGAAACACTACTTTGGACCATAACATGCACCAGGCATATCCATCAATCTCCATCCTAACTCAGTTTCCCAGGTATGCTTAGCAGTAGCTGTACAATAATAAACAAAAATTAGAGCTTAGATCTCAAAACTTTTCTACAGTTTACCACTGATAGTAAAAAAAAATCTTCCAAGTTTCTTAGGAATTGCACTGCTTGCATTTTTACTAAGGGTATGGCTATGAAGTGGATGATTTGGAAAATCTTTAGCCATGACACTTTAAGCAGCCTAAGCTGTTCCTTCAGCTGCTCACTCAATTTAATAACAGTATTAACAATAATTTTTTTATGTCTTTCTTTAATTTATATCCTTCCTTTCTCCCGGCACAGGCCTCAAAGGCAGCATAGAACAAATTAAAACAGTATAAAATATAATAAAGACTTTATAATCTATGTAGATCTTCCCCCTCCCAATCCTTGCAAAAGCCAAACTTATCAGTGGATGGCATAAAGAAAATGACATTGCTGAGTGGATATCCATTGTGGCCAGCAGGGCCATATTTTTAGTGTTCTGTACACATTTTCCCCCCAAAATTATTAAAATGCTTACAAGAGATTTGTAAAAGGCAAGCCTACATTTTGTGCAGTCTAGTGGAACTGCTCCATTTTCCATAAAAGACCAAACTTCAGCATTTTCACTTAGCATACACCTTAATAGCTCTGTACTGCACATAAAAGTAGATTTATACAGTATACACCAAAGCTGGTGCAAAAATAATTTTTTTTTACTGTAGTTACAAACGTAAAGATGCTGCTGCATTCCTTTCTCCCCTCCCTTCCTCCTTTTTATGGTGCAAGGAAGTAACGGGGATATTTATTTGAAAACTTAATACAATAGTTAGAAAAATTATAACACTTTGTAATAAACTTTTCGATTCAGAGTCCCCAATCCCTCCTTTTTAGGGGGCCTATAGAGTATGTATATAGGTATTCTTGATCTATTTTGCTCATGGATTCATTGTGAAGATGACAGGAGTGTTTGGAGTACAGACAACTTTGTACAGACAGTTCTCTCCAAGTAGACAAACCAAAACTATGTCACTTTTTGAGTTTCTGGCTGATCACCAAAAGTTAAAGGAAAATAATTGAACTGAATCAGTTTTGAGAGCATGCCAGCGATTATAATGCCCCCATATTTTAGGGAGGAAGAGCTAAATAAAATTCTCTGTCAAGCTGGACAAAGAAAGATGTTACTCACTAGACAGACATCTTTGTCTTACAACAAGAAAAGAATTATGGAAAGCAAAGTGTTAACTTCTTTGAGTACATATTGGCTTTCCTTAACTTTGCATCCTCCAGGGAGTTTGGGCTACAATTCTCAACAGCACAAGCCCAACAGGGCCAATAGCAAATGGTGAGGATTTAGGCTAAAATATCTGGAGGTCCCCAGGTTGGGAGGCTGGTGTAAATTCCCATCTTAGTGAGAGGCCTGCGTTTTATACACCCCTGCTCCCAGAGAATGTAATTGGTGTCTCATTGTCATATTTAAAATGGATTTCTCAGCCAGAAACATTGAAAATAAATGCTAATTTTGAAAGTTCTAAAATAGAATCTGACACCATACAAAGGACATTTTGGCTCTGGTACAGCTGTCTGGACACTTCTGGATTTTGACCAAAAGCCTGCTGCAAAAACTGGCTAGCTTCTCATTCTCTTATTCCATCTGGAACTGGAGAAGACAGATCTGTGACTTTTCCCCTCCATGTCCATCTACTGCATTATTGATAAGATTCTGGATCACCAAGCACTAGGGGCATAATTGTCACTCAGCCAGTATATATAAGATAACTTGGAAGTGCAAACAAATATTGTTAACACACACAATTTATCTTGAGCATTGTATGAAACAGCTGCTTGTTGAGATTAGAGTGCTGTTAAAAGCAGCTCGCTCTCTCTCGCTCTCTCTCTCTCTCTCTCTGTGTGTGTGTGTGTGTGTGTGTGTTTATGTATATACAAACAATGTGCATGCATGTATTATAGTACCCACTTTTTAAAAATGAAGAAAAGTACATAAATAATAACACCCTTTAAGTCAGGGGTCTGGGCCAATGGCCTTAACACTTAATTTGGGAGTGTCACTCTACTTTTTGCAAATGGTTCAGTGTCCTCTTGAAGGCTGGAACATGCCCCATGAACTGATGCCATTATTTTAAAATGCATACCCTCCAACGGTTCTGATTTTGTAGACAGTTCCAGTTAATCCTCTGTCATCCCACCTTTTCCAATTGCTTTTAAAATGTCTGAGGCCCCATGCAGACTGGCATCAAAAATCTGGAAGGAACTGGGCTGATTCGGATGCCCTTCCCCTGAATCTCTCCGTTAGCAAGTGCCCACTACAAAAAGAGGGGCATTTTAAATCGAATGCATTCTGTGCCTGCTGTGAAGGTGCCTGCTGTCAATCAAGCGATCATCATGGTGACGTTTTGCAGGGGCATCGGAAGTGTCCTCCCCCTCCTTTTTTTTAAAGAGCCATGCACAAAATGCCCTGGTGTCAATTTTTTTAAAACCTCTTTTTTGTGTGTAGTGTGTATATGTGGGCATTTGGGTCAGATCTGCCCCTGTCCCCATTTTCAATCCCATGCAAGCTAATGCATCCCCCACTCCTTGCCCCCCAGAATGCCTCTTACACATGAAATGATGATGATGATGATGATTGAGGGCAAACTACTTTTGCCTTCGAACTCAGTTTTGCAGCAAGTAAAGTAGCTGAGGACAAGGTGGAAAGTGGGAAGAAGAAAGAAAACTCAGGGACCATTTTCAGGACTACAGAAAAAAAAAGGGTTTGAAAACTATCTTCCACGTGAAGTCATTGGCCCAATTTGTCACAATCCACGTCGGGGCTGCACAAGGAAATGCCCCCTTATCTGGGGTATCAGATTCGGGCTAAAATCCGTCTTTTCTCAAAGAATCGGGTTGCGCCAAAAATTGAAACTTGCCCTCGATCATGATTGGGGCAAATAGGGAGGGATTGGGTCAGGGGGCGGGAGAGGTCAGAGCATTCCCTCCCCTCATCAGAAGGGAGGGGGAGGAGGAAAGGAGGAGGAGGAGGAGGAAGGAGAAAAGAGCCGAAAAAGGGAATCTGGATGCAAAGATTGGACAGGAGGAAAGGGAAATCGGGATGACTTTGAGCTGCAGAGGTGTCAGAGAGAGGTTGGTGGGGGTGGAGAAATATGAAGGAGAGGAGGAGGAGGGAGGGGCCGTGGGGCGGGAAGCCATGGAGGGGATCCTAAACGGAGGGGGCACGGAGGAGGAGGATAAAGGAGCTGGGGGGAAAGGATCAGGGGCATCCCCGAGACAGGAGAGGGTCTGAAGGAAGGAGGAGGAGGAGGAGGATTTGCAGGGGAATTGCGTTGTGGGGCTGCGCTGGGGCAGGTAGGGAAAATCAGGCTGCTTGTTTACTTTCACTCTTGCTCCTGTTATGTCAGAGGGAGGGGGGGGTGGAGGAAAAGTCAAAGGGAGGTGAGGGTCGGAAGGAAGGAGGATTGCCCAGGAAGTGGTGTGGGTCCAAGCTGGGACATGTAGGGAATCAGCCTCTTTGACACTTTATGCGCATTATTTTTTGGGTGCTTCCTTGTTCTACTTTCCTCTTGCTCTGGATTATTATTATTCTTTTTATTGTGTGTATATGAGGATGCTACAGGAATGCCTGTGCTGCATTTCCATTTTATTCCCAATTGATTCCATGGGTTCTACTTTGATGGAACTGACAATTCACATTTCTCTCAGCCTCACTGGAAGGCAATGGCAAAAGCCTTTCAGAGGAAAAAAGGGTTCGGTCAGGTCAGGTCAAAGGAGGGCACGAACGGAGGCCCACATCAGGCACACCCCCCCCTTTTCTATTTTTTAAAATTATTTTTGACCAAATTGGTGGCATGGTTTTTTTCCTTGAGGCAGATAGGCAGGGCTAGAGCTGTGCACTTTCCCTTTTCTCTGCTCGCTTCCCGCAGGGGAAATGTTGCGAATGCAACTGTTACCATCAAGGGAAGAACTACAATGCGAATGTTACATTTTTGCTCTTGTCAATTAGACAAAGATACATGCTTTTGGTACTGAATCAGAGGCAGCCCTGAATTGCTTTTAAAAGAAAAAAAAAAAATGCATGGCAATGCATGGCATTCTTGAGGTGAGGAATTTTCACCAT
>NC_056525.1:220603695-220605439 GCF_019175285.1 Sceloporus undulatus
TTTTTAAAGAGCCATGCACAAAATGCCCTGGTGTCAATTTTTTTAAAACCTCTTTTTTGTGTGTAGTGTGTATATGTGGGCATTTGGGTCAGATCTGCCCCTGTCCCCATTTTCAATCCCATGCAAGCTAATGCATCCCCCACTCCTTGCCCCCCAGAATGCCTCTTACACATGAAATGATGATGATGATGATGATGATGATGATGATGATGATGATGATGATGATGATGATGATGATGATGATGATAAATTCCTCACCTCAGAAATGCCATGCAATTGCCATGCATTTTTTTTCTTTTAAAAGCAATTCAGGGCTGCCTCTGAATTCAGTACCAAAAGCATGTATCATTTGTCTAATTGACAAGAGCAAAAAATGTAACATTCGCATTGTAGTTCTGCCCTTTGATTGTAACATTTGCATTCGCAACATTTCCCCTTTGCTGGAAGCGAGCAGAGAAAAGGGAAAGTGCACAAGCTGCTAGCCCTGCTCTATCTGCCTCAAGGAAAAAAACCATGCACATATTTGGTCAAAAATAATTTAAAAAAATATGAAAAGGGTGTGTGTGTGCCTGATGTGGGCTCCGTTCGTGCCCTGCCTTTGACCTGACCTGACCTGACCTGACCCTTTTCCTCCTGCTAGAGGAACTTTGCCATTGCCTTCCAGTGAGGCTGAGAGAATGTGACTTGTCAGTTCCATCTAAAGTAGACCCATGGAATCAATTGGGAATAAAATGAAAATGCAGCGCAGGCATTCCTGTAGCATCCTCATATAACACAAATAATAAGAATAAGAATAATCCAGGAGCAAGAGGAAAGTAGAACAAGGAAGCACCCAAAAAATAATGCGCATAAATTGTCAAAAGAGGCTGATTTCCCTACATGTCCCAGCTTGGACCCACAGCCCTACTTCCCTGGGCAATCCTCCTTCCTTCCGACCCTCACCTCCCTTTGAGCTTTCTCCACCCCCCCTCCCTCTGACAATAATCCAGGAGCAAGATGAAAGTAGAACAAGCAGCCTTACCTGCCCCAGCGCAGCCCCACAACGCAATTCCCCCTGAAAATCCTCCTCCTCCTCCTCCTTCCTTCAGACCCTCTCCTTCCTCGGGGATGCCCACTGATCCTTTCCCCCAGCTCCTTTATCCTCCTCCTCCTCCTGCTCCGTTTTAGGATCCCCTCGATGGCTCCCTTCCTCCCACGGCCCCCTCCTCCTCCTCCTCCTCCTTCATCACTTTCTCCACCCCCACCTCTCTCTGACAGCCCTCTGCAGCTCAAAAGTCATCCCTGATTTCTCCCTTTCCTCCTGTCCAGAATCTTTGCATCCAGATTCCCCTTTTTTCGGCTCTTTTCTCCTCCTCCTCCTCCTCTTCCTCCTCCCCCTCCCTTCTGATGAGGGGAGGGAATGCTCTGACCTCTGCCCGCCCCCGAATCCCTCCCTAATTTGCCCCAATCATGATCGAGGGCAAGTTTCAATTTTTGGCGCAACCCGATTCTTTAGAGAAAAGACGGATTTTAGCCCGAATCTGATACCCCAGAGTAAGGGGGCATTTCCTTGTGCAGCCCCGACGTGGATTGTGACAAATTGGGCCAATGACTTCACGTGGAAGATAGTTTTCAAACCCTTTTTTTTTCTGTAGTC
The DNA here is from genome assembly GCF_019175285.1 of Sceloporus undulatus. Taxonomy (NCBI): domain Eukaryota; kingdom Metazoa; phylum Chordata; class Lepidosauria; order Squamata; family Phrynosomatidae; genus Sceloporus; species Sceloporus undulatus. The sequence goes on from NC_056525.1 coordinate 220,605,332, forward strand.
CTGAAAATGGTCCCTGAGTTTTCTTTCTTCTTCCCACTTTCCACCTTGTCCTCAGCTACTTTACTTGCTGCAAAACTGAGTTCGAAGGCAAAAGTAAGTTTGCCCTCA
>NC_056525.1:220605464-220730122 GCF_019175285.1 Sceloporus undulatus
TTGCTGCAAACTGAGTTCGAAGGGCAAAAGTAGTTTGCCCTCAATTTACTCAACAAAAGAGAGGAGAGGATGAGGCAGAATGTTGGCTTTCCCAACAGGCTCCGGCAAAAACAAACTTTGTAGCCTCTTTAATAACTTTTGTCTCTCATTGCCTGCCCATACCCTTTTGACCATACTCTCACATTGTTTGGCCATGTGCATCCCAGTTTTCATCCATGAAATGTAAGAGGGTATGGAAATGTCCAAGAGTACTAAAAAACAATTTTAAGATGTACACATACTTATTTTGACTGTTTGGTTTTGCACTGACTACTGTAGCAATCCTATAATGTTTGGTCAGTAGGAAGCACCAGTTAATAAAATAGGGATTGCACCCCAAAAAGTGGATATAGCACTGTAGCTTTGATATATGACTAATTCACCTGGAAGTCAAAAGCCAAATTCACCATTTTCGGAAATGTCTATCACAGCAAAACTAACAAAACACTTTCCTATGTAGACTAACACATTTATTACAGCACAAGCTTTCATGGATTAAAAAGGTGAGATTTATTCCATGAAAATTCATGTCAGCATAGTCAATCTGGTGCATTCCACATGATTGCAGCTCCTATAATACTACTGGACCTTTGACTATAGTGGCTGGAGTGAGTGAGAAGTATTGTCCCATCCATCCCAAGACCATTTCATATGGTATCATTGCACTGAATGACACGCAAAAATGCAGCACGTTAATTTAATTTTTTGGGGGGTAGTAATAGGTTTTTTTACATTGTACTTTGTTTTAATTTGTTGTAAGCTATATTAAGTCCTGTGCTGCAAGAAAGGTATGATATAAAGAACAACATTGTTGTTTTTGTTGTTGTCGTCAACATCATTGCAGGAAGAAAAGAATTCTGTTTCCACTTCCACATCCCCATTTAAACATTCAGAGACATAATATAAAACATCCATTGCAGTGGATGAAACCATCAATGTGAAAGGAACCAGACGGGTAGGATTTATAGACTAACAACACAAAGAACATAAATGTATTTAAAAAGAGAATCTTGAACTACTTATGCCTTAACATACTTTGCAATCTGAGGGAAAATACAGAAAGCTTTCCTCACCTAATACAGCAATCTCCTTGCCATGGCTTCAGCTCATCAACCATAACTTGAGTCTCTGTTGTTTGCGCAGCCCATCAAAGCCAGTTCTAACATGCATTTGCTGGGCTCTCCTGCTGGAGCATAAAAACCCACTGGCTAACTTTGGGCAATTCACACACTCTCAGCCTCAGAGGATGGCAATGGTGAACTTTCTCTGAAGAAACTTGTGAACAAACCCCTACGTAAAAAAAAAAAAGACTTGAAAGCACTCAAACAGAGACCAATTGACCCCCTGAAGCCATTTCAGCTTAGGAGAATTCTCATATTGTATGATCACCTGCAGGGATGTAGCCAGGGGGGGGGAGTTCTTGGGGTCCGGATCCCCCCTTCCATTAGAAAAATGAATGGTGTGTGCTGCTGCGCCGCCGCACCCAAGCCCCATTATAATGGTGGCACTTAGTCTGGACCCCCCACCCTTTCCTAAAATCCTAGCTACGTCCCTGTCACCTGCCACCAAGAGTATGAGGTGGGAATCTAGCTTTCCACCTTGGCTGCTGCTCACCCTTTTCTACTTGCTGCATAGCAGGTCTCAAGTCCCCACTCCCCTTCTAACCTTCCATTAACACTGACTAAACCATCTTGTGCATTTGCATGTGCTTTCTTGCTTTTCCTACTCATCTTCTCCTTTACCATTCCTGAGTTGTCGGAAAGCAAGCATCAAGAATGTTGCTGGCGAGGGAATTTTCTCTTTAACAGTGGCTGCAGCAAAAATACTTTCTTCCTTTCTCCTTTTTTTCCCATCCTCCAGCCATAAATAGTAATGCCCTTTCAGACAGCTACAGTTTTCAAGCAATAAGGATTTGCAAATGTGTTCTCTCGCTAGTATAACTTATAAGCTTATAACTTATAAGCTTTTTAAAAAATGTTTGTTTTTGCAAAATAACCATGTAATAACCAGCAACAAATCATTCATGGGGAAATCTTATGGATTATTTGTTGCTGGTTATTACCTGGTTATTGCCAGGATAAATCCTCTTTAATCGTGATGATTGTGAAAATCTTCAATGTGATTGCATGATTTTCATAGGATAATGTCTGTTTAAACCCCCACTTTCCCCCCTATTTCCCCCATGTGATAAAGTCCTTACTTGAGAGTAAGACCTACTGAACTCTGTTGTACTTAATTCCAAGGAAGCATGCTTAAACTCAGATTGACCATGACTTCATTTAATTTTTTAAGATTTTTAATCTGAACAAAAATAAATAGTACCGCAGGCCAACAACCTGTAAGAAGCCCTTTCATGGCTTTGATAAAAAAGCCAGGTCCAGAGCCATTAAGCCTGAAATGAATTTGCTGTCAGACAGTGTGGGTTGTATCCACCATTATCTTAGCATTCGGAGAATGGTTGGACCCTCCACAGCAGTTGGGATGTGTGTGAAAGCTGCAGGAGGGAGGAGGTAAAAAGGCGCCCTCATTTCAGAACCTCTCCTTGGTGGTTGTTGTTATCATTGTTGTGTCCCTCCAAATTGTGAAGTCGAAGGATTTCATGGCCAACAGCCATAGTTTTTTGTGGGTTTTTCAGGCTATGTGTCCATGTTCTAGAAGAGTTTCTTCCTGACGTTTCGCCAGCATCTCTGGCTGGCATCTTCAGATCAGATAGGGCTAACTTTTTCAGCCGACCCTTATATCTATCTTTCCAAGTGAAATTACTGGGAAGGTAAATCATTCCTGGGAAATCACTCCTCCCTACCCAGGGTCACACAGTGTGTGAGTGAGTGTGTGTGTGTATATAATCTTCGTTCGCGAAGAAAAGCCAGAGATATATACCCAACTCTCTTCCATACCCACATTCTCTGAAGATGCCAGCCACAGATGCTGGAGAAACATCAGGAAGAAACTCTTCTAGAACATGGCCACATAGCCTGAAAAACCCACAAAAAAAACCTATCCCTCCAAATTGTTTTTGACTTATTGTGACCTTAAGGCCATGGGGTTTTCTATGGAGTTTATCAGACAAGGGAAATTGGAAGTATAATCCAATGGCAATCTGAACGCAATCATGGGGTTTAATGTTATTGCGTGATAACCCACTACATTTAAATTCGGGCAATAGGAAGTCAGTCCGTACGCAATCATGTGGTTTCAGGTTATTGTGTGATAGACTGCCACACGCAAATTCGGGCAATGGCATGCTATTTTCGGGCAATGGGAAGCCAGTTCGAACGCAATGCACATTCACGTAATTGTGCTAAACTAGCAACTTTAAGTGAATGCGTTATGGCCCCACTTTCTTTTCATTCGAATTTAAGAGAAATTCCTCCCGTTTGATAAACTCCTTTGCAAGATTTGGTCACAGGGGATTTACTTTTACTTCTGAGGCTGAGCAAGTGTGACTTGCTCAAAGTTACCCAGTGGGTTTGCATGGTAAAGCAGGGATTCAAGCCCTGTTCTCCAGAGCAATTGTCCAACGCTCAAACCACTACAGCATGCTAGCTCTCTCCACTTCCATATTTAAGCACTCCCATACCTTTAGATTCAACTTCATGACAGAAAGACTTTAGAGAACAGATCGATGACCCTAGTATTCCACATATAGACATTTGTTCACATCCATTTGTTCATATCCATTAACGTAGATAACAGAAACTATGCATGGGTCAGCATTCAAATGAAGCAAGAGGAAAGACATGGAGGCAGACCAGTGCTATTTTTAGGACTGATGCATACATTAGACTTTCCAAAATGTTCTGAAAAACAAGCAGGAATAAGCATGGTGAAGTACTGCATTCTGCAACAATGAAAAATTGTAGTAATAATTTTACAAAGATAAGCAATGCATCTGTGCCTTGTTCAAACCCTGTTTTAAATGAGTGAAAGTTGTGCAAGAAACAAATAAATTTTTTTGCACAATTTCTTGTAAGTTTCTGGATGCCCAGGAATTGTTCATGGATTGTTTCTGTCACATTTATTCTTTTCTTTTTTTTTTTTTTTTTTTTGGTCACATTTATTCTAAAATGCTGCTAATTACATAAACAAAATATGAAAATACTCAGAATTTAGTTCATAAAACTCCTTGGATTGCAGTTTTTCTAATATAAGACATTGTCAGATAATAAAATGACAGATGCAATAATGAGACAGAACATCAGATTCATTATTTTGTCAGTTATCTTGATTGGATTAGGAAAAATGTCAATTTCTTCTTGCTGTTTGAACCAATGACAACTGGTTACACCATATTGAAGACAAAGAAGCTTCTTCAATACACCTGATTGGCTAATTGCAATTTAAACATACAGAATTCTTACAATCAGAACAGAAATACATGCAGACATTAAAACTGCATCATCACTCCTTACCCCCTCCTTTAGGAATTTAGTAGCTTCCTTCTAACCTTGCTTCTGAACATCAACAATGTATCCTTATCTTAAATTGTGTATATTATGTCTAATTCTGTTGGTATTGAAGAAGCTTCTTTGTCTTCAATAATATAAATAAAAAGAGCCATTTTGTCTTGTTCGGGATCTCAGCTTTTTGGAACTTGAATTCCACTGAGTTCAATGTTTTCCTTTGTCGACAATTGGAAATAAATTTCTGGATTTTCAATTTACTAGGTCCTCTTGCCAATTCTTTGCTCTGTCAGTCCTAGAACTTTAAATTTAGTGAAATTTCTGTTACAGCGGGAACGATGTCTCCCATATCATCCTCTCCACACTCTTTGTTCTGCTGGGAAGAATCTGCTTCAACCAAAGAGGACTAGACTCTCGGCAGTGACCCAGTGCTCCTTTTCAGTAGCTGCTCCTAGACTCTTGAATGACTGAAGGCACACAACAACAATGTATTTTCTCCAGCTGATTTTATACCAGTTCCACAAGATGGCAACAGTAGGAACAGAGATGGACAAAGTGCATTCTCTGGCTTGCATGCAACCTCCAGCAGCCATAGAGAAGCCCCGAAACTCCCATATCCTAATTTTATTTTACTGAAAAATATCCCTTATGCCCTCTAAAGACATGGGAAGGGGTAAATTTCACTCCATTTTGTTTCCCTCCAGCTTGCTTGAGGCCCTCATCTTCCCTCCCCCAAAAATGGAAGCCCCCTCCTGGTACTAAAATATATCAGAGAGATCCAAAAATGGATTCAAGAGGCCTTTTTTCCAGTTAGGGTTTGTGAGGGAGCAGTGGTTTTTTCAGGTCCAGCCAGAGGTCTGTGTGCATTACCAAGACCCCTGGAAGTGACTCACGTCTGAGTAGGAAATCTGTTGCTCACACATGTCAACACTGAAGGATGATGGAGTCAATGATTCAGATGTATTCATTCAAGGAATGCAGAGTTTTATCCCGGTTTATCCAATGCATATCTTTTAGGAAACTCGGGGGGGGGGGGAACTAATCGATTATCCCAGGTTAAGTGAACTTGCAAACAAGAAAGATTCAACCCACATTCTATCGGGATTATTTTTACCATCTGAATAAACCCTAAGTTCTCACTTAATTAATTATTTTCTGAGTCCAACAATTACAAATGTTACTGTGGGTGCATCTGAACTGTAGAAATAGTACAGTTTAACACAACTTTAATTGCCATAGATCCATCCTACAGAATCCTGGGATTTGTAGTTTTGTAGGACACCAGCATTCTTTGGCAGAGAATGATAGAGACCTTGTAAAACTAGAAATTCCAGGATACCATAGGATGGCATTACAGCACTTAATGTCAAACTGCATGATTCCCACAGTGCAGATGCACCCCCAAGATGAGCACATGAATGAAACCGGTATGTGAGGGAGAAGCCTGAGAAGTCAACCAAGCTGGTATCAATACCTAGCTGCTCAAGCTAATTACCTGTAGCCAATTAATTTGTCCTGCGATCCTTTACATTTCCAGTGATATTTTTACAAACAGGCCCAAATCACCTTTTCCAGGAGCATTTCTATGGCAGTTGGTATTCTAGCATGGAATACAGCTGGACAGAAAGCAAAAGGCAGAGACAGCAATCTATCTGAACATTGATTTAATTGTGCAGTAACACCTCTGCAACTAGCCTTGTGTATTGAAAGGATGCATAATCATTGCCAGAATTTAAATTGTGGGCTAATTAATAAAAAGTGAAGGCAGAGCACTGGGTGGTCTAGCCATTTGGGCTAAATAATCCTTGGCGTAGGGTGCAGAATGTTTTATTTTCCAGTCTCTCAACAGTGAGGTTTACCACACCCAGAGAAACATGGATGTGTGTGCCTGTAAGCATTTCCCCAGTATTATGCCACTGAGATCTGGTTACAACTAGAATATCTATTGAATGAACTGGGTATACATTTCCCACATGGTTTATTACTGCACCTCAGTGATTTTAATTCCTGTTGCTTCTCCCTAGACAATTTCTTCAGGAAGCAGCATTGGCCAAGTCAAAAGAGAATGCATTGAGAGTTGGGCAGGATCACAGCCTTTATGATCAAATGATAAAGAAGTGATGATAACTCATTTCCTCAAGGAATGGGAGCCTACTAACTGAGAAAGAGCAGAACCAAACTGTTGAAGCTGAGGAGTAACATCCTCACTAAGACCTTCCCAATAGATTTTTGGTGGGGTTTTGGGGCTATGTGGCCATGTTCTAGAAGAGTCTCTTCCTGATGTTTCACCAGCATCTGTGGCTGGCATCTTCAGAGAATGTGGGCATAGAAGAGAGTTGGGTGTGTGTGTATAAACACACACACACACACACTGTGTGACCCTGGGTAGGGAGGAGTGATTTCCCAGGAATGACTGACTTTCCCAGCAATTTCACTTGGAAAGATAGAGATAAGGGTCGGCTGATCCAGTACCAAATGGGAGAGAGCCAGTGGGAGGAATGGTCTGAGCCTGGTCTACGACTCTGGAGGGCAGGCAATAAGACCCCAAACCCCCCAGCGATGCCTGGGATATACCACTCCTCCTAGGAATAGCCATCCCTGCTTCCTGGTGGCCCTCCAAATGGAGGACCTTTGGGGATTCCTCCTGGAGAGGAGGTGGGGAATGGAGGACAGCCGGAGCAAAGGCCTTCTCCTTCTTGCTCTGGGGGACCACTCCCAGGTCCTGAGGAGCGGGGCTGGACCCTGGGGGCCTCTCCTCCTCCTCCTCCTCCTCCTCCTTCCCCAGAACCGAGGCTGACGCTCTTTCTGGGCTGGGAAAGCCCTTTCGCCTCCGGAGCTCTCTCTCTCTCTCTCCCTCCAGCGCTCTCTCCAGGGAAGAGCCCGGCTTCTCGGGAGCTTCTGGGCTGCTGCCCCAGGTAAGGCGGGCTCTGGGCGCCAAGAGCCCCGGGGCCCTCAGGGGCCTCCAAAGAGGAGGAGGACCTTCCAGGCCAATGCAGGGCTGGACCACAGACGAGCGCAAAGCTAGACCCGTCGGAAATGGAAATGCCTGCTTCTCTGGGGGACCTGGCCGGGGGGGAGGGGGCAGGTCCGGGGAAAGGAGGACCTCTGCTCCCCCGGGAGGGGAGGGGTGGTCTCCAGGCAGTCTGCCTGCCTTGCTGGGGGAGGCTCCAGAACTTGCAGCCGAGCGCAGGGAGTCTGCTTCTCTGGGTGGATGGAGGGGAGGAGGGTCCCCGGGGAGCCTTGGCTTTCCTAGGCTGGGGTCTGCTTCCTCAGATGCATGGAACGATGGATCCCCAGGCAGTACAGTATGGGCTTCCTAGATGTTGGTCTGCTTCCTCAGAGGCAGGGGGGGGGGGGGGGGTTCCTCTGGAAGCTCCCCTCCATGCATCTGCTGAGGAAACAGACTCAAGCCTCTTATGGGAGCTCATGCCCCCAGGTTCCTTCTTTCAGTTAGACCCCAAAGTGCTACAAAATGCCTTTGCATCCAGATCTTGTCTCTGCCTGTGACAGGGGTCCCGGACTCCCCTCCCAGGCCAGAAGCACATATACTCCCCCTTCCAAGTCAGATTCCCAAAACAGAATTTGTTGATGTTTTTAAGGCTGTGTGCCTTCAAGTCGTTTCCAAGCTCTGGGGATCCTAAGGCAAACCTATCGTGGGGTTTTCTTGGCAAGATTTGTTCAGAGGAGGTTTACCAATTGCCTTTCCCTGAGGCTGAGAGAGTGTGACTTGTCCAGGGTCAGCCAGTGGGTTTCTTGGCCAAGAATGAACTATGGTCTCTAGACTCATAGTCCAACACTCAAACCACTATGCCACACTGTCCCTCCTTCAAACTTCAAACTCGAAAAATTGAAGGATTAATCATAGGGAAAATGCAGAAGTGAGTCATTTGGGGGAAATGAATGTGACTGAGGCTCTTTTTAGGGGAGCAAAGTTTTAATCCCTGTTCTAGAGAATGTTTCTGGTGACTGAAAACAGCAGAAATGACTAGGCCAGAAGTCTTATTATGGGGGTGGGGGAATGAAAGCATTGCCTCCTCCAGTAAGAATTCTGCTCCTTTGAATGAAAACCTCATTCAATCCTCAGATTTCTAGCACTGGAGAGTGAGATGCTGAAAACAGTTTCTTCAAGCTCTTTATGGGGGGCCCTAAGGCAAACCTATCCCAGGGTTTTTTTGGCAAATTTCTTCAGAGCAGATTCTCCATTGCCATCCTCTAAGGCTGAGAAAGTGTGACTTGCCCAAGGTCACACAGTGGACTTCCATGGCGGAGTTGGGATTTGAACCCTGCTCTCCAGAGTCATACTCCAGTGCTCAAACTACTCCTCCATGTTGACCCTTCAGACACCAGCATTGCAGAGACTGAGGATGCAAAATTTCAGTTATCCCTAGCACTTTTGTGTTTGCTTGGTCACTTTGACTGCCTCTTTTCTTTGGAAAAGAAATGACTAAATTGTATTTCTAAACACTCACTGAAAGTATAAGTTACTGCAATGCTAAAAAATTGGGGACAGAAGGAAAAGTTCACCGGAGGGACAGAATTCTTGACGGGAGGCCAGTGCCATCATTTAGCACCCCCACATTACGCCCTTGGAGTAAGCTACTTTGATCACCCTCACCATCTTTTGATAATCTTTGCATGAACTATCTATGTGGGGTGAGATCAAGACATTATGTTGCCAGAGGCAGGCCAGCAAATACTCTTATCCCTACTCCAGTTGTACAGTACCCAAGGCTGATCAAGTTATTTTGGCACCTGTGGCATCAAATCCCACAAGTACCTCTTCCCTCTTTGGCAGTATAAATACAATAATAGTAAACAGGTACAATATTCCAAACATGTAGCAGCAGCTTCATTTTCCCTAATGGTAGGTGGGGTCACCGTAAGGTGCCCACCACTCGGCTGAACATTTAATTCGCCAATTATATATTTATAGTCTCTTTTTCTCAACAACAGGGAATTCAAACAGTATTGATTTTTGCTGTGTTGGCTGGTAATAGGGCTTATGTAGTGCCAGGGCTCACTTGGGGCACAGCTGTTATGTCAGTGCCAGGACTCAGTGTTGGAACATATGAAATAGGAAAAGGGAAAGTGGCCTTGAACAGACAAACCAACTTTTCCCTTGTGTTTATGAGGTGCTGTTTCCAAAGTAACAGTCCAAGTTGAAGGCTGGATTTCTTAATATGGGAACATCCAGGTGGAAAAGTTGCATAATCCATACAATTTCACTAGAGCTTTATTTCAGTACACAATAGAAATATAAAATCCTGTTCATAGGAAATAGGAAATTACATTCTCCATGTAATATTTCTATATAAAGGCACTTTTAAAAGTTTTACGTATGCATTTGAGCACTAAGGGCTTCTGGCTAAGAACAGCAGTCTCAGTCCTGCGAGCTTAGAAATGAAATCTGTCCCATCCTATGAAATACATAAATAACTTGATTCTACCAGCTCAGGGTGACCAGACATCCACCTTTTCCAGGACATGCCCTACACTTCAGCTTTCTGTCCATGAGGAATTCCAAAAGGTCCTCCATTTTGAGCATGACTAAGAAGCATGTATTTATATTTCTATAAGTGTTTTTAACTTTTATTTGGTACTGTCCTACATTTTTATTGAATGAACTACATATGCTTAGGCCCAGAGTATTTGAAAGACCATATCTTCCCCCTATGAACCTGCAAGAAGACTAAGGAGTTTGTCACACATGAGGAATTTCTCTTAATTTCGAATGAAAAGAAAGTGGAGCCAGAACGCATTTACATGAATTCGCTAGTTCAGCGAATTTACATGAATGTGAATTGCATTCAAACTGGCTTCCCACTGCCCAAAAATAGCATGCCATTGCCCGAAATTGCGTGTGATCACCTCTCACACAATAACATGAAACCCCATGATTGTGCTCGGACTGAGTTCCCATTGCCTGAATTTGTGTGTGGTAGTCTATCACGCATTAACGTTAAACCCCGTGATTGTGTTTGGATTGCCATTGGATTATACTTCCAATTTCCCTTGTCTGATAATGTCCTAAGATATTAGGGGGGGGGGAGCTTTATCTTGGTCCCATCACCATCAAAAGCTTGTTTGGTGAGGACACAAGAAAGAGCCTCTCAGTGGCGGCTTCCATCCTCTGGAACTCCCTTCTGCAGGACACTAGGCTGGCTCCTTCTCTGCACTCCTTTCACCAGCAAGCAAAAAAAAACCCTTTCAAGTAGATTTTTGCATCCAGGGAGGCTTCTTACTGTGATGTTGCTTTGGAAGTTTTTTTAAATGGTTTTATATTTTAGCAGTATTTTTAAGGATTTTACATTTTTTTAACTTTTTATATTAATGTGGTATTTTAATTGTGTTTTAAAATTGTACTATTTTATTGTTGTTGGTTTTAAACATCTTTTGTGAGTTGCCTTGGGTCCAATTTGGGAGAAAGGTAGCATATAAAAAAATTAAATTAAATTATAACTAAAATATTGTTAGTCTTACAGATTTTATGGAAACTCTGATGTTCATCACAGTTTCAGTTCAAAGACATTAGGTCAATCTGTCCCCAAATAATCAGTTTGATGAAAAGATCGTTTGTCTTGAAAAGCTGAATATAAGTTACCAACAAGGGGTGCAGTGTCATTACAAAAGTCTTCTTTGGTAAATCCAGCTATTTCACATCTAGTGGAAATTATGCAGAGTTGACCAAACTATGGGATTACTGTTTCAAAAACCACAATATGCCTTTCTGTGGTTCCTGTTAGTACTCTGGCAAGTATCATTTGCAGAGATCCCAGTAGCGCCAGATACAATCTGAGGGATATGACTTCTGGTTTTCTCAATGCAGCCTGAGCAGTGGCATGCAATATTGCACTTTTGATTGAGAATGAGAAGCTTTCCCTTTTTTGTACCTGGGCAGGAAAAGGGTGTACTTATAAAACTGATCCAACATCTTGTGTCAAAGAAGTACTCTTGTCATTCAGTTGTAGGCAATGCAGGTACCTTTACATGCGGTTATGCTTCTGTTTAAGAAAACTCTTTTTCCAGACATTGTTGCTGGATATAACTAGGAATAGCTCATTAGCTGGTAGATCTGTTATTTGACAGCTATTTGATAGTGACCATGACATCATACATTGGGCTCATCCAGGCTGGCCAAAAGCTTCAGGATTTGCTAGAAATTGTATCAATAATTATTAGTATTGTATTAATATTGTATACCTCCTGTCCTGGTCCATTTCTCATGAGTTTCTAGAATTGGGTGAAACTTTAAAAACTCAGGCCAGAGGGTGTTTTTTTCTCCCTAATCCAGGAGTTTCCAATAAAGGTAGGGGTAAACTTTCATGTTTGTATCCATTATCCTGGTTCCTCCAAAATTTCTAGGTGGTCCCACTGTTGACAGGTTGACTAGGGGCATGACCTTCGCCATGGACATTTTTCTCTGACCCTCCTTTCCTCATTTTTGGTTACCAGGCTACTGTGCTTTGCTGAAATGTAACTTTTCCTTTCCTTCAACTTTTGACAAATATAGTGCTAAAGTATTATAGCTTTACTTCTGTGGCATTTTGCAGTATATAAAATATTTTTTTTAAAAAAACCTACCAGACCAGGAAAGTAGATACTATGAGAGGAGCATGGGGCAGGGGAAGAACCATTATAATCATTATAAGGCATGAATCTAGAAGCAGAGCAGCCCAATATTTACAGAACTACAGACCGGTCTCCCTTTTACCATTCTTGGGCAAGGTGATCGAGAGGGCAATTGCCTTGCAACTCCAAGCTGTCTTGGATGAAGCCAATTATCTAAACCCATTTCAAACTGGCTTTTGGGCGGGATACAGAGTTGAGACAGCCATGGTCGCCTTGGTTGATGATCTCCGTCTGAGCACTGAAAGGGGTAGTGTGGCCCTGCTGGTGCTTTTGGACATCTCAGCGGCTTTCGATACCATCGACCATGGTATCCTTTTAGATCGCCTGAGAGAGTTAGGTATTGGGGGCACTGCACTCCAGTGGCTCCGTTCCTACCTCTTGGGCAGGTCCCAGATGGTGGTGCTGGGGGACAGTAGCTCTTCAATAAGAGAGCTGACATCTGGCGTTCCTCAAGGCGCCATCCTGTCCCCCATGCTGTTTAATATCTACATGAAGCCACTGGGAGAGATCATCCGGAGACATGGGGCGCGGTGTTATCAATATGCAGATGACACTCAAATCTGTTTCTCTATGTCTTCGACTGTTGCAGTAATGGAGGATGGTATCTCCCCTCTGAATGCCTGCCTTGAGTCAGTAATGGGCTGGATGAGGGAAAACAATCTCAAGCTGAATCCAGAGAAAACGAAGGTGCTAGTGACAGGTTCCCCTGGACCGGGAAGGGAAATTTGTCTACCTGTCCTGGATGGGGTCACACTCCCCCTAAAGGACAAAGTCCGCAGCTTGGGGGTACTCCTGGATTCGTCATTACAGCTGTCATCGCATATTGATGCGACAGCCAGGAGTGCCTGTTATCAACTTCGGTTGATACGCAAGCTGCATCCCTGTCTGGAACAGAGGAACCTTGAAGCAGTGGTACACGCACTTGGTAACCTCTCGTTTTGATTTCTGCAATGCGCTCTACATGGGGCTACCCTTGTACCAAGTTCGGAAGCTTCAATTAGTTCAAAATATGACAGCCAGACTGGTCACTAATACATCTAGATTCGATCACATTATACCGGTACTAAAATCACTTCACTGGCTACCAATTAGCTTCCGGGCACAGTACAAGGTGTTGGTTATTACCTTTAAAGCCCTACATGGCTTGGGCCCGAGTTACTTGCGGGAACACCTCATCCTACACAATCCGCCCCACACTTTGAGAGTTTCAGGAAAAAGCTTTCTGGAAATACAAGCCACCAGATTGTGTATAACCTCTCAAAGAACTTTCACTGCTGTTGCCCCTAAATTGTGGAATAGCCTGCCGAAAGAGATCCGTCTAACTACCATCTTGGACACTTTCAGGAGGGCTGTCAAGACGGAGTTCTTCCAGCGGGCATACCCTCCTGATCCTGATTAAGACACCATGTTATCTGTCAGACTGATTCCCTGTAATTGACCACTGTAGCATGTTTTGAATTTTTACTGTTCCTGGATTGTGATTGTATTTTAAGTATTATATTTTACGGTATTGCATTTTATGATTGTATTTATGGTTTTATCAGGTTGTAAACCCGCCTCGATCCAAAGGGAGAGGCGGGGCAATATAAATAAAACTTTTATTATTATTTTATTATTATCTGGATGTGCCCATAAAAAGTATGAATTTTTCTTAGTCCTGAGCCCTGCCTTTCTTCTTATTCCAAAAGCTTGGTCGTGAAGAGCAGCAACACCACAGAATAAAGGGGTTGGGGCTAATTAACCCTAAATAAATCTAGTAAACAATAAAACACTGTAGTCTGCTAACTGCAGTCCAGTCTTTGGCTGCATTCCATGCACATTTGTAAATGCATATAATATTGTGTATCCATCTCATTAAAAATGTATAACTTGTCTTTCTGCAATAGAATGAAGACTGCTAATTTTGCAGTAAATGATTTGTGTGTACACATATATAAACACACACACACACATATATATTATAAACACATAATTTCATATGGGAAAGTAATTGTAGTATAGAGTGTTATACTAGGACATGGGTCATCCTGATGCAAAGCCCTTAAGAGTTCATTATTTGTTTATTTTGCACCTTTCCCCAGCACTGGGACTCAAGGAAGTAATAAAATTAAAATATATAGATACTTTATAGAGAGTAACACAAGTCCTCACTCTTGCATTTCTTCTTATTTTCATTCCTGAATCCTATAGCATGGTGTAGAGGTATATGGTAAAGCAGTTCAGAGGAGGTTTGCCATTGCCTTCTCCTGAGGCTGAGAGGGTATGACTTTCCCAAAGTCACCCAATGGAAATCGAGGTGGGAAATCAAAGTGGGAATCAAGTTGAGAATTGAACCTTGGTCTCCAGAATCCTAGTCCAACATTCAAACCACTAAGCCATGCTGGCTCTCTAATTAAAGCAAAGTAAATTGTTTAATTTGTTTCTGCTGCTCCAGAGACTAGGACACAGAACAACGGATGCAAACGGATTCCACCTAGATATTAGGAAGAACGTCCTGACAGTAAGAGTTGTTTGAAAGTGGAATATACTTTCTCACAGTGTGGTGGGGTCTCCTTTGGAGGTTTTTAAACAAAGGTGGGATGTTCATTTGTTGGGTGTGCTTTAATTATATATTATAATGATATATTCCTGCATGGCAGGGTGTTGGACTTGATGGCCCTTGAGGTCTTTTCCAATCCTGTGACTGTATGATTCTATGAAATCTAAATAAGCAATAAAGCATTGCAGTCCACTGTACTGACTGACTGCAGTCCAATATTTGGCACCTATCCTTCCTTTATATGTGCATTTGAAACTACATGTCACTTTTTTGTATATTTTATAGAAATTTTTGGTAAATATTTTAATAGATATTTTATATTAAAATATAGAGCTGAAATCTACAGGTACAGATCAAATATTTCAACAGTAAAACATAAAGTATAATTTAATTATCAGCAGAATTAAAAGCAAAAGCACCTCCATCAGTTCACAATGGCCTGTTGAAATAAGAAAGTCTTCATCTGCCACTGGAAGGACATCAGGGAAGGAGATCATCAAATATGTAGGAAGGGGTTTCCAGAGCCTCGGGGAAGTCACCAAGAAAGCCCTCTCCTGCATCCACAGAAGTACTTCTGAGGATGGTGAGGTGAATCCTTCCATGAAGATTAGAAACCCCAGACAGGCTGGCATAGCAGAATGCTGTCCTTCAGATAACCTGAACCCAAGCCACATAAGACTTTGTAGGTGATAACTGACATTTGGAACTGTGCCTGGAATCAGACCAGCAGCCAGTAAATCTGTTACAAGGGAAGTTGGTATGCTTCATAAAAACAGCATCAGTCAGCAGATTGACTGCAGTTTTTTCGACCAGCTGAAAGCAGCTTCCCATAGACATATCCATATGTATGTTAAAAATAGTGGGCCGTTGGTATTTGCTAAGGTTTGGTTCCTGGACACCCCGTGAATACCAAAATCTGTGGATGTTCAAGTCTCATTAAATACAATAGACAGTAAAATGATATCCTTTATATAAAATAGCAAAATCAAGGTGTCTTTTTGGAATTTATATATTTCATGAATATTTTCAAGCCATGGATACTTGAATCCATGGATGATGAATATGGAGGGCTAACTGTAACATGAGGGACAAAATTGAACTCTGAAGGCCTCCACAGGCCAATAACCAAGGTTAAGACCGGAGTCCCACAACATCATCTTCAGGGCTCATCCATCCAGAAACAAACAAACAGCACCACTGTAAAACAGTTCTTGCAAACCCCATTCCAATGAGGCAGCCCAGAAGGATACCATGACTGAATGTACTGAAAGATGCCAAGAGGTCCAGTAGAACCAATAAGGACATAGTATTCTGTCTCATTCCCAGCATACCTCTGTCTGAATCCAGAATGAAATTATCTAGATTAATCTAAAGCCCCTTATATCTGGAAGGCCAGCACAGACTACAGTACTGTTCCTGGAAATTGCCAGTAGTTAATCCAATAAATGGGATCTAGGGAATACTTTTTCAACACCCTTATAACTCCCTCCTTTAGGCATGTTGGAAAGAGGTCGCAAGGCACTGAACACTCTCTCTACCCATTCAGGCAGCCCTGTTCAGTCTTTTATATGAGCCAGTAAAGGCAAGGGTCTAGCACACATGGATTCTGTCAACATCCTGGATCTGTACAAAATGAAAAGTATCACTTACCACTTGACAAACAAGTGCTAAAGTTACATACACTGTAACTTTGTAAACAAATAAATGTCCTTGGAAGAAAGCTAAGTCACAAATCAAATCCCTGAAACACCTAAAAAATTATAGTTCTTTGGAGTTCACTTTACAAATATAATTACTTTTTTAAAAAATGTTAAATATTAAAAGGAAAGCAACCATACCTCTAGTAGAGGCTGGCTGATGAGAAGGTTCATCCCATTTCTTCTTGTTTGCACAGTGTTGTGTCCTGATTGTATTACTCCACTCTTTCTTCTTCCTGCAAAATGAAGGAAACGATCTCATGCTTCCTGTTGCTGGTTGGACTTTTTCCTGTCTCAGCCAGGGAGAGACGTCTTCCAGGGACACTTTCAAGTCAAAGAAATGATGCTCTGGTACTTGGTGAGTTGCAGTGAATTTGTCTCAAGCAAACAAAAACCACTCTATAGAAGTTAAGGCCCCCCCCCCCTTAGGATGGTTTTGTGGAGGATGTAAGAGCAAGTTATAAGGCAGGGAAAGGGAAAAGCAGGTAAGTTTTAGAAAAGGACACTTGTTTGGGGAGCGGCAAGTAGTATTTAAATTGCAATAATATAGATTTCTGCAAACTTCTTTTCTATTTATTTCAGTTTAGAAAGTAAAGCTGGGTGATAATTCCAAAAGAAAAAGTAGCCATTGGCAACAACAGACACAGAGAAATTAAGAAACCCAAATTCCAATTAGTCTTTGCAGTGCCTGACCATGGAGTGGATATTTTAAGTAGCTTTTTAAAGGAAAAAGAGACAAGACTGAAATATATTGGGACAAATATTGCATGCAAGTTAACATTATTACAACTGCTCTTTTAAAATTCAGAATTTTCTCCAGAGTGGCAGTGGGATCGGAAAAGTAGCAAGAGGTTGATTTGGAGAAGGGAATCAATAGGAAGGGAAAGATCCCTCTTTCATCACTAAACGTTTTTTTCTACAGTATTTAAAAAGGCACATCAGGGTGTTGCGGTGTTGCTCTGTAGTGTAATGTCTAGTTTTGCACTTCGAATGAAGCATTAATGTTAGGAAAGTGTTGCTGTCAATAAGATTAATTATTTGAATAACTTTGGAATGAATTTGTATGGTTAATTTATTCTGCTACATGAGCTCATGAATGTTTCTGTCCCTGTTGCTTAAGAGATTATAATAAACACTAAATTCCCAATAGAGTTTTAGGATCTAATTTAAAGAGGTTAGTTGCATGTTCACAATTCTTATTTGATTCTTAATATTATTGTCTTTGTTGAAACGGACTTATAAAGTTTCTGGTAGCAAGAGGGTTGGGAAAGAATGACATTCCTGTTCTTTCCTTTTTTGACTAAATTAAATTAGTTGTAAATCAAATTTAGATATGTGGGCATTGTCAATTGAAGCAAGTAGTCCTACATTCCACATGACATTTGCAACTGTATCATTGGGTAAAACTTTTCATTTGTTCCAATATATTCTTATTTCTAAGAATTTATATAGCTAATTATAGTGCATGTAAACAATTATCTGCTTTGGAATTCTAATAGCCTTAGCAGAAGATTATAAGCCCTTTCCGTATGACAATTAGTGTTCAAAACCTCAACAGTTTAAAAAGCTGATGCCAAAACCCATTAGCAGCATTCCAGAACAATGCCTTTTGGAGAAATGAACTCGGCCCTGGTTCATGTAAGCAGCCATAGGCCATCCAAAGGGGAGTGGAGGAACTGCATGTCACTTTAAATACAAAACCAAGTCCTTCAAAGATAAGTAGATTTAAGTCTATGAAAGCTCATGCTGCCAACTGCTTTCTTCTAGTTAGTCTCAAAAATGCTACAAGATCTCTACATACAGATTCCACACGGCTCTGTCTTTGAATTAATGCAAAGATAAGTTCATGTTAGTCTTTTCCTTCCCCGTCCTTCTTAAATGAATGGGAAACAGTCCCACAACCATGGACACTCACAGAATGGACTCATTATATCCTAGAAGTTTTGAATCAGCAGCTCCTTTTCCATATTACAGTGCACCCATTGCTTCAACTACCTGAATGGATGAAATGAGACTTAAACTTTTTGAGCATGAGACTAATATGTCAGAAAATGACTATAGCCTCATTCCCACTACCTTTTAAACTGGATTGCAAATCAGTTTGAACCTGTTATTTAAACTTGAACCAAATCGCTGAAGCAACTTGGAGAGGGGGCCATGCGCTAGACCCATTTAACCTGCATCTTTTTGATGCTGATTTTTTCTGCGTCTTTTTGGATAAATCGATTCCATGCAAGTGTGAACCAGATGCAGATCAGAATCAATTTAAATTTGCCCTTCGGCCAGCTAGAGTGAGTCCATTTTGAATCAATTCATTCGTCAATGTGAACCACAAGCAGGTTATTTTATTTTATTTTGCAGCAAGAAATGTGATCGGGGCAAGTGTAGTGTGAACCATGCTCCGCTGCCGAACCGATCCATCAATTTGGCTCACAAAGCAATTTATTTGTAAGTGGGAATGTGGCCTATGTATGTACCCTGTTCTTAAGAGAGCCTACTCTGTCCTTTATACTTAGCAGAATCTGGTTTCATAAGCAGTAGAAAGCTAAAGTGTCAGGTATGGAGAATTTCAAAGTCCGTGGCAAATGAAATGTAAAACACAAAGTGACTTTTCTTGGACAAATCAGAACAACCAGTTGAGTCTCTAGGTGTGAATCCATAAGGAGCTGAGTAAGGGTTGTTGTGTTGTTGTTTTTTTAAATGCTTTCTTTGACAGTACACTGTGCAAGAGAGAGGCATTTCTGTAGGTACTATATAGGAAGAAGTAAAAGGTGTTTCACTCCCCATGGTGCCTTGTCTAGGAGGTTTCTTCAGAGACTTCAGCTAATTGGCCTGATGTGGTTGCAATTTTTCTATCCAGTTGTCTGTCCCATTGGCAAAGTGAATAAGAAACTGTAAACTGACATCTAGGCTTCTAGTTAGGGATCTGTGGCAACTGCTAGTATATTTACATGACATCTCATATATCCCATGTACTTGGAGCACAAAAAGGTTTCACGGAAAGGAACAGTGAAATGTTTAACCCCAAAACCTGAGCCATGTATAAAGCTATTTTTTAACCTTCTGACATTTTTCAAATACATCTGAATCAACAAAGAGAATTCCAGCTTCAGGCATGGTTGGAAGAAAAAACAATAAAATACATCGAACTCCTCAGGTTCAGGGCCAGACATCCTAGTTTGGCTCATCTCCAATGATGACTAAACTAACTATAGCCCTTTATATCTTATTTTTTTCCTTGACTTCACTCCTATAAATATCCCTTACATGTTATCTGTGCACAGTTATTACACTGTAATCATTAGTGTTTTATTCTACTTCTATTCCAGAGGAGAAATAATTAGGTACAGCAGGGAGATAATAATATGGAAAATGGATAAATATGCCAGCATTTCTGCATTGCATTAGCAAAGGAATGCCATTATGCTCATTTTGGCACATGTTTATTAACCTCTGATTATGAAAAAGCTAGCAACCTTTCTGTGATCCTGTATCTGAGAAGAAAGCAACATTGTAGCTGCAAATTAATAAAACCATACAGTTACTTCATAGCCCACAAATGGTATCCTTGTTCCATGCCCGCACATTTCTTGGGATGCTGAGAAAAGTTCTGTAATGAGTCTACTGGAAACATGGGACATTTCCTGTCTCTCAGTAATTCACAGAACCATGTGGTTAGTAAATATCTCTCAGCTGTTTACTAAAAAACATGATAGTACACAAAGAATATAATGTAATGTGAAGTCAAAGGCTTTCATAGCCAGCACCCAGAGTTTTTTGTTGGTTTTTTGGACTATCTAGAAGAATTTTTTCCTGACATTTTGCCTACATCTAATTAAATAGACACAAATTCTCCTCTCATATCCTCCCACCCCGAGGCCTTGCCATTCAGCAGCAGACCAACACACAGATTAACATGTAAATCACTTCCTCTCAACCAAGGGCCACACACCTCCATACCCCACACACACTAGGGTTGCCATAACCCAGCTGCAACCGGGTTTTTCCCGGTTTTGGCGGCACCTGCCCAGTCACGGCACAAGTGCAGCCAAAAACCGGGAAAAGCCCGGTTGCAGCGGGGTTGCTAGGCAATCCTCGGGGCCTCACTGCCCTCTTCCTCCTCCTCCACCGCGCATGGCCGCGCGGAGGAAAAGGAGGGCAGCGAGGCCTGGGGCGGAGGAGGCTGCAGGGAGCCGGCACCTCTTGGGCACAGCCACGCCAACCTCCCCGCCTCCCTGCAGCCTCCTCGCCTCCTTCCTGGTCTCCACGGGGGCCAAGAAGGAGGCGAGGCCCCAGCGATGGCTGGCAGCCTGCTCGCCCCCTTCCTGGTCTCCGCGGGGGCCAGGAATGAGGCGAGGCCCCGGCCATGGCCGGCGGCCTGCGCGCCTCCTTCCTGGTCCCTGCGGGGGCCAAGGAGGAGGCGAGGCCCCAATCCTGGCCTCTGATCGCGGCAAGGCATGGGGCCCAGGCGGGGAGGGAAAGCCTCCTTAAGTGGAGGCTTTCCCTCACTGCTTGGCCTCCGCCCCCGCCATGATCGCGAGGGGAAATGTAGGACAAAATTTTCAAATGTAGGACACATTTTGTGTGTCCTACATTTGAAAATTTTGTCCTACATTTTCCCTGGTTTGGAGGTCCGGCACTATGGCAACCCTACACCTTCATGCCACCATTCTTTGAAGATGGCAGCCACAGATGTAGGCAAAATGTCAGAAATAAATTCTCCTAGAACATAGCCACATAGCCCAAAAAACCCCACAAAAACCAATATAATCTAATTTTCTTTCATTGTGTCTCAAAACACATAAGATGGAACATGGTTGCTTTTGTGATGGAGCAGTTACTTCAGAAAGTCCGGCCTGCAATTACGAGCCTATAACATTGAATATTTAAATTATATATAACTTAACTGTAGCCTAATTTTTCAATTCCAGACCACAGTATTAACCTCCCACTGTATAAAGGAAAGAACACCCCCAATAATCACTGACTGATGAAACCTACAATATGTGGGTTATACAGTACATTTTCATTTTCTTAGTTCTCATTTTAAAAAAAACCTTAATTGGGCAATTAATTTCAATTCAATCTGGTAGTGGTTTCTTTCGTGTAATTCATGAGTATATTTTATTTTACTTTTCTTTTTTTCCAGAAGAATTTTGCAGTAACAAACAGCTCGACCTTGTGTTCATCATTGACAGCTCTCGTAGTGTTCGCCCTTATGACTTTGAGAAAGTGAAAGAATTCATCTTAACCATCCTTCAGTTTTTGGACATCAGGCCAGATGCCACTAGAGTGGGACTTATCCAATATGGCAGCACAGTCAAAAATGAATTTTCCCTGAAGACATTTAAGAGGAAGCAGGATGTGGAGAGAGCAGTGAAAAGAATGATGTACCTTGCCACTGGTACCATGACGGGATTAGCTATTCAATATGCAGTCAACATTGCCTTTTCAGAAACTGAAGGAGCTCGGCCACTCAGTCAGAATGTGCCCAGAGTTATAATGATAGTGACAGATGGGAGACCCCAGGACCCCGTTGCAGATATTGCAGCAAAAGCCCGGAACTCAGGAATCCTAATTTTTGCTATTGGTGTGGGAAAAGTAGATATGAATACACTGAAATCTATTGGGAGTGAACCTTATGAAGACCATGTCTTTTTGGTTGCAAATTTCAGCCAGATTGAAAAGTTGACCTCTGTGTTCCAGACTAAAATCTGTGGTAAGGCATTTAACTGTACACTGAAAAGGCTTTATTGAAGTTATTCAGTCATTAAAAAGAAATGGAACAATTATATCTATATGCATAAATAGAGATATGCAGTGTTTTAAAACAGTGTTTTAAAAAGAAAATGGATGTGCTAGAACTTTTGACTCTGGAATCAGATATATAAGTAAAAGCAAGTTGTAATCTTTGTAGAAAATAGATGGTTTTCTTGATAAATACAGTACCATAAGAGATTATCACACCAGGGCCAATTCAGCAGTAATCGCAGTAATGAAAGCTAATACAACACTAGTGCTATAGCACTCCATATTTTCACACAGTCACATATTCACACGATTATTGTGGCATTACCATATAATATTGCAATCGCGTTTCTCACATATCTATGAATGAATCATTAGTACATGGAATCGATGGTTTCATGCATATGTTGTTTCAGTGCTGTGGTGCATGTCTTGAAATCATGTTTCCGTCCAGCACAGAATAAAAGACAACAAAAGAAAATTTATTACTTCACCACATTGCTTTAATCCAGTATAAATGAAATTGTGCCCCATACCTCAAAAGAAGACTGAAATCCACTGCAAAACTGATCCTGGCAAAAAGAACGGATTGCCTCCACTGCAATGCATTCTGGGTATCCCTTGTTGCTTCCATATTAGCGCAAATGAAGCACGATTAACTTTCACACTCTTGCAATCATGCTTCATTTGCCCTATTGAGAAGCCATTCACAGGGTTTCCCTGTGAATGGTTTTGTTGCAGGAGCATTCCTAGTTTTTCACAGGAGTGGTAAAACTGGATGAGCATGATATCATCTGAAAATCCTCCTCACAATTGCATGATTTAGCCAGGACTATGCCTTTTTCTTCCCTCCCCCCATCTGATAATCTCCTTAGGCAATAAATTCAGATGTAACAACAAACAAACAAACAAATGACTTGTAATTATGTGCATAGATTCACAATGAGTCTTGTGCTTGAACACTCCTCTCCTCTTTTACACATGCGGAAGAAATTTAAAGCTGCTTGTTGCATTTTGTAGCAAGCCACTGTTACCATTTTTATCTGACTATGGTAAAACTGGTTGATTCATATGTGCATTCCAGGAGCAAATCGTATTTTCTTATCCTTGTTTGTTTATTAATTCTAGTTTGTGCAAAGCAAAATTTCCCACATTTTAGCTGAAATGGAAATTTGCAATTTTTAAAGACCATACCCTTTAATTTCCTCTCAAACACAAAGAAGGGAGGAAGAGGACGTAGAGGCTTTATTTTTCACACCCGCCCCTTTCCCCAACGGATCGGGGCCTCAGCAGCCACAGTGGCAAACCCAGAGGCCCCGATCCACCACTTTTCCAGGCCTCGGGGAAGCGGCAAAACGCCTTCATGCCCCAAGGACACCCCGACAGCAGTGGGGAAAGGCCGTTTAAAGGCCGCACCAGCGATATGCGCAGTGGAAGGAGCTCTGAAACAGAGCTCCTTTCGGCACCACTGAAAGGGCGCCAAGACATAACGGCTACGCCGCACATGAACCGTTTGGACACGATGCAGCCATTACGTCAAAATGGCAGTGCCCGTGTGTACAGGGCGCCACCATTTTGATGCCCCCGTCACGTGCTGGGGTGAGGCTGGTATGGATGCTGCATCCTTGGCCACCTCCTAGCACATGATGGGGGTGGCACAAAGGCCTGTTTAAATCAGGCCATAGTTTGTCATTATGTCAAAATCAGGCTAGCTCTTAATAGAAATCATTGTGAATCAGAAGCATATCCATTATATTCTTATATGCATTTACAGTATTTTTCCCCCTTTTGGGAGCCAGCATGGTGTAGTGGTTCAAGAGTTGGACTACAACTCTGGAGACCAAGGTTCAAATCCCGACTTTGCATAGAAACCCACTGGGTGACCTTGAGCAAGTCGCACTCTCCCAGCCTCAGAGGAATGCAAGGTTCATGTTAGGGTCACCATAAGTCGGAAACAACTTAGGTGACTCTAAGGCAAACCTATCATCGAGTTTTCTTGGCATGATTTGTTCAGAGGAGGTTTGCCATTGCTTTCTCCTTAGGCTGAGAGAGTGAGGCTTATCCAAGGGGCTGAGAATTGAATTCTGGTCTCCAGGGTCGTAGTCCAACACTCAAACCATTACACCAAACTGGCTCTCTCTATATATCTTACTATTTAACTTCACTTTAATATTTATTTTTCCATGTCTATTTCAAAAATGTTTCGGACATCCTAGCTTACTCATATATTATCCCTTAGAAGAGATAATTTTGTTTGATTTCATCTTTGTTCTAACTAGAATATTGTTTTTCTTTTGCAGTCCAACACACGTGCAGTGTAATTGAACACAACTGTGATCATTTCTGCATCAACACTCCTGGCTCTTATGTATGTAAATGTAAACAGGGATATATTTTGAACTCAGACCAGCGGACTTGCAATAGTGAGTTTTGTACCTTTATCTCCTAAGTGTTGTTGTTGTTGTTGTTGTTGTTGTGTGCCTTCAAGTCATTTCTGACTTATGGTGACCTTAAGGCAAACCTAACATGGGGTTTTCTTGGCAAGAAAAGTTCAGAGGAAGTTTGCCATTGCCATTGCCTTCCTCTGAGGCTGAGAATGTGTGACTTGCCCAATGTTACTCAGTGGGTTTCATGACTGAATCAAACCTTGGTCTCCAGAGTTGTAATCCAACACTCAAACCACTAAGAATGCTTGCTCTCTCTCCTAAATATTACTTGTTAATACAGTCTGGAATACTTTTGTATTCAGGCAATCTGATTCTCTCACTTTTGACCTAAAAAGGCTATAAAGTTAGAGAATCAGAGTGCCTGATTTCTCATAATTTTTCTTACAAACTAGAATGGTTGTGTAAATGTTTGTGTGTGCGCGTGCGCACATGCCATGCACATACACGCACACACACTTATGCACATTAATATAGTTTGTTTTTATTTATTGATTGCAGTCACAGCCCACATTTCCTTCAGTGAACACAAGATGACATGTCCAATCCTCTTCCTCATTTCATGACATAGTGGAGACATAAATTTTGATATCCACAGTCCATCACCCTAACCAATACCCTATGCAGTGTAACTTATGTCTTAATGCCATTAAGCTGGGCTTTCCCCTACTTCAGGGGTAGGCAACCTTTTTGAGCCGGGGACCGGGTTGCTGTCCCTCAGGCGACTGGGGGGGCCGAAGCTGGGGGGTGGAGCTTCGACCCTCCAGGGCGGGGCCACGTGCCAGGGGTGGAGCTTCCACCCTCTGGGGCGGGGCCACATGCCAGGGGTGGAGCTTCCACCTCCGGGGCGGGGCTGGTGCTGGGGGGTGGAGCTTCCACCCTCCAGGGGGCGGGGCCGCATGCCGGGGGCGGAGCTTCCACCCCTGGGGGCCAGACCTCCCCATTTTGCTGGCACCTGACGGGGCCCTAGCCCCGTCAGAGACCAGCAAAAAAGCTGGCGGGGGGGCCTGCCAGTGCTGGAGGACCCCCGGGAGGGCCCCAGTGATGGCACCGGGCCTTCCAGAGGCCCCCAGCCGCCATGGGAGCCCGCCTGGAGGGCCCCAGAGATGGCAGTGGGCCCCGCAGAGGCCCCCTGCCGCCCTGGGAACCCTCCTGCAGGGCCCCAGAGACGGCAGCTGGCCCCGCAGAGGCCCCCTGCGCGCCTGGGAGCCCGCCTGGAGGGCCCCAGAGACGGCAGCGGGCCCTGCCAGAGCCCCCGGCCGCCCGGGAGCCCTCCTGCAGGGCCCCAGGGACGGCAGCGGGCTCTGCAGAGGCCCCCTGCCGCCCTGGGAGCCCGCCTGGAGGCCCCAGAGATGGCAGCGGGCCTCCCAGAGGCCCCCTGCCCCCTGAGAGCCCTCCTGCAGGGCCCCAGAAACGGCAGCGGGCCCCCAGAGGCCCCCTGCCGCCCTGGGAGCCCTCCTCAGGGCCCCAGGGACGGCAGCGGGCCCCGCAGAGGCCCTTGCCGCCCTGGGAGCCCTCCTGCAGGGCCCCAGGGATGGCAGCGGGCCCCAGAGGCCCCCTGCCACCCTGGGAGCCCAGCACGGCCCCAGGGATGGCAGAGGGCCCTGCAGAGGCCCCCTGCCGCCCTGGGAGCCCTCCTGCAGGGCCCCAGGGACGCAGCGGGCTCTGCAGAGGCCCCCTGCCGCCCTGGGAGCCCACCTGGAGGTCCCCAGAGAGGCAGCGGGGCCTCCCAGAGGCCCCCTGCCGCCCTGGGACCCGCCGCAGGGCCCCAGGGACGGCAGCGGGCCCCGCAGAGGCCCCCTGCCGCCCTGGGAGCCCTCCTCCGGGCCCAGGGACGGCAGCGGGCCCTGCAGAGGCCCCCTGCCGCCCTGGGAGCCCTCCTGCAGGGCCCCAGGGATGGCAGCGGGCCCTGAAGAGGCCCCCTGCCCCGCTGGGAGCCCCTAAGCAGGGCCCCTGAGACGGCAGCGGGCCTCCCAGAGGCCCCCTGCCGCCCTGGGAGCCCGCCTGGAGGGTCCCAGAGACGCAGCGGGCCTCCAGAGGCCCCCTGCCGCCCTGGGAGCCCGCCTGGAGGGTCCAGAGACGGCAGCGGGCCTCCCAGAGGCCCCCTGCCGCCCTGGGAGCCCTCCTGGAGGGTCCCAGAGATGGCAGCGGGCCTCCTAGAGGCCCGCTGCGTTGGTGCCGCTGCTGCGGCAGCCACTCTGGCGCCGCCATTTTGGGCGGCAAAATGGCAAGGGCCCAGAGCCCCAGAGGCCGCTATGGGCGCCTCCATTTTTTCGCCCAAAATGGCGGTGCCCCGAGCGGCGAAAAGCTGCGACGGGCGGCGGCGGCGGCCAGAGCCGCCAGGGGCCGGCGGCCAGGCCTTCGCGGGCCGCATCCGGCCCGCGGGCCGGAGGTTGCCGACCCCTGCCCTACTTGTTGTCATTTGCCGCTACTGACAAAGGCCCGTTACAGACAGGCGCTTAGCAGCATCCTCCCGGTGAACCAGGGCTAGATGAGGCTGGACATTTACATGCCCAGCAGCCCTACTGCACGAGGGGGCCACCATCATTGCTCACCCTCATCTACACGGCTGGCGCTCTGATGGCGCAAGCATGGCACAGTGCCCAAACTGCACTGGCTGGAAGTGATGGTTGCTACGGCAACAATGCGAGGCAAAAACAGGTGGCATTGAGCCGCTCATCTGTTGAGCTCCAAAGATAGGTAAATGCTCAGCATGGTAACATCATAGGAAAGCTGACTGATACTGAATTAATATACCAATCAGGGTTGGAATCTCTGCTCTG
The DNA here is from genome assembly GCF_019175285.1 of Sceloporus undulatus. Lineage (NCBI taxonomy): Eukaryota > Metazoa > Chordata > Lepidosauria > Squamata > Phrynosomatidae > Sceloporus > Sceloporus undulatus. The sequence continues at coordinate 220,632,747 of NC_056525.1, forward strand.
GCATGGAAATCCACTAGATGACGTTAGGCAAGTCATGCTCTCTCAGCCTAATAGGAAAGCAGTGATGAACCTCCTCTGAACAAATCTTGTCAAGAAAACCCCATGATAGCTTCATGTTAGGGTTGTCATAAGTGGGAAATGAATTGAAGACACATGACAACAAAATAATGTTATAGCTCCTAGTGTGCTATGTGCTGTCTTTCCACAGGCAGGCAGTGAACTGTTTATTAAGGCTCTTAACATGTGGTAGAAGGGTGTTTCAGTGTGCTGTTATGTGCTTTTATCTTCTTTATTATGTTTAAAATTCACTTGCTACTTGTAATAGAATTGTTTGATTAATTGTCTTTTAATTATTGTTTAGTAACATTTTAGCTCTACCCTATTTTAATTTCTTGAGAGGTGTCTTGTATCCCATGCTAAAAGAAAGGCAGGTTATCAATTAAACAAATAAACAAACTCCTCACATGATTCTCGCTCTCAATTGGGAAACCTTTTACATGACATTGTTTTGTCTCACATATTCTTTTTCATCTGTGGTAGTGACCTCTATACTTCCCTTTACCAAAAAATATCCATTACTAAATATCATATGAAATATTGCCATTGTTGCTGCTTACCTTTTCCTAGAATAAAGGTTTTTTTAAAAATATTTTTAAAACTATTTTTTAAATTAAAAAAAAAAAACCATGGGATCTTCACCCCAAAGAAGATTTTTTCATTGTTTTTTTCATTCTACAGAAAGAAAGAAATTCACTGCAGCAGTGTGTTTCTGTCAGCTAGAGCAATAGGGCATTTGGGCACCAAATACTATACAAAACGTGTTACAGCCTTTCTGTAATATATATAGTATTGCTGAATGTGTGTACACTCACAGAGGACTGCTGTATATATAACCATTTTCTCTGAGGCTATTAAAAGGATCTTGAGTCAAACACAACGACATTTTTATCCATTTTTATTTAGTGGCTCTTTCCCTGCTCTTGGGAGCTTTTGATATCATGAGCCACAGTTTCCTTCTGGGCTGCCCCTCTGGGATGGGACTGGAGGCACATTTTTCCATAGTGGCTCCAGTCCTTCATGGAAGAGCAGAAAATGGTTTAAGGGGATGCCCATTCAACATCAAGGTCATTGGACTTTGGGGTCCCTTAGGGCTCAGTTCTGTCCCCCATGCTGTTTAATATCTACATGAAAATTCTGGGAAAAGTGGCCCAGAGATTTGGGGTTCAGTGTCACCAGTATTCTGGTGACATCCAACTCTGTCTTTCCCTTCCATCTAACTCCAAAGAAGCTGTTTCAGTATAAAACTAGTGTCTATTGTCAGTAATGGATTGGATGAGGGTGAAGAAAATGAAACTTAATCCAGACAAGACAGATTACTTCTGATCAGTCATAAAGCAAATCACTGAATAGGTATTCAGCCTATTCTAGATGGAGTTTCACTCTCCCTGAATGCCCAGTTTCAGTGGTGGCCAGGAGTGTGCTTGCATAGCTAAAACTAATGCACCACCTGCACCCATCTTTGCGATGTCAGGTGGCTACAGTGACTGACACATGCCTTGATTACATCCCCTTTGGATTATTGTTATGCACTCTATATGAGCCTACCTTTGGGATACTGCATAAACTTCAGCAGGTCTAAAATTCTGCAGCCAGGTTACTGACCTGGGCTGGCTACAAGGATAATATAACACCCCTAGTGAAACAGCTTAACTGGCCACTAGTTCATTTCTAGACTTTATAGTCCTAAAGAGCTTGGGTCCGGACTGCCTAAAAGACTGTATCTCCCTATATGAGCCAGCCAGAGGGAAGGCTTGATCTACTGTTATAGGCCCATTTGGTAAGGACATGATAGACTCTTTTTGGTGGCTATTCCCAGTCTGTGGATTTCTCTTTAATGAGAGGGTTGGTTGACACCCCAAAATATGTAATCCAAGATTTTTTGTTAATGTGACTTTGTTCTTGGAAGCTCAGGAGTAAACAAGGCCAAAGATGTATTCCTCACATGACCTCTGAGCCTCTGCAGAAATAAACCAGTCCTGTTTATATTTTTTTGATAGTACATTATCAACATAAACCAGATTTATTTAGTTAAATGTGAGCATCACTTGTCAGTTAATTCTACATGAAGCTGTCAGTCGTCAAACCGTTTACTCTTTAATAAACCCTCAGAAACACTATACAAAGTCCATATTTCATTAAAATCAGTGGCAAAGTTCACATTGATTATAGAAGTTATGGATTTCACTCAGTGGTTGCATCCTGAAGCCTGTTATAACACGTAAGGCCCATTGAATTAATTGGCTGACTTATACACACAGGCAATATGACTTATCCAGGACTCGGCCTTCTAAAATAAATGGCTTTAAGGCTGCAACTTTCAATATTTTAATTCCTTTCTTTGATAGGCTACCATTGATTTGCAGAAGATCCTGGACCTGAAATGACTTTTTATGCCTTGTTTTTTTTATGCACTGGCAGACATATACAAATGTAAAGCATCAGTAGAATGCTTTAGGATATGTATTTTTGTACTAATAAACAGATAGCATAAAATAAAATATCAACTGGAAATCAATACATAGAGCCATTATGATTTTCTTTCCTAAGGGGGAAAGTGCATCTTATACATAAACAACATTCTAAAGAAGCATTTTAAAGAACACTCTGCTTATCTAGACAGAAAACCAAACCTATAACATGTTTTTATAGGGGGGAAAGTATGCAGTGCTCTGGGGAAGCCTGTATACAATGTATAAATAATCATGCTCCTTTATAAACAAGCAGCTGCTTCCTTCACCAAATAGTTCATTTCCATTGAAAGTTGTATGTAAACATTAAAAAAACAGTTTTACACATCAGTTTCTAAAACTAAAACCAACTTTCGTTGTGCGGGGGGGACCCTCAATGACACTGTTTATATATACTGGACTAGTGTTAAAAATGACTTGTTTATATCCATGTCTCTCCAACATTAATCTTTAGATTTTTCCAGATTTCCCTGTTAATAAATTCTTGAGGCTGTAAAAACAATCTGAACATGAAAGGATGAGACCACTTTTTTAAGTCACTGAAGGAAGGGCTATTGTTAATATTGAATTTCTAAACATAGGCATAAATGCAGTTGTTACTCTCTGCTAGCACAGACCCATTGAATCAGAAGAGTTAGTATAAACCAAACTCCTATTTATTCAGTGAGTCTGTTTTGTTTGAAAACAACAGTTCGATTTAAGCCTTAATGTTTAGTGAGTTGTCTGTATCTAAATGGTAATAGATTTTTAAAAAATACATATTGCAAAATTGTTTTCCAATTACCTAATTTGAAAGAAAAAATTCTAACATAATAGGGCTGACTTTAGAGAGTAATATATATACTGATACTGGTCTGCAAGTAATGTATTAAGTTTTGGTTTGATTAGAAACAATTGTGTAGTACCTTGGAGCGCTGGTGCCACAACAAACTACAATTCCCAGAACCCCATAGCATTGAGCCATGGCAGTTAAAGTAGTAGTATCAAACTGGATTATTGCTGCAGTGCGGATGCAGCCCCAGACATTTTTTCCAGTACTGCAGGAAGAACATCTTCAGGTGGGTTGCTTCTCTCTCTTGCTCACATGAGGATGCACAATGTTATTCTTTATCTCTACAGTGGAGGAAGGACAGCCTTATGTGAGCGTGACACACTTGAGATTGTGCTTCTTCTGCTGCTGAAAGTAAACATATCACAGAAGAACTTACATTTATTTCAATTTCATTTTAGTATATGGCCTATAGTAGCTTCTGGGGAAAATGGGGGAAAGCCCCCTGCTGAGCTTGCCTACCTGTGGTTTAAATTGAACTTCAACAGGTTTTCAAAGTCTGTTGCAGCAGAATCCGGCAGCAGTAAGTTTCTTTATGGCCTAAACTATGGTTTAGAATTTCATGTTATCCTGACATGGCAGGTTTATATGTGTTATTCATGTATCCTTTATTCATTGGTTTTGATTATACATTTCTAATCTGCATTTTCTGGCTGAAGTGAAGGATAGAGAGAATGCAAAAAACAGCAACCAGTTTGTCAGTGAATTTCATAACATCTTACCTATTTTTAATTTTTGCAGCCCAGAATCTATGTGAGGTAAAAAACCATGATTGTGAACAGATATGTGTAAATACACCTGGATCATATGTCTGCCAATGTTATGATGGGTATGAGCTTCTGGAAGATGGAAAGAGCTGTTTCCGTATGTATCTGTTTCCAGTTGCTCCTTACAAATTTACTATGATAAAAGTTTTAACATTCCTCTTACTTCTTGAAAGTATTCTTATTTCCATATTAAGCTTTTTAATGTTTGGAATTGTAACCATAATGTTTGGAATTGTAAGGTTATCTTTGGGCACACCCAAAGATTTGTGCAGCGCAACAATAATATCTTTTTGTCTTCAAACATAAGCAATTATGTCTTATCAGAAATGGCCAAAAGAAAGTATTTCCAGTTTCAAAAGCAGTTTGCCTTGTGAGACTGGATGCTAGTGAATCACATAACCTTACATCATCCATAGCCATCTGCAGTTCTTTGGATCATATCTAATATTAACCAGCATCATGGTGAGGGCATATGGAAGTTTAACTGGTGGTGCTGTGTCCATGTGTATGTCTCTGGACCTTGCTCACTACCTTCTTCCACAAGACTGCACCCTTGTGTGCAGCCCTTAGTATGCAGCTAGCAATCACTTTCTTATTCTAAACTAAGCATGTGTTATTTAAATCTCCCATGCCTGTTTTTGTACGCCTTACCTCTGTGTGGCAGATTTAAAAAGAAAGACAGTTTTATTGGTGTCAAAATAGTTAGTTACTTGTTTCAGCTCCTATGCATGAGGGAAAGGGCTGTTTAGATAAAAACCAGATGAGAGGATGGTTTAAATCTCCACCGTGCATGGGCTAGTCTTGATCTTAACTGGGACCACACATACTTACCTTAGAATTAAAAAAAAATCAGAGAAAGCTTTAGCTGCATACGATAGTGTATTTTGACTCCTAATTATAACCGATTTTCATATTACCATGGTGTCATGCTGGTTTCTTAAAGTTCACTTCCATTCTCATGAAGAAAGTAACATGAACTTTATTAGCTACAGTGAAACCAACGTTTCTAGTTTTCAGTGTTCATTTTTCAGCATGAGAGATTATCAAAACTGCTATGGTTGAGATCCATAAGCTATCAGCTCACACATTCCTTGTGGAAATACAAGATTTGATGAAAAAAAAGTGACCACAAAAATCTTAAATGTGATGTAAACATTCATATGATGTAAGCATATGGGGATAAGATTGGAAAGGAGGTCATGAGCAGTAGCAGTTTCTATAAGTAGCAGAACCCTGATAGAGTCAGGAAAACCTAGAGCTGCATTCCCCAAATAATCACCTTTTAATGGTACATCTTCTTCATGTAATTAATAAAAGGAGCTCTCATGGAACCTTCTTTATTCAGAGTAAAGCTATTGGTTCATCTAGCCTAGGGGTGTTGACATTATCTTGGGCTTGCTTTCCAGGGCTTTAGGTAGCTTTGCCTGAAGGCTCTAAGACTGGACCTGGAATCATTTACATGCAAAACATATGCTTTATCACTGACTTACACAGTCAGCCCTCAGTATCTGTGGAATGGCAAGCCCACATTGTCCCCAATGGCAGTGTATGCATGTGGCTGTGCTGCCATTACTCTCTGTTGTCCTCAATGGTGGTGTGGTCGTGTGTGCACACCACCATTGAGGACAACATGGGCTTGAGCATCCACGGATTTTAGTATACACAGGGGGATCCAGAATGGATCCCCTGTGGATACCAAGGGCTGACTGTATTATGAACAGTGGTAGTTAATATATTGTTTCTAATGCTATGATTTGTTGGGCTGTTTCCATTATGTTGTTTTCTTTAACAGGCTTTTAGAAGAACATCTTATTTCATTAAGAAGTGCTGCTACAGCCTAGATCTTTGCCTTTTTCCAGTTTCAAAAAGCACACTGAAAAAGTATATAAAAACATACTGATTCCATCATGTGTTCAAGGTTGGGGGGGGGAACTAGACTCATAAACACAGTCACACCCCAAGACTTCTCCAATTGTAACCAAAACAGTTTTCCACAGCTGTACATTCTCTTCTGCTATCTTCACATTCAAAGGCTAAAACCCATAAAACATACTGCTGTTACAGCAACAGCTGTTTTATGTTACCACTTTGCATGAGGAATGGGTCATTCTGAATTGTAATGAGTATTTTACATGCAACCTTCCAGTTGCTGAATGCACAAACAAGTTTTTATGCAATTGTATATATGTGCATTTTATATCTACCAACAGCATTCTTTCTTAGGCTTTTAAAAGATGTGCACATTTGTTAGAAAACCTGATATTTTAGGTCCTAATGACATCCCTCCCAATGACCCTCTTTTTAATATACTGTTTGTTCACAATTCATTGAATCCAGTCATGTCAATCTGCTGCTGGAAGCCATTTTGTAAGTAACCCTGTCTACCAGGGCATACTTCAGATTACATCTAAATCTGCTATGAAAGACTAGAAAACCTTCTAGTGTAGATATTGTGGTGGACTGCTGATGTAGGAAGGGATTGGGGGGGGGGGGAGAATAGTGCAATATTGGATTTAATCCTAAATTTGTGCAGAGGTAGAGAGATTGTTATTTCCTTAAAACTGTAGAACTCCCATAAACATAATTATATTTTTTATTGTCCAAATCTCTTGCATAAGCACCATGAGACTTTCTGGTAGCTAGAAAACTGATAAGAGCATGAAGGTGACATTTTTCATACATTTTAAAAGACTGATTATAACATTGGTTTATAATTACCTACTCTTTTGGTGGACAAACAAGCTCCTAGTGACTGTATTCATCCTTAATACTGAGACAGTATGAAGAGCTCAGACAAGTGCATCTGCTTACAAGCACCTGCTGAACTATTTGTAAGAGAATTTCCCAAGACATTTTTACATAAGCTGTTTGTTTTGAAATTGTTACCCATTTGAGCTGGAGCCTTATCACATGGGTCTTTTCTAGCATTGAAATAGCAGAGCCAGCATGACATAGTGGTTTGAGTGTTGGACTATGACTCTGGTTCAATTTCATGCTCGGCCATGAAACCCACTTGTCGACTTTGGGCAAGTCACACTCTCTCAGGGAAAGACAATGGCAAACATCTGAACAAATCTTGCCAAGAAAATCCCATGATATCATAATCTTTAGGGGTGTCATAAGTCAAAAATGACTTAAAGGCAAACAACAACAACAGCAAGGCAATCGGGACTGCTCTCCTCAATATCGTACATAGGGATGCTGTATAAAACATGGAGGCAAGAATGAAAAGTGGGGCTTGTGGGCTCAGGAGCCCTTAGGTAATGTGATTCTGAATTTTTGCGTTCAGAAATAAGTAGAAAATAGAGCTATTTAACATTTCCCCCACCCCATCCTGCTAAATTTTACCTTCCTTTGGCTTTGCCCACTGGCCTTTATTATATTGCAGTTAACAAACAGGGCTGGGAAAGGAAGGGGGCAGTGACCAAAGTTTTGGCTTCTCTGACAAGGCCCAGTTGGAGGTAGGGGAGAGCGGTCGTTTTTCCATAAAGGAAAAAAGGTCTAAAAGTTTAGGAAATCACTGCAACCTCCCCTGCTTGTCTGTTCGTCCTCATTCCATGGTGGTGCAGTGGTTAAATGCTAGTATTGCAGCCACTCACTCACAAACCACAAGGGTGTGAGTTAATCTCAGACAGGGGCTCAGGGTCAACTCATCCTTGTATCCTTCCACGATCATTAAAATGAATACCCAGCTTGTTGGAGGCAATTAGTTTACAGCTGTAAACCACTTAGAGACTATTCAGTGTGTTATGAAGCAGTATATAAATGAAGATGCTATTGCTATTCCTAACATTTGCCCTATTCCTTGACTGAGAAATATTGGAGAAGAAAACACCTGGATTGGGATTGGAAAAGAAGGCATCTGAACTTTGCATTGTACTTCCCTGGTGGAAGCAGGGTTGGAGAAGAGAGCTTCCATTGGTAGTCCAAATTGAAATTCCCACCCCCACTGGCATTTTCCCATCCACAGCATACCCACTGACCAGTCCTGACTTCTCCAAAGTGCAGCCATGACCTCTCCAAGAGCATTCCTCAAGTGCTATTTAACTCTCATGCTGGAAATCACAGTGCAAAAGAGACAGCAAAGGGATTTATTTTTATGTGAAGGAGCATTTTTTAAACTAGGGAGAATGGAAGACGAACAGAGCAACAACAACATCATGTGATAATCCCCTTCTGGAGGCATGATTATCCTGTTGTATTTCTGCTTTACATGCCCATGAGATAAGCCTGTAGAGCCTGGTCCACATCAGAAGGGCTGCCAGGCCCAGGGAAACCCAGAGAAATGAAGACAAGCAGCCACCAAAAGTGAATGTATTTTTACCATACATCAAAGGAGTCACAGACAGAATAGGCAAAGTGGTGAGGAAGCACAACCTTCAAATGATTTATAAACTGACGAAGAAAATCCAGCAAATGCTTCGCTCAGCCAAGGACCAGAGAGACCCTCTCACAGCCGCAGGAGTTTACCACATACCATGCAGCTGCAGACAAGTCTACATAGGGACCACCAAACGCAGGTGCAAACAAGAATCAAGGAACACGAGAGACACTGCAGACTGGGCCAGCCAGAAAAATCAGCAGTAGCAGAACATGCCACAAACTATCCTGGGCATAAAATACTGTTTGAAAACACTGAAGTTCTGGACCATGCCAACCACTACCATGTCAGGATGACCAGGGAAGCCATTGAAATCCACAAACATCTGGATAATTGCAACTGGAAAGAAGAAACACTTCTGGTTTGGCTACCAGTCCTGAGGAATAGCAAAATAAGGACTCAGCAAATGCAAATGGGAAACCACTCAGAGTCAGGGACTTTCCCAGCAGATAATGATCACCAGTTAGCAGACATTAATCCTCATTTGCATTAGCCTCTCAGCCTGAGGCCTGCTATCAGCAACAGAACAACGCACATGCAAATCACTCCTGCATTCCCAGGCTCACACAGTGTGTGTGTGTGTGTGTGTGTATAACTTTTCCAGGCAAGCATTCTCTGAAGATGCCAGCCACAGATGCTGGCGAAATGTCAGGAAGAAACTCTTCTAGAACATGGCCACGTAGCCTGAAAAACCCCACAAAAAACTATGGATACTGGCCATGAAAGCCTTCGACTTCACAATGCCAATTTTTGCTAAAACGTTTGTAAATGTGGAATCAATTGTTGCATAGAAGAAATACTTTAAACAATCTAAAGATTATTTCAAATGATACTACTGTCAGTCCTGAGTATCCTCAGAATTTTTTATCCCTGAGTTCAACCATCTACAGCTTGAAAATATTTTTTTAAAAATCCCAAAAGCAAACCTTGGCCTGTTACAGACAGGCCATAATAAAGCTGCTTCGAGTCACTTTGGAGGTATGGTATTTCAATGATGCATTGAAGATAAGAGTCCAAAAACCGCACCAAAGCTGCACTGCAGTCCTTAGGACTGGAGTGTGCCTTTGGTGCGGCTTTTGGAATCTTAGGACGCATTGCTTTTCTTTAGTGCTGGGTAAATGTGCCAGATTAAACATTAAAAATGTGCCAAATATTACAGATTTCAAAGACATAGACTAGTAAGTATGCCTCAACATATCCATTTTACCCATCAGAGAAACAGTAATCAATATGAAAACAGAACTGAAACCCCTGGGGTGCCTGGTAATTGATTCAAAAGATCACTAACAAAATTAAAATATATCTAGATGAATGGTTTCTCATTTAATGCTGTTTGCATGATACTGGACAGCAATGACATAATTTTACAACATTACACATACGCATGGGTGCGTGTACATGTTTTGTGTGTATCTTGCAGCCTACGTAATTTTATTGTTTGGCTTTTATCCTTAGAAATATTTTGAGCATGACAGAGTTACTGTGCAAGTGCCAATCTGCATATTATAGTTGCCGCATGACTGTTAGCTAATTTAACAAATAAATTGATTTAAAAGCATCTGGGGGAAAGAATCTACACAACAACTGCACCAGATTTTGACTATAATGTGTACCCATTGTCATGGGAATGTAAGAATAGGTGCACCAAGCATAGAGGAATAGAAGAGGCAGTATCTTATGAAGGGGCTAAATATTGATTGTTCAACTGTTGCCAAAGTATTTTTAGAATGATATAGATTCTTATTTCTACTTATATCTCTGCTTTACTATTACTAGTTGACTTGGGTATTGGAGCTTGGGAGACAAAGATTCCAACGAGCTTACCATTGATTAATTTTGTACTGTACTATGTAACAAGGTAAAACTCTCTCTCTCTCTCTCTCTCTCTCTCTATATATATATATATATATATATATATATATATATATATATAAATGTTAGATGAAGGGCAAGTCAGTAACTGCTTTTGCAGTTTCAGAATAATGTTGTGATGTATGTCTTCCTACTGATTAGTACTTTAATGCTATGGTTAGAGCAGATTGGTGTTAATACCTTTTTGTCTCATATGTCATCTGGAAATTTGTGCTGGGTCTTTTAAGGGAAAGCTAATAATTGCTTTAATTTTCAATAAATGTTCCATATGACAGTCTTCAGCCTGGAAAGAGGAAGACTTTTGCCAGGAAAGAGGTTACACATCCTACATGATGGAAAGCGTAAAATTGCCTGGATTCAAATCATTACTTAATTCAGTGTAAGCAGAAACTCCCATAATGAGACAGAATAGCATCATCTGCTTGTCTGGTGAAATGTGCTTTGGACAGTTCTCCCAAGGCAGCCTAGGTCATGGCAGAGTTATAGTTCTGGGATTATGGGGGAATGCATTAATCCAAACAAACTGAAACTGATGAAAATTAAAAGCAATGTAATTTAAGAGTGTAAAAAGAAATATAACAGGATCTTGATCATAATGGCTTAGTTGGCAGTGAAAAGAAAGCCTAATTCCATAGGGTTTATATGAAACAGAGCATGCTATTTTCATGGGTAAAATTTGAAATATTGGTTTTCTAACTGGTCCAAATAAACTCCTAAGAAATCATTTCAGGATTTGATATATACCCTATGTTTAATTTAAAAAACACAGTTTTTAGTCCCCAGTATGACCAAATCTATTAAAACAATGGACATTCAGTATATCAACACTTGGGAAAGTTTTACTGATTCAGTGAAGCTATTCTAGTTTGAACTAACAAAACAGAATAGGCCTAATTCTATAAAAACTGGCACAGCTCTATAGAGATAAATACAAATCTCTTTCAAGTATCAAGAATTCATGGAAGAATATAGAATTTTCTGCAGGAGATCTTATTAACAGGAGCTCTCTTTGGATACTTGGTTATGCAATTCATAGAATGAATTTCACAAATGGTATGAAGTGTCTCTTTTGATTAGTAGAAATTTGGATAAGAAGTAGAAATTTGCTAAGGACACATGCATAAAGGAGATTACTTTTAAATCCTCTGCTTTACACACTTACATAGAGACCTTAATTTTAAAGCTTAATCCCAAACAGAATAGGCCCACTGAGGCGCTGTATGGACTGCCCCTAAGGGGTGGCCTGCAGCCTCCCGTTTTAGAACCAGATCAGGGCCATGGCAACCGCACGCCATGCCCCAATCTTGCCTTTCTGCAGTGCAAAAAGGAGCTAGAAAAAGCTGCTCCTTTCTCACTATGGAAAGGGCACCGTAGCCACCAGCACTATGGCTTTTCAGCACTCCTTTGGCACTCCGTCATCTAGATGCAGCCTCAGAGGAGTGCTGTGATGTCACGCACCATGTGGTGTGGCACGCAGCATCATACCTGCCTGGAGGCAGAGTCGGAGCATGTGTTATATGGACACCACGCTCCGACTCCACCCCCAGGCTGGCCTTAATGACCAGTCTGTACAGCCTCTGAATCAACTGTTGAATGGGGATCAGTACATAGGTAAATTTCATGGGTTCAGTAGCTTTACTCTAGTTGAGACTAACAATCACATTGAAGCCAAAATCTTCCAAACTATGGGTTAACACAGAGGATGACAAGAACTGTGATCCAGCAAAAAACAAAACAACTTTACAAGATACATTTGCCTTTTTGTAGTCACACATTATTTTTGTTTGGTATTTTGCTTTGTAAAGGAAGCCTAACACTGGGGTCATTCCCACTACGATAAGCTCCAATTCCTGATTCAGGGTATATGCCCCTAGTTCCCACTGGAAATCGATTCTGATCCTCATTGGATCAATTCCAGGGGAAATAAAGCGGAGCAAACGCAAAAAGGCCGGGGGGGGGGGGTTGGTAGCAGTTATTTTGAGGTGAGAAGAATCAGTTCTGACATGATTCCTAACAGTGGGGACGCCAGATCAGAATCAATTCTTTCTGAGGGGAGGGACAAATGGCAGAGGGGTGATGTTTTGACAGATCCACCATCCTCCCCCCTTGGAGCGCTGCCTGTAATTGTGTGTTTTTTTAAAAAAATACAATTGATAGAATATATGATTGATAGAATATGTGATTGTTTGATTTTGTAACTACTTGCAAGGCGACTGATCTTGGGGTCTTACTGCTTTGCCTCAGCTTTACTTATCTTACAGACTAAGGACAAAATAGCATGCATGTCCCTTTGAGCTCCTTGGAAGAAGATTGGGTAAAATATAATAAGTAAACAAATCAGAATGAACCATTAAGGTTTACATCATTAGTTTGGCAGTACAGAGGGACAAAGCTAGCTTTTCCAGTACAGCTAATGCAGAGTTGCCAGCTTCCCACTGGAGTTTGTTGCTCATCCCTTTAAGTGCTCTTGACTTGGGACACAAGGAGAAAATGCAGCTGCTGTCTGTGTTTCCTCTTTCCACTCATTTAGTCATGCTTGCTTTTCCTCCACCTCTGGCTTGTTGTCAAAGGTGCCAACCTGGCAGGGAGGGAAACTGAGGGATGCAAGATCCCTCTCCGTTTCCCAGGAGGGACTGGGACAACCAGCACCTTGACCCATCAAGTGAAAGACATCTTATAAGAAATCCTGCAGGTTAGCTGCAATGCTACAGTGATTCCTTGGCTGACAGCTGTAAGCTGAAACAAACAGCACTGAGTGGAAAAGAAGGCAACTGAGCCTCAACACTGCTTTACATTCCTTGGAAGAGAAAAACTGGGATATAATTTAAAAACTAAAGTAAAAATGCTTGGTAGTGTCCCCCTGGTCTTAGCATAGCTTTAAGTAATGTGAAACTGCTAAAGGGTTACCTAAAATCTGCCAGGAGGATTTAACACACTCCCTAAAGAAATTAGACTTGCTAGACAAATCTCTTTTAATAACTTAATTGATGAATTTGCCAAAATGAAAGCAAGGAAGAAATTACTTAAGTAGGTGTTTCCTTTCACTGTTGTAATAAGTGTTTTTTGTTTATATGAAGCAAATGTTTGATAACTTTATTTCTTTTTTTCCATGTAAATCCAAGAAGCTGTTTCCTTTCTAAATCATTCTCTAAGTAATGGATAAGAGCGAACAAGTAAAGCTTAATTCAGACAAAACAGAGATGTTCCTTGCCAGTTGTAAAATGCACTAGAGACAGGGATTCAGCTTGTTCTGGATAGAGTTACACTTGCCTGAAGTGGATTCATAGTTTGGGTTTGGATGCATTCTTGAACCTATAGACTCAGTAAGTAAACTTTTAACAGTAGCCAAGACTAGGGTTGCCAAATTATAAACTGGAGATTACTATTATACTTTTAATCATGGTGCAGAACAGGGAATTTCAACAGGTATTGCTTATCACACAACCAAATAAAAAGAAACATTTGCTGAGTGTCACTCTTCTTGTCGTGTGCCTTCAAGTCATTTCAGACTTATGGTGACCCTAAGGCAAACCTATCACAAGGTTTTCTGGGGCAGGGAGTGTGTGAATCATTCAGGGTCACCCAGTGGGTTTCCATGGCCAAAGAGGGAATTGAACCATGGCCTCCAGAGTTGTAGTCCAGTGCTCAAACCACTACACTACACTAGCTTTCTTCTACACAACCATTAAAGTTACAGGAGCCCTTTCCAGTTTTCACTCTGGGAACCCTAGCCCAGGAGTACCTTTGGAAAGTTAAAACTAGAATAGCAACTGCACCTGTTCCTAGAGTTGTCTGATGCCCATAGTAATATGTGTCTTAGTTACATCCTGTTTGGGTTTTTGAAACGTACTGTACAAGGGGCTACCCTGGAAGAATATTCAGAAACTTCAGTTGGTCCAAAGGGCTGCAGCCAGATGGTTAACTGAGCTGGTTACAGAGAGTACACAATCTCTTGTTACTGGTCCATTTCCCAGCACAATTTAAAACTGATTGACTTATAAAGCTGTATGGTCCCATATAAGCTTGTCCAGGGAAGACCTTGCAGTCCTGTTACTGATACAGGCATGTCTGTACGGAATATGGGAAGAGGGCTTCTTGGTGGCTACCTGCAGGCAATGTCCACAAAAAAAAAAAAAAAAAAAAAGGAATGTCCTCTCACTCATTTGGGGACTGGAGGATGGGACAGTCTTCCTATCTTTTTGGGGCAGAGGACACCTGGGCTGAGAACTATTGAAGTGATTTGAGTACTCAATTACAACTCTGGAAATCAGCGTACAAATCCCCACTCAGCCATGGAAACCCAGAGGGTGCCCTTGGGCAAATCATACTCTCTCAGTCTCAGAAAAAGGCAAAGGTAAATCTCTGACTAAATCTTGCTAAGAAATCCCTATGAAAGGTTTACCTTAGGGTCACCATAAGTCAGAAAAGTCATACGTAACAACAATACCTGTTTTTACTGGAAGAAAGTATGCCTAATTCAATTGATGTTGTAAGGGAAAACCAAGGGAGGCCTGGTTTTCAAACCCAGAAGTTACTTCCAGTTCATTAAATTCTTCAGAAAAAGGCCTTTCCTAGGCTCAGAAAGGGTGGAGGCATTTCAATTTTGAAAGAAAAATTGAAGACATTGGGGCACTCAGTTTTAGTGAGGAACATGTGTGATTATTTCTCGCTCCTGTTGTATGATGTGATAGTAGACTTATTCCAATAATTGAATCCTTCTCAAAGCAGCTAGACTTGTAAATATTGTTGTTGCTATTGTACATTCAGTATGAGTTTTGATTCCTTCTACGCTGCATGTTGTTCTGCACAATCACAAGCAAAATTTTAATAGTTAAACCCAGCAATCTGAGTCTAATGTATTTTGGTTGTGCTGCAATATTCAAGTTGTTCATTGATTGTACTTATGCTTAAAGTTATGTTACTGTGACCAAGAATAGGCTTATTGTATCCTTGACACAGTACAGCACAATTACTACATTCATGTGCTCTGTGTGATCTAAGCATTAATGAAGATATCAATTACTGGAGGAATTGGCAGCCTTACATCAATTTTTCCAACCCCTGCAGTTCAAAAGTTCTTCATTTCTCACTAGTGTCTTGCTAATCCACCTCTGATAGGAACTTGCACAGAATAAGTAGGTATTGTTTGATTCACACAATTAACTTCTGTGTAAATGAGCACTCAGGGAAGGGTGGAATTCTTTTCTCTGGGACATTTCTTTCTTTCCCAATTGCATACTACAATGGTGCATCCAAGGTGTGGGAAATCACCATCCGATAGTACATAAGAATGAAGTCTGTGTCAGCTGCACAAATAGGACTACAATGTTGGAAGGACGGTCTGTTTAAATGAGTGTTATGCTCTTTGAATAAAGCACAGCAGTCCAAATGGAACTCCTTTTTAGTGGCTAAATTCAAAACAAAAATGTTTGCCACTTTCAGCAGTACCTGAGACTAGTTGTTGCCTTAATGTATATTCAGTTGTAAATATCTATACCTGGGCAAGTATCTGTTAAATTTTTTATTGTTTTTTCAGTTGTGAACTACTGTGCTTTGAATAACCAGGGCTGTCAACATGAGTGTGTTAATACTGAAGATTCCTACTACTGTCAGTGCCGACAAGGATTCATTCTCAATCCAGATAAAAAAACGTGTCAACGTAAGTTATTCATATTTGTGGTCTCAGAGTTAATAAGCAATGAGGACAAACACATATTAACTGTCACATGCAAGGGAAAGGGTCATCGCTACGTGGCAGAGCACTTCTTTCCACACAAAACTATGGCCTGTTACAGACTGCCAAAATAAAGCTGCTTCGGGTCTCTTTGGAGGTATGCTATTTAAATGATGCATGGGTCCTAAGAGTCCGGAGGTCGCGCCAAAGCCACACTCCATTCCTAAGCACTGGAGTGCAGCTTTGGTGCAGCTTCCGGACTCTTAGGATGCATGCATCATTTAAATAGCATACCTCCAAAGAGACCCGAAGCAGCTTTATTTTGGCAGTCTGTAACAGGCCATTGTTCATGTCAGACTCAGTGCGTAGCATTTCCAATGAAATAGATGCTAGGGGGTTCTTGGGAACATATTCTTTGGCTGGGGGGAAACACTAAGATAAATGAGACAATCGTAAAAAATATTTTAAGCATATTTAATGCTTTCTTGTGTACCCATCTGATACAAGTAGTGTAAAATTCATGTTTTTCACAGGAATGTTATACATTTCTAGTGTACATATAATATATTCTGTTCCTATATAGGAATCCATAAAACTTTGTGTAGTTTTAGTGAAAAGATACTATTATGCTTTTAACCAAAACTTCTTTTAGGCAGTTGCTAGCTGAGAAAGAGGAATTCATTTTTATGATAGTGTGTTCATTTTTTGTATCTTCTGCTGTTCTGTTAAACATGCTTCCCTAATCTACAGGACCAGACCACTGTGCTTTGCAAAACCATGGTTGTCAGCAGGAGTGTGTCAATACAGATGAATCTTATTTCTGCCGATGCCAGCAAGGATTTACTCTTAATCCAGATAAGAGAACTTGCAAAAGTATGTTGTCCTAAAGTGTATAGTAAGTTCATCAGCTTTTACTTTTAAACATTACTGTCATAGCCTCCCCCAGTCCCACAACTGTTGGTATCTTATCTCATAAAGCAAAAGATCTGAATGTACCTGAGAAACTGCTTCCTCCCTATGTCCCATTATAATCCCTAAAATCAATCTACCACCCCTTGATATACAGATAGTACATTTGCCTCACATTTGTGGAACTCTTTTCTTTTGAGTTCTTCTGAAACCTAAGGGCAACCATATTTCAATAGCACTGTGAAACCTTTAAAAATTGCATTAGCTTATGATAAACAAGACTTACTGAATGCTTTAAAACATTCTTTGCTTTTCAACATTGCTAGCTGATATGATTACTTGTTTTCACTTGTCGTAGGAATAAACGTCTGTTCCTTGGAAAAACATGGCTGTGAACATGAATGTGTTAATACTGAAAGCTCATATGTGTGTCGATGTCGAAATGGATATACCCTGAACCGTGACCGTAAAACATGCAGAAGTAAGTACATTGGAATTCTGGAAGAGTTAATTTGTATGGTGGACTGATTTCTGAAATAAACAAACTTCTGCTAGAAATATCCTAGGAGTTGCTTTTTTAAAAAAAAGATGCTTTTACTATTATAGCAAGAGTAGTTTAACTGTGGTACTGCTAGCAAATGGTTTAAATGTGTTTGTTTACCTGACAGATAAGAAAATTGCTGAGTAGTTCCAGAAAGAGAAACAGCTTGTTGCTGGACATATTTGAGGGCCTTATCTTTGAGAGAAGAGATATAAAAAACAATGAGAATATTCTTAACTTTTTTTGTGTGTTGTTTTTTGACCATTCTGTTCCTTTCCTACATCTCTGATGTAATAACAGCCCATGACATTACAGGATGAAATAAATTTTTGTTGAAGGGGTGCATTACTTTTGTTTTAAAAAATCCCTAGAGACAAAATTATTTTCTCCATGATTAAAAGTAACAAATAATATTTAACATCAAATGATAACATAACATGTTACTCTGGTCTTGCTACTGATGGTAAAAAGAAAAAGTTGGATAATCAGAGTGATAACAAGAAATGGAACAAATTACTTTCTCACAGCAATTTTCCAAGCTCTGCATCAATTACTACTTTTCGTTTGTGGAAGATGAACTGCTGAATTCCCTTCCCAATCAGATTTGCCTGAGAGAGTTCCATAGCTGAGGAACCTTCAAAATTTGGTCCTATTTTTCCACACTTTTAACATTCCCTAGTAGCAATACTGCTGCTATGGTTTCAATTGGCTTTTTGATCTATTGATTGTTAGTCTATTGAAATGTTTTATTATTGTACTACTAGTTTAATTTTTGTCTTGAACATCCATTTAAGTAGAAAAGTGACAATTTATGAAGGTCCGTTTTTTATTTGAAAGTCCATTTTTTATTTGAAGGTCAATTTTTTATTTGGCCAAACTGCCAAAACATAGAATGAGTCAACTGGAATTTATTGCAATGCACCAAAACATCAGCCAGAAATATTTGTGTCTGTGTAGGATGCTAATTTTCATGCATTATTACAGAAATCAACAACATTAAAGTATAGTATTTGATAAGAGTTTATCTTAAATAGTTTAGAGTTTTTAAAATCATTATAAAATACAGATGGGACAGATCTCTCCCATTTCTCACTCTCCCTCCCATCTGTTTCTCTCTTTCTTATATTTCAGATGTAAACTAATTTATTTTCATTATAAAGATACTGTGAATTCATTTTTTCCTAACAGACATGTCAAGTCTATAGACTTTGTTACCTGCAGACATAACTGCTGCATCTAGCAAGCAATATTGTTTTGTTAAACTGGCTGGTTGTGCTTTGCATGCCATGAAACACTATACACTTGTTATTCTTAAGTCATCTGGCACATATTTTCCCAATTCCTAAATTATCTCCCTCCTCCATTAACCAAATCGTGTAATTCCTCTAGTCTGAAACAAGTCTGCTGCTGCTTCAGCAGATACAGGAGGTAAATTCTGGGTTCTAAAATGTGAAAGGTTTTGACAGTGGGGCACATTATCTGACATGATCACTGACATGCTTGAGAAATAAAACCAAGTCATCCCATCGCCCCCTTCTTTTAATGGTAAATACAGTTGCAGGTGGTTGGTGCTTGTCTTGGTGGTGTACCATTTAGGAAAATATTTTTAATTCTTTCCCCTCATACCATTTTCCTCTTATGAATCTACCTCCTTTGTTCTGGGGGGGGGGGAGTGTGTGCGCATGCACACACACACATGCACACACAAGCCCCCCAGTCCAAACATATCTCTGTGATATTCCTATTTTATTTTATTTTACATGTGACAGATAGCAGCTTCAAGATGGCAATTCTGCTAAAACCATGAAAGACATCCAGTCACAAATCTCCTGATGTCCCATATGGATTAGTCCCAAGGGTACACAAGTAACAAGCTCTATCACAATCATAAAAATCACAGCCAGGGTGTGTGAAATGGAAATTTATATCTTTCACTTACATGTTCCTATATTCAGGGTTAGTCTTATTTTTGTACATTTTAATAGTCCAGTCTTCTAGCAATTTCAAACCGGAAAAGTATTAACTGGCAAAAATGTACTAGGGCAGCTGGTTTGAAGGAGGACTTTTTCTCTCTTTCCTTCCCACCCCACCCCCACTTTTTGGATCTAGTTGTCTTTTCAAAAAAGAAAAGTTCTAAAAGCTAAGCTCTGTACTGCCTGAGCCAACATACAGAAAAATGTACATTCGTGAAAGCACGTATCATTTGTTCTTTCCTCTGAGACATAGACCAGAGTGCAAATCCCTGTTGCATGCATATCTGGTGTTCTGTCTTTTCTGAAGGAAACCATGAAAACATAATTATGACAATGTATAAATGAGTGAGTTTATATGCTGAAATTCTAGCCATACTGCAGTAAAACATGAGTTTAATAAAGTTAAGATTTCATCATGAATATCACTTCGTAGTGATTTCACCAAACGGAACTTCAGCTAAGAATATCTATATAGTAGTGTAGTGGAACATCACATGCTCAAAATGATTTAACCTCAAGAGTACCATTGTTCTTACTAACCAGGTGGTTAATTGCATTAAGATTTTTTAGTAACACACACACACAATTGTTGTTTCTTAAATATTAACACATTTAATATAGCATAAACTTTTGTAGAAAAGAGTCCACATCATCAAATGCACAACTTGTCATCATCAATTAGCAGAGATTTAGAAAGGTAGGGTGTGATGAGAAAAGATTATTAAAAGTGGAATTAGGTGGCAGTAAAAGGTAAAAATTACAATCTTGACAATAATCTTAAAGTGAGCATTGACAACAACAGTAGGGACCCTATCTCATGGGCTTAAAAGAGCGGCTTACCTTTCCTGAATTCAGTGTTAATTCGGGAGGCAGCCGGTTCCTATCACACCTAAATCGCCACCGATTTGTCACCCGGGTCCATCCCGGATGGAGCCAGGGAAGCTTCTGACTTCTACAAATGGCCAGAGAAGTGGCTTAGAAGACCCTGTTTACATCTGAGATGGACCCCAGTGGTGATTCAGTGGTGATTTAGGTGTGATAGGAATTCCTGAATTAGTGCTGCTTCCTGAATTAATGCTGAATTCGGGGAAGGCAAGCAGCTCTTTTAACCCCATGAGATAGGTTCCTAGGTATTGTTCCTACTGGATTTGAAAAACTGGATAGAGCTACTGTATGATTACACTCTGTCTAATTTGAATATTAATGCTTGAATAATTTCCATTGTTTTCTGTTCCATTGCTAACATGTAATGATTCAGGAATAGACCACTGTGCTGAATCAAATCATGGATGTGAACAACTGTGCTTGAATACCAGGGAGTCCTATGTATGTCAGTGTTCTGAAGGATTCATCATTAATGAAGACCTCAAGACTTGTTCACGTAAGTCCTTTGATTGAAGTTCCATGTATAATTAAGCAGATTAAAAACAAGATAGTGCTTAAATTGTTTGGTATCCTCTAAGGCAGTGCTACTCACAGTCATGGTCCATGGACAAGAGCCAGTCTGCAAGTTAATGTCAGTCAGGCTGCAGCACATTTCCAGTAAAGAAAGAAAGTAGTTGTAGTCAATGCACACAAATATGGTACCAGCCCCTGACACAATGGGATATAAATGCTGTCGGTTTCCCAAATCAGAGAGGTTTGGTACCACACCAACCTATAAATCCTAGTCGTGGCAATTAAAGTGGTGTCAAACTGCTTTATATCTGCAGTGTGGATACACGCAGTTTACCTGGCCATTGTCTGGAATTAATTATCATGCTACCGATCGATACAAGGCTAGCACAGGTATGTTGTTGTTGTGTGCCTTTAAGTTGTCTTTGAGTTAGGGTGACCCTAAGGCAAACCATCATGGGGTTTTCTTGGCAGGATTTATTCTGAGGAAGTTTGCCATTGCCTTCACCCGAGGCTGAGAGCATGTCACTTGCCCAAGGTCAAGTATATCACTAAAGAAAAAAATCCTTCTGTATTAATCATTTCTCAAGATCCAGTGGTGGAGCAGGTAAAACAGAAAATTTGATGGCGTAGGCCAAAGAAAATGTAGAACAAAATTAAGGTGAAGGGGTATAACTTTTTAGTACTAACTGTCCTAATCCAAGCCAGCTTGTCTGTTTGAATCCATACTAGTTTTTAAAAACACACACTTGCTGTCTGAAATAGTTAAATCAACCTACTAATAGAAAGAGCTCTTTCCTGGGCAATAGAGAAAATGTTTATTCATTCTGGTGTTTTATTTTCCTCCAGGCAGCACTTGGGATTTCCATCAAGAACTCTAAATTTGTACATTTACTGCTAGTTCTGTGTATTAAGTCCTGATTTTATGATTATTCCTCCTGGATATTCTTTTTATGTGCCAATATGTCTCATTATTTAGAAACAGGCTCTATTTTGCCTCAGGTTTCCTGAAAAGCTGCTAAAAAGAACCTTCTGGGTCATATTACTTAAATGTCATGAAAGGCCAGTTTGCATGCAGTGCTATGCCACAGTTTAGCGCTACATATATAAGTCTCTATATGTCTGAGCTGGACCCTTTCACACTAAACAGATATAGCATTAAGATTCCACTTTAAAGAGAATGACTAAGGAACCTGGGATTTGTAGCTATGTGAATTTTACAATGGCAATTAAAGTGAAATCATGGTTCTATTATTTTGTGTGTGAAAGGGCTCAAATAAGACTGTTCCTCACCTCCCACAAAATCAAGAGGAAGAATAAACCATGATTCAGTTTCACATTCCTTTACTCCTGTCTTACAAAAAAGATTAGTGACTAAATTTCATTTGTTTAGACTTGATTGGGTTTTCTTTACAGCAATTGGAAGAGTTAGTTTTTTGAAATACAATTTACAGAATTCCCCAGTGGTTGTACTATGGGTGGGGATTCTGGGAATTTTAATCCACAAAGGACTCATTTGAAGCCCTGGTTTTAAACTACAATTCTTCTTTCAGTCATTATCACTATCCAGAAATGGAAACAAGTGAAACAGAATCATGATTTATTCCTCCCCACGTGCATTGGGGGCAGGGGTGCATACAAAGCTTGGACTTACAGAAACTTGTGAATGTAGTGCTAGAACCTGGTTTAGCATTATGTGCAAACCAGAGTAATAATTACTTAAATCAACAGCAATATGGAAAACCAAATGGTTTTGATAAATAGTTTCGTGGCCATGTGTGCAAACACAGCATCTAATTCTCAAGCAGTATCTCAAACTGAAGCTGGCAAGAAATAGTAAACCAAATAAAAATCCTTGTATTTTATACAGAGTTATAGTGAATCTCCCCTATCCATACACACTGCCCTTGATTCAGACTGTGGGCAATACATGTTTATTTGCAAATAAAAAGGGGAAGTTCAGCACAAAAAAAAAGCTACACATTTATTACAGCCTATAATCTAGTCCTCACTGTGGCACTGGGAGCTTCTTCCTTAATTCCTTATTTTCGAAAGCAAATAAATTTTGGCACAGGAATATACATATAGATATGTAAAATCATAATCTATTTTTATTATGTTTACTCCTTCCTTAATTGCCTCTTCCCTTTTAAAGATTTTTAAAAACCCAAGCATAGGGTCTGTCCCTTTGTCAAATGCTTATAGATGGCTCATGTACAGAGATTAATGTTCACACCCTTCCTTCCCCAGGAGTGGACTACTGTTTGCTGATTGACCATGGTTGTGAACATTTATGTGTGAATAGTGAAAGCTCCTATACTTGCCAGTGCTTTGAAGGATACATGCTGCATAGAGATGGGAAAACATGTAAACGTAAGCTGAATGCTCCGATTCTTGTTGATTGGTGCACTGTGTAGAATAGATAAATAACAGGAACACTAACTAATATTATGAGTAAACACATTCCCTACCAAGTTTAAAAAATGTTTCATGGGAAAGCAATGCATGTAGATTTGACTAGTATTTTTAAGCACTATTCTGAAATATTACCATGAATAGAAGAGGCTGTTGAAAAGCAGAATAGAAGCTCGCTGTCCATTTAAATTCTGTATTCATGTAATATGTGTTGAAAAAATGTATTGATTTTTTTTCTAGGTAGAGATATCTGTAAATCAGTAGAGCATGGATGTGAACACCTTTGTGTCAGTGATGATGGCATTTCCTATGTCTGCAAATGTCATGAAGGATTCATGCTGAATGAGGATGGGAAAACCTGCAGAAGTAAGTAAAGATGAAGAAATAGCTATTAATTCTGAAGGTTCTGGTATCAGAGGCTGGGAGACCATTTCAGTACATTGTTCCCCATAGCTCAGGTATGAGGTGCTGTTTATCTCATCTTTGTCTACTCAGTTAATGGGATATGTAAATGGAGGACCAGTGAGGGCTATTCAGATTGTTCAACCTTGGGTGAACACATACCATATATACTCAACGATAAATCAGTCTCATGTATAAACCAAGGACAGACTTGGGGCTACAATTATGGATTTTTATATCACCCATATATAAATCGAGGGTAAAATTGAGGGGCATATGACAAAAGATCTATAGGATGAAGCAAAGGAAAATGATACCAAAGAATTTAAACAAAATTGCAGCAGGCATAACTGTTTGTGATCCAACTAAAGGCTGAATGGATGAGAGAGCAGAGGGAGTTCAGTGGTTTCAGGATGGATTACAGTTTGGCTTTTCACCAAGGGATGGTTCACTTTTTATAAGAGTTAAAATACAGAACTTTCAATGGCCCATGGATAAGTTGACTCAGGTTTTTGGGGTCAATTTTTTTCTAAAATTTCTAGACTTATACATGAGTATATACAGTAAGTGTTTTATTGGGGAAAGAAACCGTGTCTATTTTTGTATGGATGCTTCCACTTGTACACTGTAGTCTTCATGCAGAAGTATAGGAAGTCATGGTCTGGACATGACCCTGATCCTTAGTTGTTGCCAAAGTGAACTCATGCTTTTGACTTCTTGCTGTATGCTTCTAGAGCTCATGTTTCTTCCCATGAGGAAAATGCAAAATACTCTTTTTTGTGTTCTATACAAGAAACTGCAGTGCGTGTGAACTGAAGTTTCTTTGTACTTTTCTCTCACTTGGATTATGGTAACTTTCAATTAGATCCACAGCAAATGAGAGAAGTAGAAAGAAAGATTGTTGTTAATCTTTTGTGGTTTTTTTGGGCTATGTGGCCATGTTCTAGAAGAGTTTCTTCCCGACATTTCGCCAGCATCTGTGGCTGGCATCTTTTGTTGTTGTTTTTTCTTTAAAAGCAAGCTTTGCCTCCTCCATGCTTGCAAATGTTTTTTTTTAGTAATAGTAGACATGTTGACAACCTGTAGTCTGCAGGCCACAAATTTGGCCATTGTCTACTTTCTGTGTAGACCACAGGAAGACCAAGCTCACTTCCCATGCTGCCCAGATAGAATGGCTTGCAGCCAGATGGTGGAGAAAGATCTTCACAAAGTTCTCTATGGAGAGGAGGGTTTCATTGCACCTTACCCAGATTGAGGACTTTATCACACTAGGGTTGAAAATGGAATTAGAGCAGGATAGCAGCTTCTGTGGCTGTACCTTACCAGATGATATTGTGCCTGTCCAGTAGCTGGCCTGTAGTCCATCTGCTGCTGGAGTGTTCCTTTTCATTGATGAGAAAAACCTGTCAATGGGTCCCAAACTGTGCTGCTTTTTCACTGTTAAGCAAGTGTAATAAGTTTCATTAGCAAGTGTAAGCAGTTTCACTGTTAAGTGAGTGTAATAAGCCAGTCACATGGTCCAAGTAAGCATAGTTATGCTCCCCTCCTCTCCCTCACTATTCCCAAGCAGGCTGTTTGTCTTTTCTTTTTTTTCTTTCACCTAATGATCAAGCAATTGGGTTAAACATAAATAAATAAATAAACAAATAAACAAACAAACACAGACTGAAAGGTATGCTAGGAAGGAGGCAGGGCTATGGCAGCTGGCATGTAGGAGACAGAAGCCGGGACAGAAGCAGCAGCATCACGTGTTTGAAGAGTTGTACAGTACGATAATAATTTTCCCCAATTAACAGGACTGTAGTGCTTTATGAGTCTGGTGTGATATAGTGCTGAATCTCAAGCAGCCAAAATTAATAGTGGTCTTCACTGGGATTGCTGAGACAGGAGCCTTTAACTTGACTTTCCACCCCTGCTAACAAACCTGGAAAGCTCAAGATCACTGTTTCTACTTCTAGTAGGGCTGAGTTTGTGTGAACAGGCACGAAAAAGAGAATAAAGGGAAGAGGGATTGAAATAAAAGGTTAGTGAAAGAAAGACTGCCCACAACTTCTGACAATATGTGGCCCTTGATTCCCTCTTGGGAATGCCATCCCCAACACCAAAAATGTTATCCATCTATTGATTAGCACATGCATGTTGCTTTACACTGCTTCTGAAACAGTGTGCAGATTCTCAGCCCCCCTAATGTTAAAGAGAAGGCTGGGGAAGTGCTAGAAAATGCAATGAATCCAATTTGTGGAATGGATGCTTCTGGCTGCTGCCCCTTGATTGACCATTCCTAATCTAAGGTGTTGCTTGCCAGAAAGAATCTTTGCAGTTCATTTGAACACATGTTGGCAATGAAATAGTTCATACATCTTCAATATGAGGAAGATAACCTGCAGAAATTACACACTGAATAGTGCTGTTATTTATCATGCAATTTCATTTTGACAACTGCATAAAGTCAGGATGCGATTTGAGTTTTATTTAATGTTTGCCATATTAGTCTCTCTTTTTTTAATCTGTATTATTATCATCCAACAAACTTTATCAATTATCAACATCGTCTGTAGGTAAAGACCTCTGCAACTCAGTAGCTCATGGCTGTCAGCATCTGTGTGTCAACAATGATGACTCCTATGTCTGCAAGTGCCATGAGGGATTCATATTGAAAGATGATGGAAAGACCTGCAGAAGTAAGTAGCTTGATCTTCATTCAAAAATAGTTGTGACCTGTTCCCTGTTTAAAAAAAAAAAAGCTTTAATGAGAAAACTCTTTGTTATATTCAGATCAAGATGTCTGCAAGTCCTCAAATCATGGATGTGAACACGTCTGTGTTAATACTGAAGATTCATACATCTGCACATGTCACGAGGGTTTTATATTAAGGGGTGACGGGAAAACCTGCAGAAGTAAGCAGCTTGATCTTCATCAGAAAATAGCTCTTAAAAACCTGTTGCAACTGTAAAAACGTTTTCATGAGAAAACTCTCTGTTACACTCAGATCAAGATATATGCAAGTCCACAAATCATGGATGTGAACATGTCTGTGTTAATACTGAAGACTCATACACCTGCAAATGTCACGAGGGATTTATATTAAGGGATGATGGAAAGACCTGCAGAAGTAAGCAGCTTGATTTGCTCTAGAAAATATTTTGTGACCTGTTGCATCTGTATAAACATTTTAAATGGATAATTCTTTGTTATATTCAGATCAAGATGTCTGCAAGTCCACCAGTCATGGATGTGAACATGTCTGTGTTAATACTGAAGACTCATTCACCTGCAAATGTCACGAGGGATTTATATTAAGGGATGATGGGAAGACATGCAGAAGTAAGCAACTTGATCTGCATTAGAAAATATTTTGTGACCTGTTGTATCTGTAGAAACATTTTAATTGAATATCTCTTTTGTTATACTCAGATCAAGATGTCTGCAAGTCCACAAATCATGGATGTGAACATGTCTGTATTAATACTGAAGATTCATACACCTGTAAATGCCATGAGGGATTTATATTACAGGAAGACAGGAGAACATGTAGAAGTGAGATTTTAATCTCCCCTCCTTCCCTGTTGATTTAACAGCATGTTTACTTTACTAATGTTGCATTTGTAGAGATGCACACCCAGCTTAAATGTCATGATAGACCATAGTTTAGTGAAAAAACAAGCCTGCTCAGTCTTGAAGCTCAAGCACACATACAGACACCTTTTCTTCAGCATACACTAGAGAAGAAACTTGGGAGCATCTATTTCTGTGCTACAAGTGTAGCAGTCCATAAACTGTTTTACAAGCAAAGCACAAACAACATGATGTTGAGATCATTGCAAATGTTTCACTAGCCTTTACTCTCCATCACTCTCCAAGAGAGTTTAGAGCAGGAGTGGGAATCATGTAGACCTCCCCATCTTGTTGAACTACAACTCCCAGCATTCATCCCTATTAGCTCTTTGTGCTTGGGCTGCTTAGAGTCCAGCCACATTTGTAGGATAACACAATTCTCACCCCTGAGCTAGAGGGTGGGAGCTACCTAGAGACATAGCATGAGTTTTGCCAATTATTTTTGGCCCTGTTCATAACCCCGGAAAGTTTTCTTTCTTTTTGCCAGTAATTACTCTGGCTCGGGGATTCTAGGATTTTTAAAGTAACTTTTCCAAGTTCTGATGTCATCTCTTCTTTCATTTCTTTTACCTCCCTATCACAATAACCAAAGGAGCATTATTAGGAAAAAAATTCACCAAAGTTTGAATAAGATGGCATTGGAGTCTGAATCTGGACCATGTTCTGTAGGTTCTTCACTCTTGTGTAGGGCAGTGATTCCCAACCTTTGATCCTCCATATGTTTTGGACTTCAGCTCTCATAATTCCTGACTATTGGGCAAGTTGGCTGGAGCTTTTGGGATCTGAAAGGCCAAACAAATGGAGTACCAAGGTTAAGAACCACTGGATTCTCTGTGATAGGGCAGGCTAGAAATAAATTATTATTATTATTATTATTACTACTACTACTACTACTACTACTATGGTCTAGGGCAACATCCTCTTTAGAGAGAGTCCTTCTGGTTGGTTGGAAGGCATGTTAGGATTGGGAAATTTAACAAAGCCTGAAGAAGGATCTAGAGCCAAACTTTCTTTCTTTTCTTCATCCTTTGTCTATAAGATTAAAGGGACTGAAGCACCTAGGCTGACTACTTTACACTCTTTGATTTTTTGGAAAAATATATTCATATGTATATAACTGAATATATAATTGAAGATCCTTATTTTGTTTCCAGGTAAAGATGTTTGCAAGTCCATTGAGCATGGCTGTGAACATGTTTGTATAAATAATAATAGTTCATACATCTGCAAATGCCATGAGGGATTCATACTGGAAGAAAATGGGAAAATGTGCAGAAGTAAGGCAACCTTTCTTTAATGTCTTTGAATTTGAAAAGGAATGGATCCAACATACATAAAGTGCTATAAAATCTCAAATCAATAAAATACATTGAAAAGATCTAAATGTAATTATAATGTACAGTACTGATTCCGCCCCCCCCCCAAAAAAATGATTGCCCTTTTGAATAAACATCAAAACATTTTGGGTACCACAGGGAACAAGTCATTTTTGATACCAACATGGAGAAATAGTAGGAATAATATTAAGTATGTCTCCTAAACCTCCTCTTTTGTCAGCATTGTGACCTCCAAGCTGCTTTCTTTTAAAAAAGAAAAAAAAATGTATCTGAACTCAGTTATGTATAGCAGCACATAATATGTAATTAGGCCCTTACAAGCCCAGCGTACATAATTTTGGATATCAAGAACAGCATGTTGATACTTGATAATCATCCTTTGATTGTGTATCTCTCTAGAGTTATAAGAGACAAAAGCTGGTACAAAAAACAAAATAGTTATTGCAGCCGCTACCAGCAGTGTTTTGTCAGTACTGAAGAATTATCCAGGAACAGAATAGAACCACTTACTGAAGAATCCTAATACTGAAGAGAGCAGAATAGTCCCTGTTGACATGGAACTCCATGTGTGAATTGTGGTCCCTACAGGCATATAAACCACCCAAATCTGGATTTCTTCCCCCATGATCCACCTTTATACTAGACAAAAAGTATCTGTACTATGTTTACAATGAAATTGTAACCAACTTTATTGGCTGCAGAAAATGGAGCACCGCACCCAATACCATCTTCTTTTAATTTTAACGTGTCTGTACTTAATTACAAGTGCTTCCATTATTTTAATGCTTCAGTTATAATTGAAAGCTTACATCATTTCTGATACCATTTTTTCCTTTTAATTTACTTGCTGTTAGTATAAAATTTTCAGAATAGAATGAGAAGGCTCCAAGTTTTACAAACAGATTATTTCATCTTTCTGTTGATATTGTTCGTTCTTTCATTGGCTCTTCCTTTCTCATTTTATTTTAACAGGATGCACTGAAGGCCCAGTCGATCTGGTGTTTGTGATAGATGGATCAAAAAGTCTGGGAGAGAATAACTTTGAAATTGTCAAGGAATTTGTCTTGGGAATCTTGGACTCTCTTACCATATCACCCAAAGCTGCAAGAATCGGTTTGCTGCAATATTCCACTCAGGTCCGCACAGAATTTACACTGAAGCAATTTAGCACAGCCAAAGACATGAAGAAAGCAGTATCCCAAATGAAATATATGGGGAAAGGCTCCATGACTGGACTTGCCCTGAAGCAAATGACCGAGAGAAGCTTCACTGAAGCAGAGGGGGCCAGACGCTTCTCAGCGAAGGTGCCCAGAGTGTCTGTGGTTTTTACAGATGGACGAGCCCAAGATGAAGTCTCTGAATGGGCTACTAAAGCAAAGCAACGTGGTATGATAAAAATGTACTTAGAATTACAAATTGTAAGGACATCTGCTAAAGTCCTGAGTACCAACATGTGTACCATATTGTTTCTTTGCAAATTTGCACTAAAAGAGTGATAATGAAGAGTTCCTAAAGGTGTAATGCATATCCACAGTCTGTCCCAATTTGTCTGGGACAGTCTCCGTTAATTCTCGGTTATCCCTCTTTTCAGTAGCTTCTGAAATTCCCCTGTTTCTTTCTCCTCCTCCAACTTTCCCCCTTTGTCCTTGGCATACCTCCACTGCTGCAAACTGAATTCAAAAAGCAAAATTGTTTGCACTTAGTTGAATCTGCAGTGGGAGGAAACTTGAGGAATTACAGTAGAACATTGCTCTTCCCAGTAGACTCAAGGAAAAGCAAACTGCTGCAGTCTCTCCTGGCTTATCTGTTCTTCCTCAATAACTTTTGCCATCTTGACCACACTCTGATGTTGCTTGGCCCTATGTATCACAGTTTTTATCTGTGAAATGTTGGAAGATATATTAGTGAAATAATAATTGTTCAGCAATAGGGCCAGGTTTGGAAGTGTTGTCATTTTTTCAGTTCTTATCCCTCTCCAGGGTGAATGCACAGAGGGAATTGGTTCTGCACATTTGTAGCAAAAAGAAGTACAAACACTGGACTTCATTATTTCTGTTCTCCTAACATGAACCCAGCAGAATTTCCAGTGGAGCTCCAAAATTAGTTCTTTGTCTAGACACATGAAAACTGGGATTGTGGATGTGGGCAGCATATAATCCTCAGACTCACAAGTCCCTGAGTATCCAGAAGTAAGTTAGACCTTTGTGCTTTTGTGCACAATATAAACAGGGCTCTATAACTGTGCAGAACTAAATAAGGTTATAAAACTCCCACCTAATTTCCTCAGAGTTCCCAGTTATGGACGCTTTGTAATGGCATTCCGCTGAACATCATTACAGAGCATTCAGATCTTTATAGTCATATGAATGTCTAACCTACTTCCAGCGCTATGGACATTGGGATGTGAAGCTTATATGCCTGTACACATCCCTATCCTTAATTAAAACCCTTTGCATATTCATGAAAGCCACTGAAAGGGACTAAAGTTCCTGTTGCAGATTAACTGCATCTATTGTAAGGCTGTTTCTGGGATGCCTGAGACTAGCCACATCAGAAGAGAGGAGGATGGGGAAATGGTAAACCTAATACTTGTCAAGATTCATTCCCATAGCCTTGGTCTATAATTTAGTATTATGGTGTGGCTGTAGATGAGAGAATTCCTGCCTGTTACTTTCCTCAGCCTTGTTGTCCATCTCCTGGCATATCTGGATCCTTTCATGGTAGGCTGGGGAAAGAGGTTGATAGGGTAGGGGAGGAAACACAGGAGAAGCTGTATATGGTTTTTTTCCAGTTACACTAGGAGCTGTAAAGATATAGGTATGTGTATTCTCTTGGCTCTCATACCTGGGAATCTGCTAGAGACTGATAAACTGCATGGATTCTGGGGCTGTATCTGGGATGTTTGTGCCTAGCCACATTTTGTATATCAGTAGGAACTAGGCTGTGCGATTGGCTGAGGCTGAGGAGATGTTTATTATCAAGGCCTCAATATATATCGAAAGACATATGCTGAAGTTGTTAATAAAATATGACACATGGTGCTGCTTTCCCCATTGATAAATAAGCATGCCAAAAATTCTATCAGAATGAGTCCTATGAAACTATGAGTGGAGTTACACTGAACATAAATTTTCATCTGGAAAGTTTATTATTGACATGTCACAAAAAACAGACTCCCCAGCATTAATAATTTATTCATAAAATAAAGCAAGTCTTTGGAATGAAGACTGAAATTTTGTGTTCCTGGCTAACACAGGACTGTTTAGGGAATGTTAATGCAGTAATTCAAAATGGGAAAGAGATAATTCTGTTTTCCTGGAACAGAAGCAATATGGCAGAAGGCAACAAGCAAGCATGTTATTGCTAGATGAGCACGCTCTTCCCCAGGGTTTACACTGAAAGAAACTGACAGCTATAGCTGTCTTTTCAGATATCTGAAGATATGTTTAGTAATACTGATGCCTTTAAAGAATTACTCTGGATAGGCTTTTCCCCCTTCTAATTATACTGTGTGGTATTTAATGCAATTAATTAAGTGCAAGGGACAAAACATACTTGATAGTCAAATATTCCCAAAAGGATTTTCTAGTGTCAGAGCAGTCTGGAAGAAAACAGATGTTTCTGGCTTCATAGAAATCCTGAGTTGGTGCCATGAGATTTTACAAAGATAAAACTATAACACTATCACAGTCACCGTAGTCTAGAACCTCACTCTTGATGTGGACAGGTGGATGAGAAGAACCAACAGGGTATGAGCTAAACATCCATCTCTTAATTACTGAGCTATGTATATAATATATAGTAAGCTCCTGAGTCAGTTTGTCCTGGAGTTAGATGAGATGTTATTTTAAAATGCAACCTTGGCAATGATCCATAATGGCACGGTTCAGATGTGTAAGTCATAAACATATGTATGTGAACCACTTCACCACTGTTCAAGGCTTTGTTTACACTTGAAATTTTTTGGTAAATTAAATTAAAACAATAATGGGAAATTAATAGTGATTTTTAGAAACTCATCCATGATCCACTGAATTAACAATTGAAATAAGGAAATGAAGAACACTACATTTTATCCTCAGTCCAGAAAAAGAGGATCATGTTTGAAATGAATGGATATAAGCTCATCGGGACCATTTTATCCCATTTATTTCAGTAGCATGTAAGTGCAACTGTGTTCCTCTAGATTGCTATCTGTTTATTGTTGCTTTTGAAATACTGAGTACAAGGGTACATATCTGAATACAAGTCCTGTCACTATGATAGAATTGAAATTAAATACCTAGCCCTCTTAAATAAGCAACATCATTTATCTTCTTCTCCACTTCTGCAGAATTATCTTGCACTGATGTAAGGGGTCACATAATAACACAGAAACAGTTTCCTTTCTATGCTATGTCTTAACTATGCTATATCTAACTTAGTAATATATTGTCGCTTATAATGAAAATATGCCATTTATTTCTTAGGAATCACCATGTATGCCATTGGAATAGGGAAAGCAATAGAGGAAGAATTGAGAGAAATTGCTTCAGAACCTCCGGAAAAACATATTCTGTATGCAGAGAATTTCAGTGCCATGGGAGAGATTACTGAAAAGCTCCAAAAACGAATCTGTGAAGGTATTATCATGTGTTTTTCCTGATACAACAAAACTGAATGAACTGTTCGGGTAATTTGCATTCTGGATCTGACAGGAGCAGTCTGACCATTTGTTCTGAACATCTGCAAAATCACAGGGATACGTGTAAAACATGATGAACAATAAGCTGCCAGAAGGAGTAATATTTCAGCTATTTATCACTGAGGGATTATATAACTTTAGTCTAAGGCCAGGAACATATACAATCATTTGCATTTCTTCTGCCAATTTAACATATCATGTACAAAATGTGCAGCTCAAAAACCCAGAAGAATTAATAACACGCTTTCTCTCCCATCTACTGTAATAAGATCATCTGTACTGCTAAAAAACACCACAATATATTTCTTCAGGAAGTTTGGGCAAGCACTTGGTAATATTTATACAATGGCTTGATGGTCAGTATTAATGCCATTTCTAAGCAAAGCAAATTGATGACAGAATAAAATCCCTCTTCAGTAGCTTTTCACCACAACTTTTGGCAAGCTTACTGATTTCTGTGGGTAGTTTGTGCCATCTCCTTTCTGCACAACTGCAAATTTTACAAGAAGTTTCTGTTATAGACTCAAAAGCAAGAAGGAATTTGGTCAGAGAATGGAACATGTCCTCTATAACTCTTTTCCAGGGGATATTTTGCAATTTCCTGACTCCCTAATGTTAATGGGTGTCGTTCTGCAATGCAACACTCTTTCCCTTCTTTTATGCCCCTTCATTTGTATCTTGCTGAAAATAAAAATTACCAGTAGGTCCACATCAGTTTAAAATAACCTGATTCAGCTTGTGACAATTCTCAGTCTTAAGTCTCTTCACACTACACAATCATGTCATTTTGATACCACCTTAACTGCCATAGCTCCATCCTAAGGGATCTGTAGTTTTTTGTTTAGAATTCTCTCCCAGAGCATTCTAGTACCTCACCAAACTAAAAACCCCAGCATTCCATAGACTGCAGCCATGGCAATTAAAATGGTGCTAAAATGCTTTAACTGTGTAGCATGGAAGACAAAACATTTAACGTAGCAATTAAATTTAACAAAAAATTACTCAAACCTACTATTCCTACCCAGTAAATGCTAGAGTTCTTGTCCTAATGGGCTTTACTGATTCTTTACCATGTACATCCACATCTTTAACAGCTCTTCTAAAACAAACATACAAACGAACAAACCCTTTTTTTCATGCCACATAGAATCATAGAGCTTGAAGATACTACAAGTGCCATCCAATCCAACCCCATTCTGCCATGCAGGAATACACAGAATCAAAGCACCCTCAACAGATCACCATCCAGCCTCTGTTTAAAAACCTCCAAATAAGGAGACTCCACTACTCTCCCAGGGAGAGTGTTCCATTGTTAAACAGCTCTTACTGTCAGGAGATTCTTCCTACCACCTTCAGTTATCTTCCACATACATATATGTTGATAGATTTTCCCTTTCTTCAAGTATAACATTTGTTTCGCAAATATTTTCTATGACAATATCTGTAATACAGGAAACATGTCATCACTTTCTGAGGTCATTGAGATTTCTGCAGCTGAAAAGATCCATGAATTCCCAAGTCACATTTGTAATATGTTATCTTGACATTACTAATTTATGCAATATATCAGTGCTTCTCAGGCTATGTGATATGGGGAACCAGCAATTGTCATTTTTCCTCCCCGTGTGCCAGGGACCAGCACCATACTTGTGCCCATTGGCAACAACTATTTTTTTCTTTCCTAGAAACTTGACACAGGCCAGCAGCCACTAGCTCAGAAACCCGGGCTTCATTTTATTTCATAAAACTTCATTTTAACAATATGTCTTCCAGGACTGAAGAATCACCAGGATTTTCCAGGAGGTTTGCTTCATTCAATGGATTCATATTCTGAAGGTTTGAGATTTCCACCCTATGTACTATAGTATGTAAGGTATAGTATATAGTATATATAGAGCCCTGGTGGCACAGTAGTTAAATGCCTGTACTGCAGCCACTAACTCATAAACCACAAGGTTGTGAGTTCAGTCCCAGCCAGGAGCTCATGGTCGACTCAGTCTTGCATCCTTCTGTAGGTCGCTAAAATGAGTACCCAGCTTGTTGGGAGCAATTAGCTTACAGTTGTAAACTGCTTAGGGAGTGCTTAAGTGCACTGATAAGTGGTAAAGAAAGGTACTTGCAATTGCTATTGCTATATTTCCACATCATCTGTTTCTTTAGTGAGCATCGAGGACACCACTAAGGGAGTGTGGGGAATTTAGGCCACACCAGGTGACACCCTAAGAGGAGGGTGATACCACTGCTCCCCAAACTTCTGCCTTTGGGCAGAAATGGGCTGCAGTGTTCACTCACATTATTTAAAATACTGGAGATGGTGTTAGTGGGGTCAGGCTTAGTGGGAGGAGAAAGGAGAGCCCCAAGGTTTTTTTAATTAAAAATACCAAATTTTAGCATTTAAAATAATTTAATTTTTTAAAATTATTCTTTCAAAATTTTCATTTTAAAAAATCACAACTTACAAAATTTTCACTTTACCCACATGAAACTATATATGTGTAAATATATTTAGGCTGTGTGTATGATATTGTAATTTAAAGGTATAATTTTACTTTTGCTAGTTGTTTATGTCACAACAATTGCTATTACATTGGGCGATATACAGGGATTAAGTATACATAATGTTACATGCAAGTAACATTAATACAAAAATACTATTAAGGATTCTATATGGTGTGATATGGGAGGAGGTCAATGGGGGTGTGTGACACCATGAGTAAATGCACCAAGTGCTAACCCTGATGACGCCACTGGTAAGCATGTTCTACAGTGTGTCCTTTCCAGAGAAAGCATTAATGGGCCACATTCACTGTAATGCTTTTTATTTAATTTTATTGAAGCAACAGTTTGTGGAAACAATGGTTTGTTTAACTGTGGCCTAAATCTGACATTATATTAGTGCACATCCTCTAGCAGGAGAACTTTTTTTACCCTCCATCCTGCAACTTATGCCAGAGAGTTTGCAGGTGTCTGCAGCAGGTTTAGAAATGGCAGTGAGTAGGGAAGAGGGCCAATTGTCTCCTGCACACTGGATCCTGCTCTGTTTTGGTATCTCAGTGCAAACCCACACACAACATATGAAGAACTTTTGCAACACATTATATAGGTATACTTCAATTAACAAAGTAGGTGTGTTCCTGGGCACAACTTCTATAACAGAAACTTTGGTACCAGAGGAAGAAATAACATGGAAAGAATAGGGACAGCTTCCTATACCAATGCTGCTCACATGGCAGATGAAAAGGAAAGGAGGTAAAGGAGCAGCAACAGGGAGGGATAGAGCAGGAAGTGATAGAGCTACTGCCAAAAATCTTATGTAACTATACTAGAAGGTTCTGAAAGTGCACTGCACAGGGATAGAATGCCCAATTTGTGATTCATAGAGACCACAAAGAAGAAATGAAATAACTAGGTCAGGTAAGCCTTGCATTTTGAACCTTCTTGAGACGACTTGAAGGTTTATTCCAAAAATAAAAAAAGCATAGACCTGTATGTTAGCCACCAAAACAGAAATAATAATAATAAAGAAGTAGAGGCTTCTTTCAAAATGGATGCATTTTTGAAGAAGAAGCCTCTACATCATCATCATCATCATCTTCTCGGTTTTGGTGGCTAACATTCAGATTTATGCTTTTTTATTTTTTTAATGTAATCTAAGGAGTACCACGAGGTGTAGGCCGGTTTCCACTTTTCTTTCTGTTTTGCTGTTCACACATGCTCAGTTAGAGATTCTTGAGACAGTTGCTTTTTCATCTTGCCTGTTGTAGGCATGCATATGCTGCAACAATAGGATTGGCTAGAAAAGAATTCTGTCCCAGATCAAGTTTTATTGCATTGATTACTTCAAACACACTGCTGCAACCTGATACCGAAAACCTGTTTGTCCAGCCCTCTCTCTTTCATCATCCTCAGTGCAGATGCTGGTAAAAGGATTCATAAAAAGGAACTTCTTTGTTAGAGGCTTTGTTAATGGAGGTATGCCTGTATAGCCTCATATGAATATGACAGTATCTTTATTCTACATTAGAATATTTCTGCCCACAGTATTCTACAATGTTGAAGAACACTTAAACATTCAATAAATGATATATTTTATCTCAGTGCCTATGTATTCTCTAAAAGCTTTTATTCAATGAAAGAAAACACTCGTTTATACAGAATCTATGAAGAAAGAAGTTAGGTGGCAATTAGGAACAGGAAACTCTGTGTGTGTGCCTAATTATGTTAATTATTTTAATCACGGTTCTTTTTTTTTGGTTCACTGCAGAACCTGAAGCCGCTACCCTAGCAATCACAGATGTTCTTGCTTGTTCCAATTTTGCTGTCCACCATAAATATCTTTTTGAAGAAAAACAACTGAGATCAACAGTAACATCAGGTAAACCCGTTTCCATTCTGTGTTTGTGTCATTTAGCATAGGTGTAGTGATTTGTCCTTGTTCAAGCAGTGGTTATAGTTTTCAGTCTTTTGGTCTTAGTTGATCTCTATTGTTTCTGTATCAAATTTATGCTACTGCAATTGTTGCTGAAAGTAATTAACATTCATAATGTATGTCCAACATAAGGCTTCCTAATATTGTATATCTCAGATTTTGACATTAGAAATGTTAGTAATATACCCTCCAGGTCCACCTTTCATCTTCATAATTTTGGTTTTCTGTTTTCATTAATGTAATATAACTCCAGGTTTCCAACAGCTAGCTAAACTACCCCAGTGCTTTCCTGACAGGAATAATGCTAGGGACTCTCTGTCTCTCGTATCTACTCCTGATATCTATTTGCAGAAGGTACCTGATTCAGTCGTTACCACCTCCAGTTAAAAAGTATCATTATGAGTTACTCTTTGAATCAACTGAATAGAATTAAGCATTCAATTGTAAGCTGAGGATGAATGGATGTACAAAAAAAACTGAAAACATCTGCAAGAAACAGGAAACCTATCTTCTGAAACTGTCATCTTTTTGCCTTCTTTCTGCTCCTCCATACTGTGTTGCTAATTACCTCTTATGTTTTGGAAACATAATAACTGTAGTACTGCTGTTCTGGGTATGAATATGGTTATTGTTGTTTTTTTCTGAACATACTTTTCAGGCAAACCTTCAGAAGATAAGAAAGACCCATGCAAATGTGAAAATCTTGTGACATTCCAGAATTTTGCAAATGCTGAAGTTCAGAAACTAACACAGCAACATATCCTTTGTTAGTACCTATGTCTATTACACAAATCCATACCTTCTGGGAGAAAGTAAAAATACAGTATCACCTAAACAAATACCTATATGTATAGTTGTATAGTAATAGGTTCTAAAGCAGCATCACTTGGTTTTCATTCCCAGCTCCCTCTACTAACTTGGTGGGAAACATCTGCACATCTTTTGCTGGTAGCACCATGAAGGGAATCAAAGTAAGAACCCAGACAGACCAACAGTCCTGATGACACATGCCCTCACTCTGCTTCCAGGGATCCATGATGCTGTGCACTGCTCCAGATGGTGTGCAGCATTATGGTGCGCCTTTGGCGCTATGTCCATATGATGCAGTGCTGAAGGGGTGCCATATAGCCGCATCACTGTGGCTATGGCACCTTTTGGAGGGCCCTCCAAAGGCCAGATCGGAGCTGCAGTGTGAGGTTGCCACAGCCCTGATCTGGCTGAAGAAGGGGCGGCTACATGCCGCCTCTTAGGGACTGTATGTACAGCCCTTAAAGCTATTTTTACATGGTATATGGCTTTCTGAGCTGCTGCAAGCTCTCCTGTTCTTTTTTATAGTGTAAAGATTTCCCTTCTGAATGCTCCCTTGGCCTGTCAAGTTGCATCTGGAAGGCTGAAGATGGGTAGTAGTGGCTGGACAACTTTAGGGTGTCTGCTATAAGCCCAGGTCCCAGTTGTGCTCCGCCAGCACTTTTTTGAAGTTGGAAGCTTTCCAGATTCTAAAAAGTGCTGGCAGAGCGCAGCTGGGACCCAGGCTGATGATAGGCAGCAATTTAGTATGCAGTAATCCCCGCCTTCATCCTGCGTCTCAGCTGCAGCCCAGGATGCTTGAGAAGGTTTTAAAGTTCATGTGATAAGCTTCTTTGCATATATAAGAGTGCACTATTTGAAGGTTATAGCACACCCTAAAGTTGTCCTGCCACTACTACCTATTCTTCGACCTCCCAGATGCAACTTAAAAGGCCAAGGGAGCATTCAGAAGGAGAGTCTTTACAGTATAGAAAAGAACAACAGAGGTTTTAAAGCAGGGGCACATTAATTGCTATGTGGAGGCTTGCAAAGATAATCAGAAGTAATGGCTGCTTATCATGATGGCTGTGTATTATCATATGTATAATTCCCATAGAAAGCCACTCACACCTTTGGTGTGACCCAGCTTGGATCCCTCAAAAACTTGCCACACTGGATTTTGGCATAGGCAGGTGTTCTGTTGGTGGAGGGCACTTGGCACAGGAAGCCAGTTGTGACAGGTTGATATGTGTGGGAGAAAGCTCATACAGAAAAGTGAGGCTATATATCTGAAATTGTTGTCCAATATTATTGCTTAGGCTGAAACTTTATTATTATTATTATTATTATTAACCTTTATTTATAAAGTGCTGTAAATTTACACAGCGCTGTAACCTGACCCTATGACAGCAGGGTTCCAGGTTGGCCTATCTTCCTTTGGGATACTGTAATTGATTGTAGGTTCACATTTTCCTTTTCCTCCCAATTGATGTTTAACATTCTGTGGTTCCTGGAACCACTGAAGTTGTTTTGAGAAGTTTCCTCCTCACAAATAGATCAGAAGTGGGAACAGGGGCATAGCCAAGGGGGGGGGCAGTCTGTGGGGTCTGGACCCCCCTTCCATTAGATACAATGAATGGTGTGTGCTGCTGTGCAGCCGTGCCCAAGCCCCATTATAATGGCGGCACTTAATCTGGACCCCCCCCTTCCCAAAATCCTGGCTATGTCCCTGGTGGGAAACATCTCTTTTGGTACTGTATTGCTGAACTCCAATCCCATCAAAATAGCCAGTTATGAAAGATGCTGATATAGTCCAACATCATCTGCAAGGCCACCCATTTCCCTTCCCCAAATTAAAGAACTCAAATCGTCCTTCCTGTATTTGTTTTGCAACCAACATTCAACACCACAGTGGACTGTTATTGTTTGGAGGGGGGGAGGTTGAGGGAGGCAGAATACGTATTTATTTGGTTCTTTTTTATTTTTACTGCTGCAAACTTCAGAGTTTCCTGAACAGGCTGATAGCTTCTCAATTTCTCAGGATTGCTCTGGCTCCAATCCTTTTAACACAAAAATATTCAAGCTCAATTACAGGGAACAATGATAAATGGATGCTAGATCCCAATGTTTCATTCTTGAATATGGTCTGTCCAAGTAAGTGAGTAAAGTAAAGTGTCCCTTAAAATTTTACAGCCATACTGATGCATCATAACATAGTAAGAATGTTAGTGAAATTAAATGTGAAGCACCAACTCCCTCTAGCTGCAGTTTCAAAATTTAGAATGACAGTAGGTATGCATAGTGCTATACTAATCCAGAGAAGTACACTGGATTGGGTAGACTTATACAGTACCCAAGAGCTTCAATTATTCAGATGGATGGGATGAGGCAGCTAATTCCCCACCACCATTCAACCTTAAGAGTTGCAACGAAGAGTTGGGAGATCCTCTGGAACAGTGGGAGATTGCAAGGGTGGAGGGAGTAATTGGCACAAAATTGCCACCCCACTATCTTCTAGTAGGAAATTACTTCAGGACCCCATTTTCTTTCTGAATAAAAGAAGCCTGCACATACAAGACGACAAATCTGGATTTAATGTTGTGAACCTTGCACCCAGATCCTATCAGCTGTAGGATCTGAAGTGAAAATGAACAGTCAGAATGGGATACAATTTCAGCTATCCCAGTGTTGCCAACAGGAACTTCACATGTAGGAAAGGAACATCACAGAAATTGCTGCCTGGAGATGCATTACTTGATGCGTAGCACTAAACAATAATTTGAATATCATGACAAATACTAATATTGCTGCCTTGAATTCTGTTTGAGGAGTAGGGTGGGAAATAAGTACAATAAATAAATAATATTGGCTTGCATGCATGTATTTAGTACGAAGGTTAATTATTGTTGTGTATCCTTTCCGACATATGGTGACTCTAAGGCGAACGTATCACAGGTTTTCTTGGCATGACTTTCAGAGGTTTGTCACTGCCTTCCCCTGAAACTGAATGCATGTGGCTTGTCCAGTCACTTCATGGCCAACCTGGACATTAAACCCTGGTCTCTAGAGTCATACTCCAACACTCAAACCACTACACCACGCTAGCTCAATACCCTTATTAGTACCACTGAAGTAAAACCATTCATGCTAGATCAGATCAACAGCATAGCCTACTTTA
The DNA here is from genome assembly GCF_019175285.1 of Sceloporus undulatus. Classification (NCBI taxonomy): domain Eukaryota; kingdom Metazoa; phylum Chordata; class Lepidosauria; order Squamata; family Phrynosomatidae; genus Sceloporus; species Sceloporus undulatus. Next base: position 220,674,463 of record NC_056525.1, read on the forward strand.
TCCAGTGTCTCTGGGTCATCAGATGAAGGTATGGATTTCCATGCCTATAATGCTTTAGTAATTATACTGAAACTTTGTAATTATTTGTATTACACAATCAGATGCCTACCGTACTGTATTACATACTGACTCAGGCTAAATATTTTCCTTAACTTATAATTACTAGAAGAAATGTCAAAAAGAATGGAAGACCTGGAAAATCAATTAAGATACCGATGAAGTGTTCTGAACAGAAGTGCATAGTGTGTTGGATATTCATATGCGAATGTACCAAAGCTATCCGTAAAAAGTCTAGATTCTCCCATTAAAAAGGAGAATTTTAACTCTAGTACCGTATTATATTGCATTTTTTTTGCATTGTCTGGAGATGAAATGTTGTGTAGACTTTTTTCTAAGTGAGATAAGCTATGTAATATAATAAAATGGTGCTACAAAAAAGCATTTAAACTGGTTTAGAAATCTGTGCGGACATTCGTATTCTTTTTTCTAGAGCAGAATGCAGACATAATTGGACTTTAAAAGGCAAAACAAGTAGTCTTGTGGAGCTTGAAGTCTTTTGTGCAATACAACCCACTTCCTCATACATCCAAAAAGTGTACAGTCAGCCCTCCATATCCATGGATTCTTTATCCACGGATTCAACCATCTCAGCTTGAAAATATTTTCAAAATATATCCATTCCTAAAAGCAAACCTTGATTTTACCATTTTATATAAGGGACACCATTTTGCTATGCCATTATATTTAATGGGAGTTGAGCATCCACGGATTTTAGTATCCACGGGGGGTCCAGGGACCAAACTCCAACAGACACCAAGGGCTCACTGTATATGAAACAAAATCTTTAGGATATCACAATTTTCCTGCTGAAATGACTGAAATATTTCTCTGAAAAACACAGAAAGCAATTTCCCATGCTTTTGCTGTCACGCTAACAGAAGCATATGCAGAAGTGGCTTGACACTTCACTCATCCGCAGTTTGCCTTTTACGAATTAGTTTGTGGGAAAAACATTGGATGCTCCCCACTTAATCTAGGGTTTTTTTGTTGTTGTTAATCAGCAGATGCACATTTAGGAGCTGTACATAATGGTCTCACAAGTAGTTCTTCCCCTTAAAATTCTAAAAGCCACAGCATTTTTTCCCCAAAAAAATGTATTGTCGTCTCCTGAATAAAAATACTGGCGAAGGAGCAAAGTTGTTACATGGGGAAATGGGTTTATGCCAGAAAGTATATTTGGGTTATTACTACAATTTTCAATACAAATCAGCATTAATACTGAAAAAGACAAACAGACTGTTCAGACTTTGAATTATGCTGAAAACAAACTATGAGTCCAACAATATTGTTTCCTTTCCCAGTATCTACTGTTCTTTGCTGCCTTTTTTATCTCAAGCTCATCCAGGCTGCTTCTGCCAAATGGCAGCTGTTGCTAATTCAAGAATGAATAGATATGCCTCACTGCATAAAAGCCTTCTGGCCTCTGGTGTTTAACCCTACCTTTGCTAATGGTGTGCTGTGGACCCCAAAAGCTGTTTGTACCCCTTTTCCAGGAAATTCGCATTACTTCAAACTCCAAGTAATGAGCAATTCATTTGCCTTTTCCCCCTTTTAAATGGTTTGAAAATTTAACTTACTACCATAAGCTATTTGCAATCCAAAGAGTCTTTCTAAATTGAGTATGTTTCTTTCTGAATACCTGATGCTATGAAACCTTGTGGACAATCTACCCACTTGAGTTCAGAGCAGAGAATATCCCAATCTTATATTATTTATACTGGCATCAACTCTCAGAAGACTTGTGCTTAGGGCACTTTTAAGTTGATACTTGATTAATGCAGTCCTGCTTTGCAATGTCATGGCGAGAATTGACCTCTTTAGAGAGGAAGCTGCCATGCCAGACAACTATGGTCACAAAATTCACTACAACATCAACACTACTGTTAGTTGGCTTTCATTTTTAACTCACTGACTGATTAATGTTTTCCATCCTTCAGTATGTTTTGAACCAAGCATGAGCACCCAAATTTGCACAGCTGAGTTACGATTATCACACTTAGAGACAGCTATAGCTGGCAGAGATTAAAACGGGACATCTTAGCACGCACTGTCAAAGGAATAGCACCATACCGCCAATCACAAAATTATTTCCTCCTGAATGTTAAATCATTCGGCTAAATCCAACTAGAGTAAATATAGTGAATTGTAAATTTGATTTAACAAATTCTATTGATTCATCAGATCTACTCTAGCTAGGACTAACAATTACATTTAGCCCAAATTTGCATTTTCATTTAGTAACATGCCTTTGGCTTGCCCATCAAATCAAATATTATATTAGTCCTTGTTAAACCCGGAACATCAAACCCAAGAAATGCCTTTGGAAACCCTTTGCAAGGCCTTAGATCTGGGGCCTGTTTTCAACAGCCAAGTTAAAGTTGGTCATTATAAAAGTTTTAGTGATGACACATTTTAAAATCAGTTCATCAGCTAGTTATTATGTGCTTTCAAGTCAACTCCAACTGATGGCAAACCTATTGTATGGTGTTTGTTTTTTTGTGTGTGTGCGTTTTTAACAAGATTTATTCGGAGGTTTGCCACTGTCTTCCTCTAAAGCTGAATGAGTGAGTGTGACATACCCAATATCACCCAGTGTGTTTCCATGGCTGAAGGGATTCAAACCCTTGTATCCCTGAGTCCTAGTCCAAGACTCCACACTGGCTCTACATGTTATACTAGTCTAGATACAATTTGCTTGCTATAGCCCTAATTTCAGTTTACCTAAAACAAAGTATGCAACTGAAGTTAACCCATTTTACCTCACTTCATTTACCCTGTTATCACCTGTACATTTACATTGTAAATTTCTTGAACTGACTGACTGCATTTTAAAAAGTGCCATGCATAATGGCACTGCTAAATAACATGTTCCACCACACCTGGATATCAAACAATGTAAACTAAAGCCCCAATGTACTGTTATATAATTTTCTTGTACACCGCTATGATCTATTTGGAATAGCGGTTTATAAATAAAACATATTATTATTATTATTATTATTATTATTATTATTATTATTATTATTATTATTATTATTAAAAATAGCATCCAAGTCATGCCCACTTGTCTGCACAACATAAATGTACAACTGGTGAGAACCAAGTGTGCATTTAGCAGGATCCACTGTGCAGCTGCATTCTCTGGCTTTGCTATCACACTGACACATTTAATTTCCAACTAAATTACATTATCTTGCTTTTCCTTTGACTTCCATCTTTACTGGGAAACTGTTTTGCCTTCCAACAAAACTTCCACACCTTCATGCATCCAACTCATGAAAGGACGTGCCAATAACAGAGTTATAACCAATTTTATTACATAAAATTTAAACTTCTGCCATGTTTACTTTTCACTGGTTTGCTCTGGCATGCTTCTAATGATGTCAGAGTCGCCTGTTGGGAAGGAAAAAAAAACATTTTTAGCATCAATGGCTTTAAAGCAAAGCTCAATTCCATAATGAAGATGCCTAAATCCCGATGTTAAAGAACGTAGCACAGCAAAAACACATTCTCTCTATTTTCATGAATTTTAAAACACTGTTAGATTTTAAGTTTACATTTTTAAATAATTCCCAATTATTCCAGATATATTGAATAGTATAACATGTAGATGTTACTTGCAGTTAAAAACCAGGACTAGGGAGATGAACTAGCCCTGGGGACACACTACATAGTAATAATATAGCGAATGTCTAGCCTGCCCTGATCACTGAAGCATCAAGACAGCGAGAATATTCGCATTGTTTTTATAATTCCACAATACTGTACAATGGATTTTCACAGGAGAATTATATTAAATATACTTCATGCTTCAAAGGTGCTACATGATGGATTAATTTCTAGGCTCAGGCCTGCTGTGGACTGCATACTCTGAGTCCAGAAAATATCTTGGAATAAAATAACCAAATGCCTCATTTAGAACTACCCATTTCCACTGAATTATATAAGCCATGGATCAGTTTCAGAAATCCCCGATCAATTCTTTTTCCTAAAGACTTTTTTTTAAAAAAATCAATGTAAAGTGTCTGGGAGTTCTGAGGTTTGTAGAAAAAAGCTGAACAAACAAAATTTGGCCTGTTAATCTGATATTAGCAACAGTTCTCACAAAATATTCATGAACAGAAGAACTTTTCCATAAGTTACCGTAATGATTTTAGGATGCAGCAAGAACCTATGCAAATCTATAACTAATTATGTCAAAGTGACGTTGCTAAATCAAAGCCAAGTCATTCCAAATCTGCACTAGATTATACATTCTTTATTTAAATGCTGAAAGCCAGAGAATCCCAGACAAAAAGTATTAGATACATTTAAGAATCTCAAATGTTTCCAAGCACGTAACTCACATACAACACACAAACGTACCTGGGTCAATGATGGCCAATGTACATACTCTGTAGTACTTTCCACAAGCTGTACCCAATTCAATATTGTTGCCGCTGTAGTGGTGTACACCAGTTTTGGCCAACATAGCGTAGTACTCAATTTCTGATTTCCTGAGAATTAAACCCACACAAAAGTTAACATGTATGCTTAAATTATTTGTATAGTATCCACACTAAGCTGTAATTCAACAGCATTTAAATCAATGGAACAAAATTCTCATTTTTTTTACAGGAAGCAAAAAGAGGATGGCCAATATGTATGCTGAGAATCAGATGTGTTCCCAGCCATTTTTGCAGTCCTATTTCCTCAATACACTGCAACTGCAGTTAAGTATGGTGTTGAAATTTGGGAGCATAACAAATAACCATTTCCTTCCTCCCTTTGTTCAGATGTGACAGCAATGCTCTGCCCTGGCAATCTGCAACTCTAATGGTACCGAAGTACACTCTGGCATCCTCCTGCTGCAGTTGCTACTCAATTCTGATGGCAACTCTGGCAGCAGCCACCAAATTTCAGCAGTGAAGCCAGTCCCCACAGGGGAAGCACAGGAGATGGGAATGTGTACCTCACTGGACTAAATTAATATAACCATGCATACATGTCAAAATTTCGCTTGAGCACTAAAACAAAGCTTTTTCCAGCTGTTAGTTGAAGGCCTCCATGATTTACACCCAAAACAGACTTACATTTTTAGAAGAGGGTGAAATAATAGTTGTGTACATTCAAGTCATTTCCAGCGTATGGCGACCCTAAGGCAAGTCTATCATGGGTTTTTCTTGGCAAGATTGGTTAGAGAGGATTTGCCTTTGCCTTACCTAAGGTCATACACTGGGTTTCCATGGCTGAGTGGGGATTTGAACCCTGGTCTCCAAAATCATCCTCCAATACTCAAACCATTATATCATGCTTATTCTTGAATTAATAGTTAGCATTACAAAATCTTTCTGTGCCATAGCATAAATACCTCTGGTATGGCGTACTACATCAATGGACATACATTCCAAAGAACAGGCCAACACTAAAAGACTCCATCACATTCCTCTGGTGTGCATATTGCTCAGGACTTTCAGTTTTTACCATCCTTCAAAACTCACCCTGCCAGGTATATCTCCTAACTAGATTTCTGAAGCTGCTAGCAAGAGGAAGAGTTCCCTGACATTTCTTGCACCAATTACAGCTTCTACATACATACTGGATGAGCAGAATAAACCCAAAGGTACACTTTGCGCACTCTAATGTGATGAAGAAGCCATTCTCACACTTACAATATATTCAAGAATGAAAAGACATCTCATGGTTTATTTAAATAATAATAATAATAATAATAATAATAATAATAATAATAATATGATTTATTTGTATACCGCTTTTCCTACGATCAAAGCATAATTTAATTGCCAGGTGCTTTGAAACTCTTCCTCCCTAACAAATACAAAGGACACTTTTCTATGATTAAATATTCTAATAGTTTTACAGTCTTAAAGACATTTTCATAACTGTATTATAATACCATCAAGCCTAATGGAATCTGTTTTTATTAACTTAGTCCAGTTAAAGCATTACTTCACATTGCTGAAAAAACAAAGCAAAAAGAAGTGATAGCAATTTTGAAATTTGCTCTCCAATAGTTCACTAGCAGGTGTTATAAGGATTACACAAGAATAAAAATTACTCAAGAACAAGGCTTCAATATTTATATCAGATATGAGCTTAAATTCCTATCACTTCTCCCACCTATTTTAAGGGGGGGAAGTAAAATAGCCAGTTTCAAGCTTCCTCTTTTGGGAAAAACCTGAGAGCAGGACAAGAGGGGCAAAAATATTCACCAATTAGGATACTAATACTCAGCTCAATTATGGACAAGTATTCTACTCTGACTGAATACAGAGAAAACCTCCCACCACCTTAAATCAACAGTTTTTAAAAGTTTGGTCCTCAAGGCGCTTCAACTCCAGAAGCCCCAGTCTGTTTGACCAACAGTCTGGAATTCCAGAAACTAAAGTTGAAAATATCTGGAACAACAAAGTTGGGGAACCATTGTCCGAAATGAAACACTCACCAGAGTGATGGTGGTAAGCAAAAAGTATGTAACTTGCTATGTTATCACTATCATAATACTTATTTTCATCTTTATGAAAGGTAGGCTACCAGTACAATTCCATAAATGTTTACTCAGATATGCCTACTCTTTTCAATGGGTGTAATTTTCAGGTATACAGTGGACCCTTGTTATACGCTGGGGTTTGGTTCCAAGATCTCCCGTGTATAACAAAATCCGTGTATGCTCAAGTCCCATTGAATATAATGACACAGCAAAATGGTGTGCCTTATAAAAACTGGAAAATCAAGGTTTGATCATTGAAATTTATAATTTTAAAAACATTTTCAAACCGTGTATGCTTGAATCTGTGTATAAAAAATCTGTGTATAAGAAGGCTCAACTGTACAATGAATTGCAGTATATTTTGAGAAATATATTTTTTAAAAAATCTAAACATCATGCCTTATTTATCTAAATTAAATACAGCATCCAGTAAATGCACGCTTACCTCAAAGCAGGACAATTGTTGGCTAAGATAACCAACTTAGCTTTGCCCTGCCGGATCATTTTCAGAGTCTGTTTGTATCCAAGTACATATTTACCACTTTTCATAACCAGTTGAAGTCTAGAGTTTATGGACTCCAGGGACTTTTTCTACAAAAAAAAGTAATATATAGCTTTCGAGATTATTTCAACATTTCATAGTGCATTTATACATTACATCACACGTACAAAAAGAGCTCCTGGACTTATTTACACAGGCATACCTGTTAACAAAGCCTCTGACAAAGAAACTCCTGTATGCAAAGACTTTTTATACCTGTCCCAGCCTGCTCCCCCCCCCCCCCCCCTCTATCTAGCTGGAAGCTTTTTTTAGCAGTTTCAGCACTGAGGATGAAGAAGGAGCGAGGGAGGGACCAATAAGACTTTTGGGTTGCAGCAGTGTGTCTTTAGTAATCAACACAATAAAGCTTGAGCTGGGCCAGAATACAATTCTGATCTAGAAAATTCTACTGTAACTGTGTGCACTTACCAACAACAAGCAAGGTAAAAAAGCTCAGAATCCCTTACTGAGCATGTGCGAACAGCAAAACAGAAAGAAAGGGAGAGACCAGCCTACTTCTCCTGGTACTCCCTTGCATGTTAAAAAAGAAGCAGCAGCACAGACCTGCATGTTTGGCCACCAAAACAGAAATAATTTAGTAAGTGGAGGCTGATGAAAGTAAGTCTTCCCTAGATGCATTTTGGAAGAAGCCTTTGAGTGGTCTCAAGATGATTCAAAATCTTTTTGTTTATTATTATTATTTTATTTTCTTATATCCTGCCTTTCTCCCAATATAGGGATTCAAGGTGGTGAACAAGTATAAAACAATACCATTTAAAAAATACAAAATATTAAAATACATAAATATACAATTTAAAAAAACCAAAACAAACAAGCTTCATTTATATACCGCTTCATACTGCCTAAGCAGTGTCTAAGCAGTTTACAACTGTAAGCTAATTTGCCCCCAACAGTCTGGGTACTCATTTTAGCAACCTCAGAAGGATGCAAGCCTGAGTCGAGCTTGAGCCCTTTTGCTGGTCTTGAACTCGCAACCTTATGGTTTTGAGTGAGTGGCTGCAGTACAGGTATTTAACCACTGCACCACTCACTCAAAACCATAAATATTAAAACAATTGGTTAGCCCAGCATTAAAAACCCAGTCCTTCTCTGCTTAATAGGCAAAGGAACGTCTTTACCTGGCGTCAGAAGGATAATAAGGATGATGCCATCCTGGCCTCTTTAGGGAGTGAGGTCCAAAACTTGGGAGCAGCCACTGAGAAGGCCCTCTCTCTTGTTCCCACCAAACACACCTGAGAGGGTGGTGGGACAGAGAGAAGAGCCTCACCAGATGCTCTCAGTGCTCTGGTGGGTTCGTATAGGGAGATATGGTCCTTCAAATACCCTGGACCCAAAGCTCACCAGACCTAGTTATTTTATTTCACATATGCATGTTGTTAGTTTGAAATAAAAAAGTTGCTGGATCATATTACAAAAATTCTGCTTTTTGTGCTGTAGGAATCTATCTCCATTCTTTCCATGTTACTTCTGCCTCTGGTACCAAAGTTTATGAAAAAAAAGTAATGCCCAGGAACACAATCTATTTTGTTAACAAAGGTATAACTGTATTCTGAACATCTAGCCTACTTCCATTTAAGTAGACATATCCCAATATACTCAACCTTAATATTCTGCAAACTTGTATCACATTTTGAAATTGCATAACAATGATTATAAATCCCAAATTTCAACCTTATTAGATATTTTTAACTTTTTTTAAAATTCCTCTCAAATCAAACTAGGCAAAAAGTGAACATAATCACATATTCAAGTTTTAAAACATGGGCTTGGAAAGAAAACATGATCATGTTTCAATGAAAAACAATGTTTAGTACTATTATAAGTTCCCTTTAGTTTTCCAAACTGTTTTGTGGAAATACAGTTTATTCAGGCATGTTTGCAATATAAGCTGCCTCTTGAGTTACCAAGTATTAATTATTTTTTCTACCCTTACATTTTTCTTTTTAAAACTCTCAAATGCACATAACTACTTTTTGTTGTTGTTAACTGCCCTCAAGTCAACCTCAATTCATGGTAACCCTGTAGATGACACATCTCCAAGCTTCCACTGCTCTGCTTGAGTCTTGTAGATTCAGGCCCATGACCTCCCCAATTGACTCTAGCCATCTGGTGTGCGATCTTCCTCTCATTCTACCATACCTTTCCTACAACAGCCTTAATCTGATCATCTTGGCTTCTAGGAAAAGACTTGATCTGTTGAAGGACCTATTTGTTTGTCATTTTGACTGTCCTCAGCACTATTCTCCAGCACCACATCTCAAATGTGTTTGTTTTCTGTTGGCTTTCTTCACTCTCCAGCACTCACACCCATACATGGGGATGGAGACTACAATGGTCTGGACTATTCTAACTTCAGTGATCAGTTGCATATCTTTGCTCTTTATAATCTTGTCAAGTTCTTTCATAGCTGCCCTTCCCGTTCCTAATCTTATTCTGATTTCTTAGCTGCAGTCTCCCTTCTGATCAATGTTTGATCCAACGTACAGGAAATCTTTTAACTATTTCAATTTTCTCATTGCCTAGGTTGAATTTCTATAGATCCTCCATGGTCATTATTTTTGTTTTCATTGGCCTGTTACAGACGGGCATCCTTGTATGCGAGGAGCGCGTACTAGGATTAGAAAGGGGCATCCTTTCCGGACGCTCCCAACCCTAATATGCGCTCAGCACGTCCAAAATGGTGGCGCGTGTTCCACACGGGGGCCGCCATTACGAGGTCACGAACACGCCGCCTCCAAATGAGGTGGCGCAGACGTGACGTCTTTGCACCGCACAAGGGCGCCTAGAGCATCCTTTTTGTGGCACACGAAGGAGCTCCGAAACGGAGCTCCTTCCGCAATTTGCATCGCTGGTGCAGCCTTTAGACGGCTGCGCCAGCGACGCGAGGGAGAAAGGGGCCGAGTGGCCCCTTTCTCCTCCTCTCTGCCACCACCGGGTTTCCTTGGGGCATGAAGCCCCAAGGAACCCCTTTCCAGGCCACAGGGAAGTGGCCTTTTGCCGCTTCCCCGCAGCCTGGAAAGCGGCGGATCGGGGGCCCTGAGGCTGCCGTTCTAGCAGCTGAGGCCCCAATCTGGTGGGGAGAGGAGCGCCTACAGGCCACCCCAAAGAGGCGGTCTGTAACGCACCTTTATGTTCAGCAGCAAGCCTGCCTTTGTACTTCTCTGACCTTTCTTAGCAATTGTTCCAAGTCTATGATTGTTAATGTTCCTTCCTCCTATTTTCACTCCTCCTACTTAAATCCTAAAACTTGTTAATTTTAAATCACCTGGCTTCTTACTATACATAGTTACAATTGCATGGACAGTTCTCCCTAAATCTAATTAAGACAACATTTTCATTCACCCACCCCCTTCACAGCACCAATTTAAGATGGGTAACTAGCTATTTTATCAATCAGATAAACTCAGGTCACAAGGTAAGTGTGGATGTCTGAAAAACCATAACTGTTGTGGTAAAGGCTCCACGTTCAACTGGAAGCAGCAAGGAACTAAATGAAGAAAATAAAAAACTGGGTCCAGCAATTCTGTATCATTATCAGAGAGAAAATTATGAACAGATGGCTATTCTTCCTATGAAGGGATGTCAAACTGAAGATAGAGATGTTTGTTTTCTGCAGCTCCAGACAATAGGACGCGGACCAATGGATGCAAATCACAGGAAAAGAGATTCCACCTAAACATTAAGTGGAACTTCCTGACAGTAAGAGCTGTTTGACAGTGGAACACACTTCCTTGGAGTGCGATGATCTCCTTCTTTGGAGGTTTTTAAACAGAGGCTGGATGGCCGGCCATCTGTCGGGGGTGCTTTCACTGTGTATTCCTGAATGGCAGGGGGTTGGACAGATGGCCCTTGAAGTCTCTTCCAGCTCTATGTCCTATGACAGTCTTTTGTGAGAGGTGGAGGACACACATCTTCCACTCTATCTCTACTATCTTTTATCCTCCCCTTCTCCAGCAGTGTGCAGAGATGCCACTGCTGCTGCTCGCATCTCTTTTTCCTCCCTCCCTTTATCATATGCTGCTGGGATGTGCATGGTGGCTCTTACTGCTACCACAACTGTCTAGTCCTATGGTTGGGTGCATATAACTCCCTCTTTAGTGAACACATGGTTGGGCTGGGGCCTTTACAGGGCCTCTACCACATGAGGGAGTGGAATGGGGCAGGGATATTAAAATAAATTCATTCATTCATAGTATTTATACCCCGCTCTTCAGCTACAAAGGCTTTCAGAGAGCTGACATATTGCTGACTGTTCCCTGCCCTTAGACTTAAAATCTAAAAAGACATGACACAAAAGGAGAAGGGAATCAGTGGGGAAATGGATCAGGTAAAGCAGATCCTGACAGTTCTTCTCTCCCTCCAAGGCCAGGGTGGTAGTACTTAAAATGAAGGTTTTCTAGGAGATTCTAGGCCTTTAATCTTCCTCTGGGGCTAGGCCTGGTGGAACTGTGCCTGCTTCTTCTCTCCCTCTGAAGCCCTTCATCTGTCTTTTCACTAAGTTACTGCTTTGGGGTCTCCTTCAACTCTGGGACTCTATAGTGGTCCCTCCACATTTGCTGGGGTTAGAGGAACCACTGTTCTTTTTACCTAAGAGAACACATATCTAGGAATATCTAGGTCCTCCAGTGCAACTCTATGTCAACACCTACCAGAGATTGATCATAGAATCAAGAAGGACGACCTACAAATGGCCGGAGAAGAGTTTTTTTCTAGGAGCTTCTAGGTTTTCCAGCACAACTCTTTGGTCAACTTCGAGCAGAACTGTGCTGGAGGACCTAGACTCCCAGGTAGAAAGAATGCATTAATCAAAACTGCAAATAATCAAATCTGCAGAAGTCATGGCAGTTGGAGGGACAGCCGTTCTATGCTGCTGGCAAGAAAGCACTACAAATGGGACACCGCCTATGAAACTATTGGGGGCAGTGGTGTCACCAGAGGGGTAGAGACCGCAGCAGGTGACACCACTTCTCCTCTAACACCTACCTTTTGGCAAAAAGGGGCTGTGGCATTCATCTACTTCCCTGTAAAATGCTTTAGGAGATAGTGGGACTGGGATGAACCTCAGTGGGAGAAGAAAGGAGAGGCCCCAGGATTTTTTTAAAATTAAAACTTCAAATTTCAACATTTTAATTTTTTAATTTATTTTTAAAAAATATACTTTTTAAATTTTCTTTAAAAACATCACATTTTAACCAAATGTTCACTATGTATATGTAAATACATTTATGCTGCGCGTATGGTATTGTAATTTGAAGATATAATTTTAATGCTGCTAGTTGTTTATGTCACAACTAAAGGCCTCTTTTGTGGCTGCCCCTTATATTCTGGAGCTCTCTTCCCAGGGAGGCCAGAAGGGCCCCTTCCTTGTTATCCTTCCGCCGGAGGCTAAGACCCACCTGCCTAGACATGGATTTAAAACAGCAAGTTTTTAAAGCATGGGATGGTGTTGCATTGCATTAAAGTATTCTTTTAACATTTTTATCTTTAACTGTATTTAATTCTTTTAACATGTAACTTGTTTTAACATTTCTATCTCAGTGTGCTATTTTTGTATGCTTTTAGTTGCACTTTTTTCTAATGTTGCAAGTTCCAGTTTTGGGAATAGGGTGGGATATAAATAAATATAATCATCATCATCATTAAATTCAGTGGTACTGTAGATGGGAATTATGACTGATGAGAAACACTGGTGCAAAAAAGGGCCATACTAAAACAAATGACAGTGCTTGCCCACAGGAGTCGGTAATGGGCTGGATGAAGGAAAACGGAAGTAGTACTCCATAAGACAGTCCCTGGAGAAAAATACTTGCCCAAATGGAGTCCCTGGAGGATGCTTGCTATGGGCTCTCTATGGAGGCTTATCTGCTGCCTGCATGGCAGGGCTCTGGGCTGGATGGCCCTTGGGGTCTCTTCCAATCCTATGAAGTAGCGTCTTTTGTTTTAGGACGTACCCCCCAAACAAGGCATCGCTAAGGGTTCTGTATAGTGTGACATGAAGGGAGCAGGGCAATGGGCGTCTCTGTGTGACTCCACTGACTGGGGTCCCCGGATCCTCCCCTGCCCTCTGCACCCAAGTGAGTCCGAGGCCTCGTCCCTCCCTCGCCTCCTTTTAAGCCGAGGCCGCCGGGAGGAGGACCGAGCGCAGCGCCACGTGAAGAGCGCCCGGCCTGCTTGCTTTCCGCCCTCCTCCACTCACCGTCTTCTTGGCGGCCACCATCTTGCCGGCTGCTGACGAAGGCCCTGCCGTTTACCTGCAGAAGGGAAAACAGGAGCGTTAACGCTGCCCTCAAACAGACAAACAACTAACCCGCCCCTTCAGAAAGAGAGCCCTCACCAGAGAGGCCCCTCAAGATGGCCGGCAGCGAGGAAAAGGAAGGAGCGCCCACAATGCACCGCGCGAAGCCCACGCCGCCAAGAGCTACTCTCGCGAGAGGATGAACTCTTCTTCCTCCTCTCCCCCCTCCGACCAGGTTGCCATGACGGCGCCTTCGGGCATGCGCAGTCGGCCGCTGTTGTTCTTGCCTGAAGAGGGCGCCAAAGAGGCAAAAAAGAAGGCTCTTCCGGCTCAGTCGAACATACTCGCGGGAAGGCATTAAGCCAGGGCTATCCAAGTGGACCCGGAGTGGGTTATTTCTGCAGTGTGTTCTGGCACCTTTGACGCCGCTTTTAACTGACATGGAATCCTGGGAATGATTGCAGTTTATTGTGGCACCAGAGCTCTTTGACAGAGAAGGCTAAATGTCTTACAAATCTACAGTTCCCAGAATTCCATAGCGTTGAGTCAAGGCTGCTAAAGCGGTCTCATACTGGATTGGCCTGTTCAAGAACCCACTGGTTTGTCTTTCTGGCAGTCCACGGTCTCCTCCTCAGCACTCTTCTCCGGCCCTGCGTCTCAAATGAGTTGCTTTTCTTTCTGTTGTCCATCTCTTGCACCCAAATAAAGTGACGGGGAGCCTTGTACGATTCTGACGTTCACACTCAAGTGTATATCTTTACTCTTTAGGCTCTTTCCTAGTTCTTTAAATATCTAACCGGACATTTCTTAAAAGAATAAAGAAATTGCTCTGGGTCCTAGTCTCTGGAGCAGCAGAAAACAAGTTTGCTGCCTCCTCAATATGACATCCAAACATTTAGACAGGGTTATCATATCACCCCTTAACCTTCTCTTCTTCAGGCTAAATACCCCCAGCTCCTTAAGACTTTCTTCATAAGGCATGGTTTCCAGACCCTTCACCATTTAGTCCCCCTCCTTTGGACACGCTCCATCTTCTCAACATCCTTTTTGCATTATACTGCCCAGAACTGGACACAATATACCAGGTGGGGCCTGACCAAAGCAGAACAGAGTCTTAACACCTTTGAAAATAGAGTATAGCACCTCTTGCAGTACCTTTGAGACTTTGGTCCACAACACACTGCAGAAATAATCCAGTTTGAGACCGCTTTAACTGCCCTGGCTCAGTGCTAGGGAATCCTGAGAGTTTATTATGACACCAAAGCTCTCTGACAGAGAAAGCTAAATGTCTCACAAAACAACAGTTCCCAGTACTCCCTATCATTGAGCCAGGGCAGTCAAAGCAGTCTCAAACTGGATTATTTCTGCAGTGTGTTTTGGACCTAAGATAGGGCGTTATCAGACAAGGGCAATTGGAAGTATAATCCTATGGCAATCTGAACACAATCATGGGGTTTAATGTTATTGCGTGATAGACTACCACACACAAATTCGGACAATGGCATGCTATTGGGAAGCCAGTTTGAATGTAATTCACATTCACGTAAATTCGCTGAATTAGCAAATTCATGTAAATGCGTTCTGGCCCCACTTACTTTTCATTCGAAATTAAGAGAAATTCCTCATGTGTCTCAAAGCTTGTCTCAAAGGTGCTGCAAGATCCCTTTGCATACTGATTTTCCAGACTTACACAGCCATGTCTTAGAACACTACTATGCCATAGTTTCTGCAGTAGCATAAATCTGCAAACACTCTGAATTATATGTGGAGATTCAAAATTAGAAATGCTTTTTAAAATTTAAATAAATGCAATGCCTCTTGCTAGAGTGAGTGGGCTCTTGAGGCACTAATTTATGTAGAAGGGCAACTTATTTCTCTATACATCGGTCTGAGACTGGACACCCCTTCAAAAATAGGATTGCTTTCTGCAGTCTCTCTAATGCAGGATCATTCACTGGGCAAGAGTACACATGGCCACCCAAATTCAAGCAGCATGTGGTGATGTTCAAATCACTACCCAAAACACTGCTCTTAATCGGCCATCTCTTCTCAGTTACAGTATGCAAAGGGATCTTGCAGCATCTTTGAGACAAACTGAATGAAATAAGCTGATAGACTTGAGCCTACTTCCTCAGATACATGGAGTGGAGGGTCCTCTGGACTCTCAGTTAGTCTCAAAGGTGATACAAGATTCCTTTGCAAAAGGGAAAGAATAATGTTAAAATGACAAGTCTTCCCTCTAGTGGAAGTAACTCTTCCAACATCGTCATACCAAATACTGTATGAAGTACAGTACTGTATATACTCATGTATACTATAAGTCTAGAACCTTTAGTCAAAAAATTGACAACCCCCCTCCCCCCCAAAAAAAACCTGTACTTTAATTCTTATTTTTAAAAGAAACCATTCCCTGGTGAAAGGCAAGAGTGTCATATGTCCCAGAAGCACTGACCTCCTCTACTTTCTCATCCTTCCAGCCTTTAGTATGAGCACAAAGCAGCCTGCTGAAATTTTGAAAGTTTTTTGACATTGTTTTCCTTTGTTTCATTAGATCCTTTGTTCATGCACCTTTTACCTTCAGCTTATCCATGGGTCATATCAAAATCCATAATTTTGGCCCCAAAACCTGCCTTTGATTTATATGCGAGATTAACTTATAGTACACTCATCCCTCCATATTTGTGGCTTTGATATTTGCAGATTTGATTATTCATGGATTTGATTAATATGTTCTTTCTAGGAATATCTAGGTCCTCTAGTGCAACTCTGTGGTTAACTTAAACTAAAAGTTGCACTGAAAGACCTAGAGATTCCTAGAGAGAATACTCTACTTGGCATCTGTAGCTCCTCCAGTGCAGTTCTGTCGGACGTTGACCACAGAGTTGCACTCGAGGACCAGAGATTCCTAGAGAGGCGTCCTCTCAGGTAAAAACATGGTGTTTTTGTTATTTGCGGTTTTTCCATATTCATGGTGGTCTTGAGCCCCTAACCCTAGCGAATATGGAGGAGCAAGTGTATATACAGTAGTGAAGAAGTGGCAAAACCACCTCTGGGTCTTCTTTGCCTAAGAAAACCCTATGAAATTCATAAGATTGCCATAACTTGACAGGCGACTTGAAGGCACAGGCACATAGATATTACAGATATCCCTGGATATGGAAGAGCCCCATATGAATCCCACTAAGACAAATTTAATTCATAATGTATAGAATATGCTGCATAGCTCAAGAATGTTTACACATTGTGTGCGGAAACCAAAGTAAAAGGTAATGAGCAGGTAAAAAGTGGAGGTAGCTCAGGAAAAATGCACACAAAGCAGCGTTACCTGTAGGTTAAGGGGGCTTAGCATACCTGCCAAGGCAAATGTGACAATGTCATTTTGAACAGAATGGCCTTTTCTTGACAATTTGTAGAATTTTAACAAATCTAATAATTACATTAACAAGACCAAATATTAACCATATTAATATAATATTAACTACATTCACCAAATATTTTACTATGGTCACCAAATTTCATTTTACTTAAATTATTCCTAGGTAAATATGCAGAGGAGTAGACTTTTAGGTCCAAAACATAATGCAGAAATAATCCAGTTTGAGACTGCTTTAACTGCCCTGGCTCAATGCTAGAAAATTGTAGTTTTGTGAGACATTTAGCCTTCTCTGTCAGAGAGCTTTGGTGCCACAATAAACTACAATTCCTATTATTCCCTAGCACTGAAACAGGGCAGTTAAAGTTGTCTCAGACTGGATTATTTCTGCAGTGTGTTTTGACCATAAAAGCTTTCAAAATGTAGACCATATAGAAAGCAATGCAGCAATTTAGTCTGGATGCTGTTACATCAAAAGGTCACAAAACTCTGGAAATCTGACTCAGACGCATCTATGGACCTATACAGACAGGCCAAAATAAAGCTGCTTTGGGGTCACTTTGGAGGTATGCTGTTTAAACGACACAGACATCTTAAGAGGCCAGAAGCTGTGCCAAAGCTGCGCTCCAGTCTGTAGGTCTGGACTGTGGCTTTGGTGTAGCTTCTGGCCTCTTAGGACACTTGCATCATTTAAACAGTATATCTCCAAAGTGACCCGAAACAGCTTTATTTTGGCCTGTCTGTACGGGCTCAATACTGACACCACTTTAAATGATGTAGCTTCATTCTATGGAATCCTGGGGATTGTAGTTTTATAGGTTCTTTAGTAATCTCTTCCAAAAAGTGCTCATACCTCACAAAACTACAAATCACCGTTAAAACGGTGTCAAGCTGCATTATTTCTACAGTATAGATATACTCCTTTGGCTGATCAGATTTCAGCAGGCATCGCCCTCCTAGATTCAAGTATATCTGTGTAGTTTGAGGGTTTGTATCTTAGCTTGTATTTTAAATTTTAAAAACCTATTTCAAAATACAAGCTAAGTTTCTGAATAACATCCTGGAGCCAGTAGTATCCTTCTAGCAAATTTTGTTTTGCAATGCACATTGTTGGATGCCCCCCCCCCCCAGCTATCCCTGAGTGAGAGGAAGTATTTCTTTAAACAGAAGTATGAATGAAGATAATGGTTTAGTGACACACTACATATATTAATACATGTGTATTCACAACTGTACATATAACGTCCTCTCCTCAGAGGAAATTCTTGGCTCCACAGGACCTGCCTTTGGTAAGCAGATTTTATTGCTTTCATACATCAATAGTAACTGACTAAAGACTTAGAAGGCTGTATCACTGCACACAGCTAGAATCATAGAATCGTAGAGTTGGAAGAGACCGCAAGGGCCATCCAGTCCAACCCCCTGCCATGCAGGAAATCACAATCAAAGCATCCCTGACAGATGGCCATCCAGCCTCTGTTTCAAGACCTCCAAGGAAGGAGACTCCACTACACTCCAGGGGAGTTTGTTCCACTGTCGAATAGCCCTTACTGTCAGGAAGTTCCTCCTAATGTTGAGGTGGAATCTCTTTTCCTGCAGCTTGCATCCATTGCTCCAGGTCCTAGTCTCTGGAGCAGCAGAAAACAAGCTTGCTCCCTCCTCAATATGACATCCCTTCAAATATTTAAACAGGGCTATCATATCACCTCTTAGCCTTCTCTTCTCCAGGCTAAACATCTCCAGCTCCCTAAGTCATTTCTCATAGGGCATGGTTTCCAGACCTTTCACCATTTTAGTCACTCTCCTTTGGACACGCTCCAGTTTCTCAATGTCCTTTTTTAATTGTGGTGCCCAGAACTGGACACAGTATTCAAGGCGGGGCCTGACCAAAGCAGAATAGAGTGGCACTATTACTTCCCTGGATCTAAACACTATACTTCTATTGATGCAGCCTAAAATCGCATTGGCCTTGTTAGCTGCCACATCACACTGTTGACTCATGTTCAACTTGTGGTCTGCTTGGACTCCTAGATCCCTTTCACACGTAGTTTCATTCAGCCAGGTGTCCCTCATCCTATATCTGTGCTTTTCATTTTTCCACCCCAAGTGCAATACCTTACATTTCTCCGTGTTGAATTTCATTTTGTTAGCTTTGGCCCAGTTTTCTAGTCTGTTCAGGTCATTGCCAGGATCACAGTTTTCATCTGTCTGTATCCTATTACATCCTATCCCACCACCACTCTAATTATGTTTAAAATTTTTGACTTTAATATTACTTCATCAATGCATCTGAAGAACTGGACTGATATCCATGAAAGTGCATGCTAAAACTGAAACTGGTATTTGAAAGGCACTGGTAGAATCATCCCCTCTCCCTTGTTGTGCTTTAACAGTATAATTCTAGACATGTTTGCTCAGAAAGTAAGCCCTGTTAAGTGATATGTGTACAGTGTTGAAACATAAATAATTTGGGAATCACCTAGCAGATTTCTTGTTAAATTGAAACGTGAGATGCAAATGAATAGCAGCATTTATTTAATTATTTATTGGATTTCTATCCCTCCCGCCTTTCTCCCAAAATGGGAGTATAAAATAATTTTTCAAACCTGCCAAATTGTAGAATGGTTCATGCCAAACAGATCAAATGTATTTGATTTCCATAATTTTATAGGTCATAGAATCAACCTGTTGTTTGTTTGGTTGGTTTTTTGGACACAAAATTGTGATTGCATGGGCACAGCATACAGATTTTAGTTTGGCGTGCACATATCTGTACAGAACCAGTGTGTGCAGTGGTTTGAGTGCTGGACTAGGACTCTGAGAGACCATGGTTCAAATTCCCACTTAGTCATGGAAACCCATTGGATAACTTTCGAAAAGTCACACACTCTCAGCCTTAGAGTGAAAAGCAATGGCAAACCATCTCTGAACAAATTAAGGCAAGAAACCCCTATTTTAGGGTTGCCATAAGTCAGAAACACAACAACAACATATACCTCTATACAAGAGAGAGAACTGATCCATGAAAGTAAAGAGGAATACTTTGGCAGTGGAGAGCAGCAGAGCACTTTAAAACAATCCTGCTGACAGTTTTAAAATTTGGAGGAAAGGCAGTTTCTAATTCTGTGGCTATTCAAAAGCCATAGTTAGAACAAAACTGTGCAAAGTTATTCTTGGATGACAATTTCCAGACTCGCTATCAAGCCCATTTGGTGGATCCTGAGAATTATAGTACAAAAATAACTGTTCCAGACTGTGGATTAGAGATGAGATCTGCACTGGATTTTGGAGCATGAAGCTATTTTTCTCAAATTGCAAAGTAATCTCAAGTACATTCTCCCATAGACTGAAGATGTACAAAGATGCAGTGGACAGAGCATTGAACAGTACAGGTATTTTAGCAATGTGGACATCATCTTCTTTATTTCATATTTTAAAATCTGCCTGAACTGTCTGATTTGTCTTTAAAACAGGCAGATAATAAACTTAGTACTTCTGTACATTTTCCACCAGCCTAGTAAACATGCTAATTTGTTTTCTTTCTCTGGGCTTTAAAAGTAGCAGACAGAGCTTTATGACAATGATCATATTTAAAGCAAAGTGGAAACATGTTGATTCCGTTTGCCCTGGTTCATTTGTTGTTCTATCCATTTATTTCAGGAAAAAAGTTCTAAACACAGCACAATGAGGAATTTGGGATGCTAACAAAGATGGCATTTGCTGAATCAACAGTCGCAGTTCTTGTCATTCAGTCACCCAAATAACAGGGTTATTTTTTTAAAGGAACAATAGAAAAAGGGATGAAGTCTATAGGAATACAGAGAAAAACCTGAAACTGACTGTCAATTTGAGTACTTCCCCAGATATGCAGAGTTCAGCAGCTGCACTAGTAATACAGCCTTCCAAAAGGATGACATGTTTTACTAAGATACACTTTTGACATGCTGTGATGTGCCTGAATTTACTTTTGTAAATATACTCAAATTATTATGCATTAGACCTAAGTGTGTTGTAGTGGTTTGAGCATTGAACTATGACTCTGGGAGACCAAGGTTCAAATCCCCTGGTCCATTCAAACCCAGTGGGTGTCCTTGGGCAAGCCACACTCTCTCAGCCTCAGAGAATGGCATTGGCAAATCTTCTCTGAAGAAACCTGCCAAGAAAACCCCATAATGCTGCAGCTGCTCACAACCACAAGGTTGTGAGTTCAATCCCAAGCAGGGCTCCAGGGTCCACTCAACCCCTCCATCCTTTCACAGATTGGTAAAATGAGTACTCAGCTTGTTGGGGGCAATTGGTTTACACATTGGGAACTGCTCAGGGAGTGCTAGTTCACTGATATGCTGCATAAAAATGTACTTGCTGTTGCTATTGCTATAATAAGTTAACCTTAGGGTCGCCATAAGTCGGAGGCAATTTGAAGGCACCCAACGAAACAAGACCTAAAGCTATCCTTCCTTAATCTGGTGCCCTCTAAATGTGTTGGATTACATCCCAAGGCAACTAAATTAAGGAGTCTGGAGATATTGGCAATTATAGTGCAAGACACTTAAAAGGTACCAGGTTGAAGAAGGATTACCTTGGGCCATATTTTTTACGTTTTTCAGGTATAAATATTAGTCCCCAAAACCTAGCCTCTGTACATAAAGTATGCATACAGTTGTCCCAGACTGCATTTCATGCATGTTCTTTGTCACTCTCAGACCTCATTCTGAGCCACTCCCACTTTCTGTGGTCTGCTCTTCGGATGGGCAAATATTGGTGTTTCCAAGCCCCTCAAACTCAGCTATCCTACTTCCATACTTCCATTTCAGTTAGCTCTGAATGCTGTGTCTGTTTGAATTGCTATAGTATGTGTGATTGCACTCTGCATTTTTCTTAATAAAACCTTAATTTACTCAAATCTGGAATCCTCCTGTTATTTCCAGTAGACACAAGTGCCTATGATCCTAAAGGTTACCCAGCCTCTTGCAAAGCTAATTCCCAACATTTAAAGTAATGCTGACATGCTTGATGGGGAAGAAGTAGGTAAGAAGCTATTATTGTTGTTTTCTCTTTTTCATCATGTAAAATGCTTAATTGTTCCCTTTTACTTTTACAACTTTTAACAGCAGTGAGATTTAGGAAGTTAGGGTAGCACATTGTTTAATGTTTTGACATAGTATGTTCAATTTGTGTTCATTCTGCCTGCTAAGAAGACAAGCCCTCCTCCCAACCACCATCTTGAGGGGGAGAGAAGCAGTCATGATGTGTTATTATTTTGTTAATTTGATATTGGAAACCGCTTTGATCGTCCACGGAAAAGCGGTATACAAATAAAGCTTATTATTATTATTATTATTATTATTAATGTTCCCATTGCATTGCTGTCTTATTTGGTACTGTATTGTAGTTTTTCACAAACTTGTCTCCTTCAGCCAGTGCCCCTGATCAGTCATATCTATCTGTTGTTATGTTGCCATGCTATTGCTTCAGACTTGGTTAAACAGTTACTAGCAGTAACACGTGCTCTTATATAACAGTTCTTTCAGATAGTCATAAAAGAATCTATGGCGTGGTACAGACGTGCCAAATGCACCGTGCTGGTGGCATACTAGGGTTAAGGGACCACGCGGCAACCACACGGTCCCTAGCCCTAGTACGGCACAGCACCGCAACAATGGCGGAGCCCCCGTGTATATGGGTGCTGCCATTGTTATGTGATGGATGCATAGCATCCACATGTTGCACCGCACTTGTGATGTCACAAGTGCACAATTTGGCAGCAGCGGCTTCACTCCAGCAGAAAAACAGGTGCCGGCAGGCCGCCGTTTTTCAGCAGTCTGTCCCACTCCTATAGTAGATAGACAGAATAGACAGTATCTGCTGGATTTAATACTCTCCCCCACTACTATCCCTTTTTCCTTCTGTGTCATGTCTTAATTAGATTGTAAGCCTGAGAGCAAGGAACTGAGACCAGGGTTCAATTCCCTGCTCAGCCATGGAAATCCACTGAGTGACCTTGGGTGAGTCACACACTCTCAGCCCCAGAAGATCTTGTGATAGGTTCACCTTAGGATCACCATAAGTCAGAAACAACTTAAAGACAGATGACAACAGTAACAGTGGATTACTTGTTCTGGCAGATAGTTGGACCAATAATTGGGAAGAAAAACCTGAAGCATGTTTTTGCCGATTGTAGCTGGCCTTATCAACGCTGTGTAGTGGTTTGAGTGTTGGACTATGACTCTGGAGACCAGGGTTCAAATCCCAGCTCAGACATGTAAACCCACTTGGGGATTAGCTTTTGTCATTTCATGCTAACCAACTATACAACTATATATAAGGAAAAGTGGGATAAAAAAATACATATATACAAAACTCCTGTGCTGGACACACTGAGAGAACTGTTATGGTCCATTAGGTAGAATAAGATGTGCATTCAGATCCTTAGTCAGGCATGACACTATCTGGGTAATCCTGGGTTGTCATTAATATTTTTTCTAGCATTCCTCACATAGTTGCAGTAAGAAAAATTCCAGGTCCGAAGTGGAAAGACGGATCAACAGTAATTCATAATTGCTGTTTTGCTGCAAGAATCCAGAAAAATCCATATACAAAGGAACCTTATAGCTGCTTCGTACACATTTTAAGGAGATCCCTGATCTTGTTTAAGATCTGTTATCCCTTTACATGTCAGCAAGGAGACAAATAGGCCCAACGTTAACTGAAATGGCAGCTTGAAAATCATACATTACTGAAAGAAAGGAGTTGGCAGCGTGAGCTTTCCTTAGACTTCAGTCTACTTCCTCAGATGCTTTATAATAGTATAACATAATATAGAGAGAGCTCTTGTAGCACCTTTGAGACTCACCGAAACAAGATCTCTCTCGCTCTCTATTATTATTATTATGCTATA
The DNA here is from genome assembly GCF_019175285.1 of Sceloporus undulatus. NCBI lineage: Eukaryota > Metazoa > Chordata > Lepidosauria > Squamata > Phrynosomatidae > Sceloporus > Sceloporus undulatus. The sequence goes on from NC_056525.1 coordinate 220,698,081, forward strand.
TTTATATAGTGCTGTAGATTTACACATATTGTTATAAAGCATCTGAGGAAGTAGACTTAAGTCGAAGGAAAGCGCGCGGTGCCAACTTATTTCTCTCAGTGAGTCTCAAAGGTCCCAGAAGATCTCTCTATATATTGCATTATTATGAAGCATCTGAGGAAGTAGAGTGAAGTCTAAGGAAGCCTCAGGCTGCCAACTTATTTCTTTCTGTGAGCTACCAGATCTCTCTACAAAACAACAACAAAAGAGGCGTGAATTTAGGAGTGTTTTCAGCTTTTTTATTATTGCTATTATTGCTAACATTTGGCCACGTCCTCCTTTTTTTGAGGCGCCTTAAAACTAAGTCCTCCATTTTGGCGGTTGAGAGGATGGCTGGGCGGGGGAGGGGCAGGCCGCGCCGTTCCCATGGCAACCGAGCTCGAGCCATAAACAACGCTCAGGAGGCGGCGGCGAGAGGGAAAAGTTCCTCTTCGGCACGTGCGCCTCTGGAGTTGTTGGCGCCCGGGACAGAGAGAGAGGAGGAAGCAGCCCCGCCCCCGCAGTGGAGACCCCGTCCCGGCTTCCCATTGGCCCAAGGAGAAGCCACGCCCCCTTCTCGCACCCCTGGATCTTGCTGCCTTCCTTGCCTCCCTTGCTGTCAGTGCGCTCCTGACCGCCGTCGAGTCATGGGCTGCGCCAGCAGCGCTCACACCCAAGTGAGGGAGTTGAGCCGGCCGGCTTCCAAGGGGCCCCCGGAGGCCAACGGGCTGCAGAGAAGCGGTGAGTGGGGGGCAGAGAATAGATAGATGGATGGATGGGGAGCCATAGCCTTCCAGGTCTTTTGCACTACTTTTACTAATACTATTTCTTCTTCTTTCTATGATTGTTGTTGTTGTTCATATTTATTTATTTATTTATTTATTTATTTATAAACATGTAGCCTTCTCTGCCAGAGACTGCTGGTGCCATAGTAAACTGTTACAGACTACAGAGCTTTAACCAGAAGCCAGCAGGGAAAGGACACATGTTCATTTTCAGCTGCAGCGTTGTTCCCAGAAGGGAATCCATATTCCAAATTCTGGGAACCCCGAATTCCAAAGTGAACAAAGGAAACTACAAATCACATTTCATTGGTTGCACTGAATTAAACATTTACATGCCCATATATTCACCATATTGGATCCCCATACAACCCACAGGATTATGTAGCACTGAGCCATGGCAGTTAAAGCAGTCTCAAACTGGATCATTTTGACAGTGTGTTTTGGATCAATGATCCCCAAACTCTGCCCTTCCAGGTGTTTTGAACAACAACAACTACTACTACTACTACTACTACCTTTTCTTTTCTTTATTTATAGCCTGCCTTTCTCCCAGGAATAGGGTCTCAAGGCGGCTAAGAAAATTTAAAACTTTATGTAGAGAGACCATGTAGCACCTTTGAGACTGACTGAAATAAAGAAGTTGGCAGCATGAGCTTTCCTAGACTTCGGTCTACTTCCTCAGATGCATGTAAGGTAGACTGAAGTCTTGGAAAGCTCATGCTGCCAACTTCTTTCAGTGAGTCCTAAGGTGCTCTAAGATCTCTCTGCATACTGATTCTACAGACTAACAAAGCTATATTGTAAAATTTAAAACAGTTCGAGTTATAGAATCATAGAGTTGGAAGAGACCACAAGAGCCACTCAGTTCAACCCCCCTGCCATGCAGGAAATCTCAATCAAAGTACCCCTGAGAGATGGCCATCCAGCCTCTGTTTAAAGACTTTCAAAGAAGGAGACTCCACCACTCTCCGAGGAAGCATAGTTACTGTCAAACAGCCCTTTCTGTCAGGAAGTTACTCCTAATGTTGAGGCATAATCTCTTTTCCTGGAGCTTGCATCCATTGTTCTGGGTCCTATTCTCTGAAGCTGGAGAAAACAATCTTTCTCTATCCTCAATGTGGCACAGATTCAAATACTTAAACAGGGCTATCATATCACCTTTTAACCTTCTCTTCTCCAGGCTAAACATCCCCAGCTCCCTGAGTCTTTCCTTCCAGACCCTTCACCATTTTAGTCGCCCTCCTTTGGACACGCTCCATTTTCTCAATGTCCTTTTTGAATTGTGGTGCCCAGAACTGGACACAATATTCCAGGTGGGGTCTGACCAGAGCAGAATAGAGTGGCACTATTATTCCCCTTGATCTAGACACTATACATCTTTTGATTAGACTATACTTCTATTTAGACTATTATTTCTTATATCTCTATGCTTCTATTAAGATTAAACTATACACTTGTCCCTCCATATTCGCTAGGGTTAGAGGCACAAGACCCCCATGAATATAGAAAAATGGCAAATAACAAAAACACCATGTTTTTACCTGAGAGGACACCTCTCTGGGAATCTCTAGGTCCTCCAGTGCAACCCTGTGGTCAATGTCCAACAGACACTGACCATATTAGAACTGAACTGGAGAAACTACAAATGCCTAGTAGAGTATGCTCTCTAGGAATATTTAGGTCCTTCAGTGCAACTTTTAGTTAAAGTTTACCATAGAGTTGCACTGGAGGACCTAGATATTCCTAGAGAGATCATATTAATCAAATCCATGAATAATCAAATCCACAAATATGGAGAGATGAGTGTACTTTTTATTAAGCTAAAAGCAATATACAAAGCACAAAAGTGTAAATACAATGGCCTGTTTCAGACAGCCAAAATAAAGCTGCTTCGAGTCACAGTGGAGATATGGTGTTTCAATGATGCATGCGTCCTAAGAGTCCAGAACTCACACCAAAGCCATGCTCCAGCCCTAAGGACTGGAGCATGGCTTTGGTGTGGCTTCTGGACTCTTAGGATGCATGCATCATTGAAACACCATATCTCCACTGTGACCTGAAGCAGCTTTATTTTGGCTGTCTGTAACAGGCCAAAGTCTTTTTTAAAAGCTAGTATAGGGTCGCCATATGAGAACCAGTGTGGTGTAGTGGTTTGAGCATTGGACTACTATGGAACCCGAGTTCAACTTTAAGTCATGGAAACCCACTGGTGACCTTGGGCAAGTCACACCCTCTCAGATTCAGAGGAAGGCAAAGGCAAGTTTAAAAAGTTTTAAAAAGTGACACATTAAAATTTAAAGTATATTAAAAACTCTATACGAACTCCCAGACTCCCAGACCATTGTCCAAGACAATAGCTACTGGAAACTAAAGTCCAAAACACTTAGGAGGATCAGACTTTGGGAAGCACTGATCTATAAGAAGGGTTCAGGTTGTTCTGGAGCAGTTGTTATTACAAGAAAGTCATTCAGATAACCAAATTGGACCTGTAGTGACAGGGAGGCAATGTGGATGAATGTTTTAGAAAGTGAGTGTGAATTATAGAATCATAGAGTTGGAAGAGACCACAAGGGCCATCCAGTCCAACCCCCTGCCATGCAGGAAGTCACAATCAAAGCATCCCCAACAGATGGCTATCCGGCCTCTGTTTTAAGACCTCCAGGGAAGGAGACTCCATTACACTCCAAGGGAGTTTGTTCCACTGTCAAACAGTCCCTACTGTCAGGACGTTCCTCCTAAAGTTGAGGTGGAATCTCTTTTCCTGCAGTTTGCATCCATTGCTCCGGGTCCTGTTCTCTGGAGCAGCAGAAAGCAAGCTAGCTCCTTCCTCAATATGACATCCCTTCCCTTCAAATATTTAAACAGGGCTATCATGTCACCTCTTAACCTTCTTTTCTCCAGGCTAAACATCCCCAGCTCCCTAAGTCATTCCTCATAGGACAACATGGTTTCCAGACCCTTCACCATTTTAGTCGCCCTTCTTTGGACACAGTCCAGTTTCTCAGTGTCATTTTTGAATTGTGGTGCCCAGAACTGGACACAATATTCCAGGTGGGGCCTGACTAAACCAGAATAGAGTGGCGCTATTACTTCTCTTGATGTAGACACTATACTTTTATTGATGCAGCCTAAAATTGCATTGGCTTTTTTAGCTGCCACATCGTACTGTTGACTCATGTTCAATTTGTGGTCTATTTGGACTCCCAGATCCCTTTCACATGTAGTCTCATTCAGCCAGATGATCCCCGCCCCCCCCCCCATCCTATATCTGTGCATTTTATTTTTCTGCCCTAAGTGCAGTACCTTACATTTCTCCATGTTGAAGTTCATTTTGTTAGCTTTGGCCCAGCTTTCTAGTCTGTTCAGGTCCTCTGGGGTGTTAGCTACTCCTCGCAATTTGGTGTCGTCTGCAAATTTGATAAGTATGCCCCCAATTCCTTCATCCAAGTCATCGATAAAATGTATGAGTATGGGATACAGAAGGACAAGAGACAGAATCTGGAGGAGGGGTTTTAGGAAGGGAAAAAAGTAGGACTGGTAAGGAAGAAGAATGAGATGGGCAATATGAATAGAAGGTTAAAGAAGGAGAAGAAGTTAGGTAGTTTATTTGAAGGCATTGCGATCTGAGGACTGTCCACTGTTTGTTAACTTTCCTCCAGCCCTGATTCATGGCAACTCTGTGGATGAGACATCTCCAAGACTACCTATCCTCCACTGCTCTGCTTAGTTCATGCAAATTCATACCCATGACCCCCTTAATAGAATCCATCCATCTAGTATGTGGTCTTCCTCTCTTTCTACTACCGTCTACCTTTCCTAACATTATTGTCTTTTCTAGTGTTTCATTCCTTCTCATTATGTGTCCAAAGTATGACAGCCTCAATTTGATTGTCTTGGCTTCCAGGGAGATTTCTGGTTTGATCTCTTCAAGGACCCATTTGTTTGTCTTTTTGGCTATGGTATCCTCAACACTCTTCTCCAGCACCACATCTCAAATGAATTTATTTTCTTCACTGTCCAGCTCTCACATCCATACATGATGATGAGGAATACAATGGTTTGGACGATTCTAACTTTAGTTGTGTATCTTTACTTTAAGATCTTGCCTTTTTCTATGTTTAATAAAAATATACAGCGTGCCCGCGTCATACGCGGGCGCGCCTTACGCGGCTTGAGCATACGCGCTCAAGCCGTGGGGCGTGCGCGGGGCGGAAGGGGCGGCGCGTCCCATTCAATTGAATGGGCGTGCACGCCCGTTGCACCCTGCGTGCCGCTGCGTCACCATGCCACCGCGCCGCCATGTATGAGCCCCATTGTTTACAATGGGGCTTGAGCATAGGAGGAATTCGCCTTACGCGGCGGGATCCAGAACGGATCCCCGCGTAAGGTGAGGACCCACTGTATTTTTAAAAGATTTTTATGGCGTAGCAAAGGTAATGGCAAACATGCTCTGAACAACTCTTGCCAAGAAAACCCCATGATCAGTTCACCTTAGAGTCACAATAAATCGACACAACAACTACATATTATGGTCTGACCCCCTCCCCTCATAGTATGCAAAGAAGGATCTGGAGAGAAGGAAAATAAGGACATTGTCCCCCCAAATAATAATTCTGCTGTCCCCCCATGAGATTTTCCTCCAGTCCCCAAATTTCTGACATTGCAGTAAGTTAAAACTTCAGTGGAGCATTTCAAAATACAGTTTAGGCATCCAGAATAAAGGGGCTGGCAGAGTTACCAAGGGAATGCCAACACAGCAAATGGAAGAGTTCTAAGTGTGAACATATTCATTTTATGCAGTTAGAAAGAGCCTTGTTCTCTCCTGTACCTTGCTGTCTGAATTTACCTTTTTCCTCTTTCTCTACAGTCCATACTTTATTCACATATGATAGGTTATTTCTAGCCAAGTCTTCCATAACCTAGGACTCACCAAATGTGTTGGACTATAGTTCCCATTTTCCCAAGACAGCATGGCTGGTCATCTTAGTGAGGCTGGAATATCACAAACTGCAAAGGCTTAACTTTGATCCCTTCTGCTGTTTTATGGTCTCTGTGGCTGATGCAGGAAATAATACAACCTGTATGGTTCATCCTATTGATAAAACTACCTGTTTGGGTATTTGGGCCAAGATGTCATTGATACATTGGTGATACAACTGGCTCAATGTATTTTTATGTAAGAGCCAGCTGTAGCAGTTTGGATATGTAGTAGACTGGATGAGGGAACAAAAACTAAAATTCAAGCCAAATAAGATGAACTTGCTTATGATGGAGGCTGAGAAAACTAGTTTCATCTGTCCTACATAGGGTCACACTTCAAACATGGATCAATTCTTATTCAAGCTTTGCTCTTGGATCTTCAGTTGATGGTTGTAGTTGGGAGTACATTTTGCCACCTTTTGACTATAGCATCATTTAATATTAAAGTCCCCCCCCTTTTTTGCATACTATCGTAATTTCTCAACCTTTGCAATTATATTATACTATGGAACTTTAGCTGCTCTAGAATGAGATGGCTTGGTTGTGGATTGAGTTATAAACAGGAATATACTGTATTAAGCTGATCCTGGGTAGTATCCAACAGTGTTTTTTCTACTTAAAGAAGACAATTTCCACTCATAAGGTGCATATTCCTGATCTCTTGGGAGACTTCTCTCCTCCTTTCCTCTAAGACTCTGTGTTCATCCCATCCAGAAATACCCAGCATTTTTAGGACTGCAGGGCTGCCAGGGAAAGGAGGAAACAGGGAAATCCACTTCAGCAAATTAGTTTCTACCACTCTTATAAAGGGTCAGCTTTCTGTGAGAAACCTACTGGTCCTCACTATGTATCCAGGCCAAAATCTGTATTCTAGAGGGGATGATAAACCAACAAATGCCAAACTACATGGTGGGGCGAAATCTTTTAAGAGACCAATAAGGAAAATCTAGAAAAAGTGTAATTAAAAATTATGGCTATAGATAAATGAATTGGAAAGGTATTTCATTACATGTTTTTTTGGGGGGAAACAAGGCTTTAATTAAAACTAAGTCCATGTATGGGAAAACTTAAAAATAATAAAGACAGTAGAGTACATATCAAATTCAAATGGACATAACACCATCTGGATTTAAACTTGGCATGTGGTCATTATACCAGGGGTCAAAAATGGCAGTTTTATTTTTGAAATGTTATTAATAAAACTTTCCTCCTAAATTCCCTGAAAGGTTATTTGCTTGAAACACTTTTTGCAGGACAGTTAACAGTTACTTGTTAACTTATATTGTACCATAGAACTCAGCTCAATTGTCTGAGCACCACTATGGTTTCCTTTTCTTGGAAATGAAGTCATATGCCCCATTGAACACCATAGGACTTTATTTCCAGAAAAGTGTGCAGAGGAGCTAGATTGTGCATGCACATGGAATAATTTAATGAGCAAAACTACCTAATTTAAGGATATTTAAAGTAAAAGATACAGCAGTGATTAATTCATCCAAGGAAGTGGGCTGCAGTCTACAACCACTTCTGCCAAAGAAAACCTATTAGTCTTTTAGCTACCACTAGATTTTTTTAATTGTTTTTTCCTGCAAAAGACTAACATGGCTAGACCCATGGAAGCCACCAGAACAAAAGCCTTGGAGTAACCATGACTGATTACTTCAAATGTGTTCTTGGGTGAGTATGGTTACCAAGTATTTGAAAGAATAATGCTTATTTAGATGAGTGAGATATGCATTTAAAAATACAAGTGCTGCTCCACAGACATTGTTGTCACTGATGTTGTTGTTGTTTTTTACCTGGGGATAGTTAGATTAGAGTGTTTCAGCAAAAACAACAAAGATTCTTGTGACGCCTTAAAAGACTTCAGATTATTGTAATACAGTACAAATCATTATGGACTTAAGGGCTCAACAGGTTGGGGCTGCAGATTGGGGCCACGGCAACTACATGCCAGGGCCCTGATCTCTCCTTTCCATGGTGCAAAAAAGGAGCCGCAGAAGTGGCTCCTTTTTGTGCACTGGAAAGAGCGCCATAGCTGCCGGCGCACAGCTAAACGCAGCACCAGAGGACACCATGTAGACGCAGCACCAGAGGAGTTCCATGATGCCGCGCATCGTGTGGAGCGGCGCGCAGCATCACACCAGCCTGGGGGCAGAGTTGGGGCATGCATCCTGTGGGCACCATGCCCCAACTCTGCCCCCAGGCTGGCATTAATGGCTGGTCTGTCGAGCCCCTAAAATCCTCCTCATCAGATGTGAAATATTTTTTGTGGACTGTAGGACTATATACTTACAGTAGAACCAGCAAAAAGTCGATGTTTTTAGAGGAAAATGAAATCGAGATAGTACTGATATTAACAATTGCATTATTAACAGTATTAACATTATTTACTTATGATAAATTATGTTCCTCCCCTTATTTCCTTTCAAAACTCATAATCAACATTGCTGAATCAGATGACAGCTTGCCTATCACAGATGAAAATGGCACAATACCTGACCAGACCAAATTTGAAGCAATGGATGAAGTGAAACTTGGGTCTCCTGAAATAAAACAAAGTGAGAGTCTTGCCAAAGAAGTGGCAGATGCTTTGATTCCAGGAATGACAAACTGTGTCCTTTCTACCTTTCAAAGAGTAGACCCTGAGGGCACAGAGCCACAGCCAGTGGAAGAAAAGTTCAGCAGGTGTGGGTCCTTATCTGCCAGTCATTTAGAAGCTGGTGAGCCTCGGTTTCTGGAACCTACAGAAGAGGATGGTGAGCCTCCAGAAAGTGTAAGAGAAACTGCCAACATTTTGCCTCCAGAAATTGTAGAGGACAATAAGCCTGAACCTGCTGAATCATTGCAGGAGGACCCACCCGAGTCTACAACAGTGGCAAGTGTTAATCTTGTAACAGAAATTGTGAAGGAACTGGAAATAAGTGAAGAGGAACTGCTAACTGAGGATAACAACTGTGTGAATGCAGATTCGGAAGGTCAGGTTCTGCCCTACATATAGAGATTTATGAGAATACCTGAGGGCAGAATCTCTTGCCCAGTGGGTTGAGTAAAGGCTTGGGGAAAAATGGTAGCTGAAAGTATGTTTCATCTTGTAGAACATGGTTAAGAACTCTTCTGGGCTTAGTACTACCTGCTGTTTTTCCTTGCATTCTCAGTCCAAACATTTTCCTCCTCACCCCAATAATTTACATAAATTAATACTGCAAGTAGACAGGAGACAATAATGGAGGGGGACATATACCTGGAAACATGTATACATAATATAAATGGTACAAAACTGTTTCCATATCACTGAGATCAAAGTATTATGTTCTTATTTTAAATTCCCAATTGGTTCAGTCAAAATCTTGTGATGTTTGTATATTATTGTTTGCCAAAAATACAACACTGTTTGATTCAGCCTGTTAGTGCCATATAATTTTTTCAGAATTTCCTAACTGACTTAGATCAGGGGTCCCTCCACCTTATTCAATTTCATCTGTAGCCATGAACAAAAAGATGTCCTTTGCAAAGCTACCTAAAAGGAGAAAATGATAGAAACCTGAATATTCTTTGGTCCTAACACCTGTGAATTGGAAATATATTGCCTCTAGACATGGAAGTACTGGGATCCTCCTGTTTTTGAGGTGGGAGGCACTGGCAGGCAGGTTATTATTTATTTTGCCTCCTTATAGGTATTTGCAAGCAAAGTGTGAATTACTTTTCCCATCCACTATCAGTGAAACATCCTTAAATGTAAAGCTTCTTACAAGCAGAATGTAAACTTAGAAGTGAGCTTTATGTGTTCAGTGTAGCTTACTCCCAAGTAAATGTGCTTTAGGATAGATTGCAGACAGCCTTTATTATTTCTGGGAGGGCCCAGCAATGGCTGTCTTAATATTTCTTAGTGCTTGATCTTTTAGTACACCTCTGATTGATAGTACTTGACGAGGCTCAGCTTAACTACATAGGAGTATGGGTAGTCCATTTTTCCAGATCATTTCAAGGGAAGCTGAGACTTTCCTAGCTTTAGGGTGGGGGGAGAAGGAAATCAAGTCTTCCTTTCACATTGTAGACTCCATGTGGAGGTTAAATTTAGGCACGATTACTATTGTCCTTGAGGGTGTATTACTGCACCTGTTTCATGCCATTCAAGTGATAGGATCTCTGCAAAATGCACTGTGTAGGAAACAAAATTGTATGAGTTGGACAACATCTAAACTGATTAACGCTTGGGTGAATAGGAAGTTTATTTACATGGACCTATGTGTCTGACGCAACAAATACAGATAGACAAAACCCATAGAATGAGTTTCTGTAACTGATTGTTAACTTACAAGTTACTTTTTTAAATGTATGCATTATCAATAGACTAAATGGAAAGGCAAGGTTAGCAGAAGACAGCAACAGGGGCATTTAAGATGTTATATATCAGCTGGCAGGTTCTTGAATGCCTCTTGTGCTTCACCTATCTTTTTTTTTCATGTTATAAAGAAAAACATAAGACTGACAAAATTAGAGTTTGTAAAGTGCTGGTGCACGCAATACTCTTTCAGTGTTCCCTGCCTTGATCTCTATGGTTACTGTTCCAGGCGAGACGGGAGAAAAGATGGAAACTGAGATGCACTGTGAGATAGTAAATGAAGTCTCTGAAACAAAAGAAGAAGAAACGGGAGAAGCTACAGCAACAGCAACAGAGATAGGTATGTTGACAGAGACGTAAAGTACTAATACATGAGGAGCTCAAAAAGTTGCACTAGTTTTCATAATCTTTTATTTGTATATTGTGGATGTTTCCTGCCTTACCAGATGCTTAAACAGCATTCAGTAGGTAGCATAATTTTCTCTTCATCTGTGCATCTGCTTAAATTTTGTTTGTTTGAGGACCTAATTAGACATGTCATCAATCATTTAAAAACACACGCACACTTCTCTGGATCTGTCCTAACTTCATATATATAGAATGCAGAGCGTGGCAACATTACTCATGGACTACAGGTCCCAAATCCCCAGCCTACATGCCCAGTGACCATACTGGCAGAGGGATTCTGGCAGCTGTAATCAAAAAGGTAATTTTGCCAGGCTTTAAAAACGTACCACTTTTAAAAAATCAAATTAGGTACTAATGCAGAGCCCTTCGGCTTTCTTCTTAGCTTCCCACAAACAGTCTTCCTTAAGTGGGTTTACTTCTAGAATTAGAACACAGGTGCAAATAAATATATAGGGAGAGGGCAAATAGCATAAAAGCAATCTTGAGGCAGTGTGGGCATTTCCCCTCTTGCTGTTAAAATTAGACCTCAATTTTCAGAGTGAACGTGTTGCATCTAGTGTAGCACTAAGTCCTGAACTAGATAAGCCAGCTAAAAGGTTTCAGAGGACACATATTTGAAAAATGATAGTCTTAATTAAACACTTTTAATTCCATAGTTACTATTTGCCAAACATGATTTATTAATGATCAGATTACTGGCATGGCTCAGGGATTTACCCATTATCAGTTTGCTCCTTTTGTTTGTTGGCACTGGGGACAGGAATGGGTCAGTTTCAGAAGTTAACTTCCATGGCTTTTTGAAGGACAAACAAAACAAGGTACAGGTTGACTGGAAACAGAGAAGAACAGATGAAAAGGAGGGCAAAAGCGCTCATCACTCAAGCAGACTCTAAAATTACATCTCTTCAATTTACCTCAGTCATACCTGATGGTAGAGATTTCCTTTCTGTGAAACTGAAACCCGCATATTAATCATGGTAGAAACTGGGATTAAAACAGAGGCGAAGACAGGATCATAGCAGAAATACCCAACTTTTTGGAATCTGGGGGAACATTTATTGCTTTTAAAAACTGCTGTGAGCACAACCACAAAATGGCTTCTGTGGGGTGGGGTAGCCAGTCATAAAATGGTAGGACTGCACTTCCCTACCCCACCTCACTCTAGTTCAGAAAACAAAGGATGAAAATGTAGGGACTAGAGAAACAAAATGAAGGTGAGAGAAGAAAGAGAAATGTATATAATTTAAGACAAGAAAAAACATTTAAGATAAAGCCCTATGAATGAGTTGAACTAACTCAACAAAATATACAAGATAACGTAGAATTAAGACTAGAAGGATAAAGGTTGAAGACAAAAAATACTAAAGGACAAAAAAAAGGAAGAGACTAAAAGGTATAAGACGTGCAATTTAAACTACTCAAGAGGTAAATCCTAGAGTGGGGAAGCTGCTTACCCTCCCTCCTGTCACCCCCACCATCCCATGATCTTGTCACTTGCAGAGATTTCCCTTTCTAGACCCTTCCCCTCAGAAGCACAAGATGTGTCCTGTCTATTCAAGTGAGTGGCATCACTGTATTCCTGTGAGAAGTGATATGGTTATAGGGGATGGGGAGGGGAAGACATAATAGGGAAATGGCTTCATATGCACCAATTGTCCCAATTTGGCAGGAACAGTACTGATTAATTCTCTGCTATCCCACATATTCAGCTGCTTTTCAAATGTCCCAGTTTCTCTCCTCACTTTTCCTCCTTGTCCTCAATTTATTTCAGTTGCTGCAAACTGAGCCCAACATGCAGAAGTACTTTGTGCTCAGTTCAAAGATATAACCGTGTTAGTCTGTAGAATCAGTAGGGAGATCTTATAGCATCTTTGAGGCTCACTGAAATAAAGACGTTGGCAGCATGAGCTTTCATAGACTTCAGTTTACTGCCTCAGATGCATCTCTGGCTCAGGCAAAAGCAGTTTACTGTAGCCTAGGTTGTGTATTCTTCCTCATTAATCACTTCTGTCTTCTTAACCACAAACTGATGTTGCTTGTCCACTTATGTCCCAATTTTCATCTGTGAAATGTTGGAGGCTATGTTGCACCATCCATTTGTATAGGAGAGAAATTCAATCCCACATGCAGTTGAAGCCCACCAGTCACCAAGAAGCCATGAGACAATAGCATATGTGGCAGGAGTGGGCTTTACCTCCTCTCCATCCATTTTTTTTTTCCGGCTGGGAACTTCCCCTCCTTCTCCCACCCCATGAAAGTCAATGGCATAACTGTTCCATTTTTACAGGAATAAAACAGCTTGGTGGGTTTAGTCTTGCAGGTACAGTGGACACTTGCTTTATAGTGCCTGAGAGAAAAAGGTATTTGGTGGCCAGTACATTATATTGGAATTCGTGTTGTAGAGGAATTGTGTGTTATATTTGTCTATGGGTTATATGTACGTAAAATGTTTATCTGTTATCTGTGTGGTTCTTCTTCTTAGTCTGTATATGAATTTAACAAAAACTGTTTTGAATTTTTCAGTGTTATATTCAAAGAAAATACTGTAACCTGCTCCTTAGCATTGTTGGTTACTCTTTAAAACAGGAGCACACAAGCTGTAGCCCTCCGTTTGTTGGATTGCAACTCTAAGCAGTAATAGCCAGATTGGCAACAATCCAAGATTATGGGAGTTTCAGTATAACATTGTTTGTCCACTATTTCCAGATGATGTCTTACTCAAAATAATTTAGTTAAAAGTTGCAATATTGGTGTCATTGTTATTGTAAAGCCGCTCTGAGTCCCAGTTCTGGGAAAAGAGTGGGATACAAATAAATATAATATGATGACACAATACAGTTGCCCCTCCTAATGTGTGGATCTGAGATCTGCACCCTTGAAAATACACGGAGGGGCAACATCCGCTATTTGCAATGGCACATGCTCCCTTGTTGTGTGCATCGGTGTGCAATCCATTTAAGCCTATAGGGCTTGAATAAGTGCGAGCCTTCATTTTCGCAAGGGGTCTGAAATGGATCCCCGCGAAAACAGAGGGTCAACCATACATATTAGAACAAGGAACTATTTCATGAAATTTGTATACAAACATAGTATATACATTGGCCTAAAGGTCTTTGCTACATTTAACTTTTTGGTTGTTTTTCCCCCCCAGAAGTTACTAATGAAGAGTGATTCATGGCATTTGAATGGACTTCATCTTTGGTCACACAAATATTAATACTGTACTCCAGTTTGAGAAAATCTGTTTTTATAGACTTATCACAATAACTGAGCACAGAGAAAACATTATAAGAATTTTATTTCAGGAACTCAAGTTGCCAAGATACTGGTGAGAAACTGCAATATTAAACCTTCATGTCTGCCATAGTGTCTTCTGCACACACATTAAGGAAATTATGTGTCACAAAACAACTTTTGCCTTTCAACAGGAAAATTAACTAATGTGAAGGAAAATCTGGGGTATAATGTCAGCAATATGAAATACAGAAGGAGATACATGTAACATTAGCCTAAACAGCACTAGGAGAATCTGCATCATCTAAAGTAGGATGAGAAACATTAAATGCTAATAGCGATCTTGCAGTCATGAGTTATTTAACTTTACAAATAAAATTACTGCAAGTTTCCCTTATATGTATACTTACAGTATAACAGCTTTGTAGTCGTTTTAGTACCATCTGGTGATCAGTTTGTAAGTTCACTTTTTCTAAACTAATTAAAATAGTCATTGCAATATTCAGAGTACTTGGGGAAGAACACTAGTATCAAATGATGGCATTCTGAAATTGCACAATATGATAATGCCTGTTAACAAAATTTGTGTCCTGCACACTTTCATAATTATTGACTAACACATGAGGAAGTTATGCTTCATTGTCATTGGGATGGGATGATGGCAACCTTTTCAAAAAGGATTTTTAAAATTAATACTAAAAAGCCTGTAATTCAGATTCTAATCCATTAAGTCTGAATGCTTGTCACCCTGTGCTACTACTATCTATTTTAAGGGATTGCATTCAAATGTGTTACTGGCTTGAATGTGTAATAATTATGCCTTCATGGATCATTTTCTAGATTCCCCCAATAGTATTTATGAATTCCATTTATTTTTATAACACTAGTAATTTGGATAGTGAATTAGGAAATTGAATCCTTCAAGACTGAAGAGCAAATCTGAGTGGAAATTGAGAGGAATTTCACATTGAAATAAAAAAAAAATCAAATTGACAAATGGTTCAGTGTATGGGTAAAGAACTCTTTAAACTAGCAGTGAACCTGAGCAGTACTGATTTTCACTCACCTTTTGTCTGAATGAGGGAATCTGTGCCAGTGTAGACAAGATACAGTTGGTTCTTAGGCTTTTTAAAGTGTATAAAATAGAATTGTAGATATCAAAATAAAGAAAATACTTAGCAAGTATCTGTGTGGTGTGGCATGAAACTCAAAGTGATCGGGCAAACCTATGGAGGTAGGAAAGAGAGAAGCTGATCAAATTACCAAAGACCTGCCACACTTGCACCAAAAGAAAAGAAGACACTGGAGAAATGGTTGGAAGAAAAATGACTAGTCAAACTTTAGGGCTGGCATACTTGATGGCTTGCAGGCAGAGGGAGATCCAGATCATCCTTTAGCCACAAGGATGCCCTTTCAGGGGCTCACAGGACTGTAGCCTTAGTCATAGTTCAACATCCCACAGGTTTGCATATTAATATATTTAATTTATGCACTGACATTTCCTCCAAAAAATTGTTCAAAGCAGCTGAACACCAAGGCCTAAATACAATTGTTAATTCCAGTTAATGTAGATCAAAATTAATACAGACTTTCTAAGTGTACAGATGTGTAAACATCAATTCATTTGTCTACTTTAATTCAGACCAACACATGGATTTAGTCTTTGAGTCCTCTTCACTATTGTCTAGCTATCCCCTGCCACCCTGTACTTTGAAGTAGGTAGGGATGTGTGATAGAGTGGGGAGCAGGTATCTAAATGTAAACCTTTATATTTTTCTTTGCTGAATCTCATTTAGTAGTTTGGGTTCAGCATTCCAGCTTTTTAAATATGAGCTTGACTTTTAACGTGTTGGCTATCCTTCGTGTCTTTCACATCTGCTAATTTGATATGTCATTCCTTTATATCAGGGATTTGAAACTGTGTGTGTGTGGGGGGGGGCAGTCAGTCCTCTCTCTCAAGAAAACAAATATTTTGCCTTGAAATGCCTTCTGGGAGGCATGGGTGATATTCTTGCCATGTTTTAGGTCCATAGTTTGGACCCTCCAGATGTCACTGAACTGCAATTCCTAACAGAAAGTGGTGATGAATTCTGAATTGCAATCCAGCATCTTGTGGGATGCACTTCGCCCATCTATGTTGTATACCATTTTAAACTAATTTTAGTAAGTTGACAGAAAAACACACATGAGTGAGAGCACACCCTGGTGCAGTGGTACCAACTAGATCTCAGAAGCGAAAGGCTGCTTTTCTACTACCACCTGGGCTTTCCATTATGGGTAGGTCCACCTGAAAATTCCAAACACATTTCTTTAACTGAAGTAACAAAAAAAGAGAGGCCCAAATATGAAACTTTGTGGAACTTGTTTATTCCTTAACATTCCTGCAAAAAGGCTAATTTAAAGTTATATCTAGTGGGTGATGTAAGATTTAGGAAATACACCACAAACCTTTTCATTATAAACTTGGTAACATCTTTGAACACTAGCTTATCTGGTAATTTCAGATAAGGTCATGAGCAGATAAGTTTCTAGCTTAATGTGAACTGATCAAACATTTTGTTCTGCTACAATAATCTGACTGAATCCTTCATTGTTTTTCTAATATTTTAAAGGCACAGTTCTAGTATTTTAAAGGTATAGTTTTAGTTAGTGCAATGTACACTCAATGTATTCTGGCACTTCAGAAGTATATAGCCTACTTGTTCACTTACAAAAATTGAGATTAAAGGGAGGGGAGGGGAGAGAAATACAAAGGCACTAGGTTTATAGTCATGCTGAAGCATCTTGAAGTGGTCCCTTGACGGCAATAGCTTCAATCTCAACACGTGCACCCTATAAAAAAAGGCAAATAATTTCAGCAGACAATCACTACAGGATAGCCCTCTTCAAGTGTAAGTCTTCCACTAGCTGCACAAGGATGTGGCTTCCTTTGTTTCCACACGTTTTTTGTCAATACAACTCCGAAGGTAGGTTACATCCAAAGATGGCTTTGCAGCATCACCAAACAACACTTATATTCATAAGCCAGGGCACCCATTTTTTTCTGATCCGCATCCCAACTGTAAACTTCCTAGGGCTTAATGGGGAGTAAAAATCTGGGCTCAATTTAAGCACTAAGGAAAGGACTACCATGGGATACAACTATTGTTTTCTGGCACTTATAGTAGACAATACTGACATGTACATTCAATCATAAGGGAACCACTTTTGCCAAGCTAGACTTGAGACTCCACAGAATGCTTTCGGGGTAAAGAATCCCTATTACAATAGGGAGATGTGTATGCTCTGCAGTTTGTTTTGTGCTTGGCACATGATCCATAAAAAAGGGCAGTTCAACCTATTTAAAGAAAATGGAATAGTTGGGACATAACTTGTAGAAACAAACCTTTCCATACCGTATCATGCTAGACAGCAACTATCATTAGAAGAGTGTGTGAAGTGGAATGAGAAGTGTAGAATGTTGGATTAATTATAACTGGCTGAGAATGGAAAGTACTAGAACAATGTGATATGAGTAACTAGGTTTTAGAGGAAATTAGGAACTGAGAAGATTTAATAATAATAATAATAAATTTTATTTATAAACCGCTATACAGGTAAAAATTTGAAGGGGTGTTTACGTGTTACACTGTACATCTGTTCACTTATATGTACATATGGTCAAATAAGTATCTCAAATGGAGGTGCCTGGTTGTTGCCACCGAAAAAGGAAATTTTATTGCATTTCTTTATTCCCAGCCACCTCTGGGCTATGGGGTAAGTGGCCTAAAAACAGACCTTTTCTATTTAAATCAGCTCTCCCTCAAGATTGTCTTAAGTAAACACCTAATGCAAGATGCAGACCTATTTCAACACTCAGTTTTTTCCCCTGCATGTTTTTTTTCCAACCATCTTTGCATGATGAAGCCAGTGGTAAAGCCAGCATTGTGCATTTTATGCCTTTTGGGTAGCACTAGCCCAATAAATGTATTGCCACAATGTGCATCTAAGATCCCATGGTTTTATTCTATTCTGAAGTTAAACTCATAGCTTTCTGATCTTTTTCCTAATGTCTCTTTCCCTCTTCTTATTAAATCAATTCTTATCATCTAATTTTGTAGCATTTCCATTTTGGGTGGATAAACAAATACACTCTACGCAACTGAGATACTAAATTTATACTTGTTTATGTAGTACAAATATTTCTTCCAGAAAGTGCAATCTGATGCAAGCCCTACTAACATATTACCAAGAGCTGGTGAACCACCTATCCCACCATGGTTCCAATGTACCCTAAAAATCTTATATAAAGGTCTCCATCTGGAAGATCTCTGTATAGAAAACACTGAACTATTGAGGAGAGCAACATAGAAAGCTGTCATTGGTTTATATAATCCAGTACTGTCAACTGTGACTGGCAATAGCTGTCCAAAGTTTCAGGAAAGTTTCCCTCCTACTACTACTTGAGAGATCCCTGTTGGTCTTCCATCTAAGTATATGTATGCCACATTAGATCCTGTTTAGCTGCCAAAATCAGATGAGATTAGTGTGTTCACTGTGGTAGCTTTTCATGATATCTTCTAGTCTACTAAAGCTAATGCTACAATGAGTTTTTAAAGGTGCCACTAGATTCTTAGCATGTTACTCACCTAGAAGGAATCCCTTTGGAACTCTGTGGGGCTGACTTCCAAATACACATGCATAGGACTGCACTCTTAGTAGACAGACATAAGGATTTTAAAGGACTCACACTAACAAAGCCCAGATCTGCAAGAATTTAGTCCATCAGTTTTTGCAGAAACAAAACAGCACTTACTTTTGGAAGAGCAACAACTTGGTAAGCGGCTCTGGCTGGAAAGTTGCACTTGAAAACTGTATGTTGAAGACAGATAAATATATAAATATATTGATTATATTCAGTAATGCATTTGCATGAGTGTGCTAAACAGCAGCTTGTTGAGTTATGCAAAATAAGCCTATTAATTATATTGCAAGGCTGTATGTATTCTGATATTGCACAATGCAAGTACTGAAGACAGTGATCTGAGAATTAATTTTTAAACCAAGCTTTTAAATGTTACGCACAGGCTGTGCCACGTAACGTCTTGCAAACCAGAATGATTTTCAGCAGACAATGAGCTGGGCTTTATTTACTCCACATAGCTCTTTCTATCATCTGAAGCGATAACTTACACATGTTGAATAATTGTATTAATCCCAAAGACAGGCTCTACTATTGCCTTCAGCATGAACAAATTTTTACATCAGAGATTAAAACAAACAAAATATGTGTGCTTTTTGTAGTTATAGGCACTTGATTAAACACTGAGAACTGCAGCTCATTATTGGGGGGAGGATCTCCAGAACATTAAAGATTATAGTAGGGGTGGGCATGTTTGGAGGAGGGAACCAAATTTTCACCACCAGCAAACTAATGGATGTGCAGATGAGGGAATCCCAGGAGACCTTGCTTATTATCTGGTTGTGTGACAAGCAACACTAGCTGAAATCCCTTCTATACAACCACTGAACATACAAGAGTGATCTCCAGTCTGACCACTGTAATCAAAGTAAGCCCTGAGGTGACAAAAATGTTCTAATAATGGAAAGAAAAGTCAAAAATAGAAGTGATCAGATGCCCACTTCATTTTGATTTCAGGCTTTGTAGGATGACCTGTTTAAAGCAAAAAAAACCAGGAAAACAGTGGTCCCATATAGACAGGCCAAAATAAAGCTGCTTCGAGTCACTTTAGAGGTATGCTGTTTAAATGATGCATGTGTCCTAAGAGTCCAGAAGCCACACCAAAGCCACGATCCAGTCCTAAGGACTGGAACACAGTTTTGGTGCAGCTTTCGGACTCTTAGTACGCATGCATCATTTAAACAGCATACCTCTAAAGTGGCTCGAAGCAGCTTTATTTTGGCCTGTCTATATGGGGCCAGTGTTTAGATTTTTAAAACATATGCAGAGTCATGAGGAACATAAAAATGGTTTGGGGGGATACATGTTGTATATGGGATAGACTTTGTCAACTCCTGGTTTACATATTTGATATTAGAAATCTAGAAACTAAGGAGGAAGTAAAAAGCAGATTACCACAGAGAAGAGGAGCTTCATGTCTGGAAGAGGATTTGAACATGGATTTTTCTAGTCTTAGTACAAAAAGTAAAATTTTACAGAAAATGAGTACATAAGGGACAACATGTTTGATTGTTAGGTCTACAAAAAGGAAATATGCTTTTTTTAACTCAGACGCAAGGCGGGAATCGATACATGGAAGTCATTGGGGTTCAATTCTATAGAGAGAGAACAGAGAGGGTTAACGGATTTTTATATCCTTTTTTTCTTTTTTCTCCTCCAAACTGCAGTATTGCACAATTGTTCAAATGTATAAATTCGTAAATCTCGCAACCGGCAATGTCATAATGGAGGCGATTATTATAGTTATTAATTGTTTACTCTGTTCTGTTCTTTTATAAAAATTCAATAAAGAATATTAAAAAAAAATGAGTACTGGAATCTAAACAACCTATTTACATTGTTCAGTGGCCACTATGACGTTCCTATCCTAGCTCCCTTATTCACTGAACTCCTCTTGGTGACCAGAAGCATGCAAATATTACAAATCACTAGTGGTACTTACACTGCTTGTAGATTTCATTAACATCATCAAAGTCCTTCATGTCAGCCATCAGCACAGTAGTCTTTACCACTGAAGTTAGAAACACTAGTTATAAACTAGTTCCAAATGATCATGTTGTAAGCACAATTGAGGCTGCACTGCTATGCACAGTTGTTTGGAGTAAGTATCACTAAACTCAGGAAGATTTGAGAGTGAAACTATACACGAATGCACTGCAAGTAACTTGACCCTAGGTTTTATTTCTTGATTGTGTGAAGGCTTAATTTTTTTCAAGTAATCATAAGGAGAAGTCTACTTAGGTTAGCCTCTAATTGGCCAAGATTGCTGGGGTGGATGCTGACCCAGAAGTTCAAAGCACCTGGAAGGCACTAGACTTGCTGCCCTAAGGTAAACCAGCAGATGAAGTGTGTCTGTGCTTAGGACATCCTTGCCATTAGCTGAACCATGCATGAAATTTACTAAGCCATGTGTTTTATTGTACCTGAAATCCCCTGCAACTAGAATAATCCAATCTTTGCAAACCACTGCTTAAGCATTATATCATTATGTAGAACATTTAGCAATTTTTCCTCTCTGAGGACAGTGTTATTTGGGAACTTATCTCACAATTCCAAATGGGTATTTGCTGTCTCAATGAAACCAGCTATGTCCCTGGCATATATGATACCCTTTCCAACCATCAAACGTGTGTCATCCCAGCAACTCAAGTAGCAAGCAGTTCATAACACAGTCGTTCGTTTTTCTGAATTCTATCATCTAATTCTCAATTTTTTTTCAAATCCTGTTCACAACATTCGTTCTATACAGAACTGACCAAAGTTGGAAATAAAGGCATAGGAAATATAAAACGGTTTTGTTGTTGTTGTTGTGCCTTCAAGTTATTTCCAACCTAGTGTACAAATCCTAAAAATGATACAAATTCCTGCTTTTTTCTCTGCTTATGAAAATAATCTGTTTTGACTTCAATTTCTCAGGCAAAAGAATCCTATGTGTTCCAGTGCAATTTGGGTTGTATCCATACTGCAGAAATAAAGCGCTTTGGCACCACTTTAACTACCATGACTCAATGCTATGGAATTGTGAGAACTGTAGTTTTGTTAAATATTTAGCCTTCCTTGTCAGAGAGCTCTGGTGCCCAACCAAATTACAAATCCCAGAATTCCACAGCATTGAGCCATGGAAGTTAAAGTGGTGTCAAACTGCTTTATTTCTGGAATGTGGCAGCAGAGTACAACATAAGTATAAGAAACAGCCATTGATGGATCATCTTGCCAGAGTCATGGATGAATATTAATTCAGAATTTTCTCCCTCAGTAAAGAAAATACAGGGGTACCCCGGGTTACGAATTTAATTCGTTCCGCCGCCGCTTTCGTAACCCGAAAGGCTTTCGCAAGCCGAAAACCCATAGGCGCTAATGGGGAAAAGCCGGTGCGAAAAAAAAAAAAGAAAAAGCGCCGAAAAGGACAAGCACCAAAAATTTCTTCGTAACCGAAAACCATTCGTAAACCCGGAACAGTTTTTTTGCAATTGATTTTATCCGTAACCCGCGGAAATTTCGTAAGGCGGCGCCGCCAATTCGTAATCCCGGGGCGGTGGCACCCACTGTAGAAGTAACTAGGATCCTTCAAAAAAACCTGGACCCCACAGAATGGGGCCCCACGCACAAAATACCTGTATCAAAACTTGTGTCAAAAATGAAACGAACCTCGAAGGGAAACCATTCTTTCTGATATGGTAATAATTTTCTTTCTTTTCTCTTCAATGTAAAAAGGTAACTCAGAGTTGAAGTTATTCACTTCAATCGAATTTACTCACCATTCCATAGTCCAGTACAGCATCTTGCAGAATTTCCCCAATATTATGAAGGGCCTAAGGAAAAATACACAATAGTTCCAGTGGTTTATTTATTATCATAACCTTTCCTAGGACTCAAAACAGGAACATTCTATGCAAGCACAGATAGCATCATGCACATCAAAATGAAACACGCAAAAAAAAATCCACTATATGTAAAGAAGAAATAAAATTTAAAAGAATATTAAAACTATGAAGCTCAGTCTA
This sequence comes from Sceloporus undulatus, assembly GCF_019175285.1. NCBI lineage: Eukaryota > Metazoa > Chordata > Lepidosauria > Squamata > Phrynosomatidae > Sceloporus > Sceloporus undulatus. The sequence goes on from NC_056525.1 coordinate 220,720,536, forward strand.
AAGGAAATAATCGAAGACCATTAACTTAAAAAAACTAAGTGCAAATAACATTCTCTAACTGGGGCTTCCCTGAAGGCTAGGAATCAATGGAAAGCACAAAATATTTTTTTTGGCACTCACACATTTTTGCTGTGCTCTTCCTAGTCAAAACCACTGCAACACGCAAGTGAAGAGTGCAGATATTGCTGGAAAACGCTGGGTACCTTCACTTTGTTGTGGGCTCCTACTGAAGGGCATCACTTTTCCTACCTACATTGTCAATATAGGTTAGCTTACAGGCAGACTGAGACCCTCCTGGATGGTGAAAACGGTACACCCAATTGTCAATTACTAGCCTTGTGGACAGGCCCTTTAGCAATTAACACAACAGCATAAGATAATGAGAGTGAGATTATGTTTAACTGTTTAGCTGGTTCCTTGCTCCTCCAGATACAAGTTGTCCACTGGCGGGATCCTGCCTACTGTCCTGCTGATGTAACATAGTCCGGTCGACAATACCGGCTTGACAAGGTTTAACAGTTCAGTAGAGAGTTTTGAAATGAGAGGGTGAAAAAAGAAAAAAACTGGATAGTCACCTTCTTTTGTGTCGCTTTTTACACTTTCTTTTAGAAACAGTTGATTCCACATATTTTCCTACCCATAATGACAAGCAGTTAAACTGTTACATGGAAATCCTAACAGAGGCCCCTCCGATCAGACAAGACATCTATCTGTCCAGCATTTGTTTTCCACAGTAGCCACCAGATATCTATACGAAGCCCACAAGCAGGCTAAGCTCACATAAGCAAGTACTAGTGTTCTCTGTTGTTGTGTCCAAAATTTCTGACTTATGGAAGCCTAGCTTTAAGGCCTAGGAGACCTATCACAGGGTTTTCTTGGTAAGTGTCTTCATCTGGAGTTTTGGCAAATGCCATCTTCAGAGGCTGAGATAGCATGACTTTCTCAAGGTCCACCCAGTGGGGTTTCATGCACTGGTATTAGAAGGGCATAGTGTGTGGAGGAAGAACAGCTGGGGGACATTTTGAGTGAGGAAAACAGTCTTAAAGATGGTTTAAAGAATGCTTCTGCCGACGCTCCACTGAAGTCATGGATTTTATTCTTACGTCTGCTAAATCATTAAAAAATTGAGCGTAATGTGTAGCTTAGAATCAAGTGAATGCTTGAAACTTGCAGGACCACTAGATTAAACAGATGTAACACCAGATTACATGTAGCAACCCCAAACTTTTGCCCACACCTAATAAGAATTAGTTCTAAGATATATTTAATTAGTAATGTGTAAAGTCAACAAGCTCTTAGTTAACCCATACAGCAGGACCCCCAATGGTGCCCTTTAAGAGATGAACCCAGCAACATCAGGGACTGCCCGAAGAAGAGGCTCCCTCCCTCCTAACTGTGCATCTGGCCTCAGAGGGAGCGATCAGGCAGACCCAGCAACTTCAGGGACTGCCTGAAGGAAGAGGCCCCTCCCTCCTCAACTGTCATCTTGGCCTCAGAGGGAGCGATCAGGCAGACACAGCAACTTCAGGGACTAAGGCCGAAGGAAGAGGCCCCTCCCTCCCCAACTGTCATCTTGGCCTCAGGGGAAGCGATCAGGCAGACCCAGCAACAATCAGGACTGCCTGAAGGAAGAGGTCCCTCCCTCCTCAACTGTCACTTGGCCTCAGAGGGAGCGATCAGGCAGACCCAGCAAACATCAGGGACGGCCTGAAGGACGAACTTCTCCCTCCCTTTAATGTCACCTTGTATTGGTATTGTATTGCAATTTTTACTGTACACCGCTATGACATTGCGAAATAAGCGGTCTATAAATAAAATGGATATAGTTTATTATTATTAATTAATTATTATTATTATTATTATTATTATGGACCTTCAGCTCCCAGAAGCCTCAGCCATGTGCTGGGATTCTGGGAGCTGAAGTCCAAAAACCTAAAGGAGCCCAGTTTGGGGACCACATGCCCTATAGCATAAATAATGTACTAGCAATGGACTCATCTAATCAACTTCCCATACCCGATACAACATGCAAATCCAGACTTGTAATCTGCTGCATATATCTCAACTTGGGGCACCCAGCCATTATACCTGGTTAATTTTCACATCAGGAAATTGCACAGTGCCTTTAACTGGACATGCAGTTTGAGTTCTTTTTTTTCCTCTTCAGGACCAAAACATTTCTCATTTAATGGAGCCAGAGCAACGCCAAGAACTCTGATCTATTCCACTAATACCCATTCTAGGGCCTCTGCCCATTTGCAGAAGGATCTGGGTGAGTTCAGAGCACATCATATTGTTCTTCTTGTTAGTACCCTGCTTTTCCTCCAAAATTAGGACTCAAGGCACCATAAAAAGAACAATACAACTAAAAATACACAAAAAGTGAACACTAAAATAGAATTAAAGCAATCAAAGTATGAAATAGTTTAGAACTATACTTAAATACAATTCAAAAGATTTTTAAATTGTTTAAAAAAGAGCACCCCTTAGCCCATTCTTTAAAACCTTTCTGTATTAAATGCCTGTCAAAATAAAAAGGGTTTTGCCTGCCAATGGAATGACAACAAGGAGGGGCCATTCTGGCTTCATTCAGAAGGGAGTTCAAGAGTCCTCTAGAGAAGCCAGCAATATGATCTTCATATCAGTGGTAATGTTTACGGTAAGAGTAATGGAAATCCAGGGACAGAAACAAGATTGTCTATGAGTTCTATGTATATTGGATTATGTGACTATCTCACAAAGATATTCATAATCAGCTGAAGTTGTGATGCTAGTGGAATTCCAGGCCATCAGGGTTGTGTACAGGAGTGTCCATCCCCGCAGTTCTTATGTTGTCAAGGCAAAGCAAGTACTAAGTCTATAAGGTACAAGAATGCCAATTTAAATAGTGCATTCAAAAATCTAAACTGATATATCCTCTTGCAGCTTCTCTAAATTGCTTCACAGACAACTCAAGAATGTCACCCAGCACTCCATTACTTGCAAGTTCAGCAGACTGGAACCTCTTCCAGATACGTTGTGATTGTGCCAGCTCATTTGGAACAGCAGACTGCAATGCTCAATTACAAATGGGGAAGCTTTCAAATGAAATTAAATGCTGGAAGGATATTCTGAAAACAGCATTTCTGCTATCTATGGCAAAACACTGAAAACATTTATTTAGAACAAACTGGCTTTCACTATGTACAAGGAGAAAAATCTCTTCAGTTGGTAATCACATGGCTTTTAGCTCAACACCTAATGACATGAGCCTTTTATTTTATCTGAAATAGTAAGACTGCTGTCTCATTTATTATCTCATGTTCAGGAATGACAAATGGGACCTACAGAAGCTGCAGAGTGGTCCTGTTGAGACAACCACATTTTCCCAGCAACCATTTGGCATGGTTTCAATGTTGGACGATGACTTTGGAGAGCAGGGTTTGATTCCCATCTCAGCCATGAAACTCACTGGGTGACCTTAGGCAAATCACACTCTTTCAGCCTCAGGAGAAGGCAATGGCAAATCTCCTCTGAACAAACCTTGCCAAAAAAAACCCTATGATAGGTCCATCTTAGGATTGCCATAAGTTGGAAATGAAGGCCCACAACAACCACTGAACACACTCAGCCTTCACTGAGTTATTTTGTACCCCATTTAGGGTTTTGTTTTTTTAAAAAAACTAGTTTTTATTTTTAAAGAACTTGATACTCTCACAAGTCTTCTGAACATGTATGTGGACAGTGCAGTTTATTATATGAAGCTCCATACTCAGATAATTAATATCATCTTATCTTGTTGGACAAGGAAATACCTATGCAACACTGGCATGTTTTCAAGGATGATTATGAAGCATTTTTGTCAGAAGTAATTGTAATAAAACTTGATCAAGACTCTGCTTTGAATAGAGACTGCTTGGCTCTCTCATTTTTATTTGTTACACTGATTGATTTTCATCTAAGCTAGCTTCTGCATTAATGAATGAAAAGTGCACCAACAGCAAACCAGGCCTTTTGCTCAATAGATCAGTTACTATCATGTATGACAGCATTTCCCATCTTGAAGCAAACAAGAAGCTTTCTATGTATTCGTGAATATGGTCCACAAAATTAGTGACTATCCTCATAATATAAGATGAAGCAACTAATATGATGAGTTCGTGATTCTTATGTAGGGAGAAAGAGCTGGGAAGGAATAAACTGTAAAGTAACTGGGTGTCACCCCAACTAAATTGTTGCAGAGGGTGGGGGAAGTTATTACAGTACTATATGCTTAAACAAGGAATATTTAAAAACACGGAGCTCAGACAAAATCACAACAGAAGTATTGAAGTGAGTGAAGATGCCATATTAATATGAACTCTTTGTTCACATACATGCATGTGATGATTACAACAGATTCCTTTTCACAGGGGGAAAAAAACAACTTGCACCAGTTGTGATTCTACTAGAAGTTCACTGTTTTACATATTAGTTCTTTATATAGTCAGTCATTTTTTAAAAAAATGTAGACTTGGTGCTTACATGGCAAAATAAATGCATCATGGCATCCCTAGGAATGTAGCAAGATGTCTTATAATAATCCTATTTGACCATCAAGTATGAGTGCTGAACTAGGACTCTGGGAAACCAGGGTTTGAACTCTTGCTTAGCCATAGAAATCCACTGGGTGATCCTGGGCAAGTCATACGCTCTCACCCTTGTTGCTGTTAACTGTCCTCGAGTCGGCTCCAACTCATGGAGACCTTATGAATGAGACATCTCCAAGAACCTCTGTCCTCCACTGTTCTGCTCAGGTCCTGCAAATTCAGTCCTGTGACCTTCCCGATTGAGTATACCCATCTGACATGTGGTCTACCTCTCTTTCTACTGCCTTCCACCTTTCCTAGCATTATCATCTTTCCTGGTGAGTTGTGCCTTCTCATGATGCGGCCAAAGTATGACAACCTTATTTTCATCATCTTTACTTCCAGAGAGTTTGGGTTTCATCTGTTCCAAAAACCATTTATTTGTCTTGGCCATCCATGGTATCCTCAGCACTTTTCTCCAGCACCACATCTCAAAAGAATTGATTTTCTTTCTGTCGGCTTTCTTCACTGTTGAGCTCTGACATTCATACATGGTGATGAGGAATATAATGGCTTGGACAATTCTAACTTTAGTGCTCAGTTGTATATCGTTACACTTTAGGATCTTATCTAGTTCTTTCATGGTTGGCCTTCCCACTTCTAGTGTTATTTCTTGACTGCAATGTCTATTTTGATCAATGTTTGATCCAAGGTATGGGAAATCTTTAACTATTTCAATTTCTTCATTATCCAGATTATTTATTTATTTATTGTATTTATACTCTGCTTTTCAGAAATGCTCCCAGAGCAGTTTACAAATTCTTAATTTGACAGTTCCCTGCCCTCACGTTTACAATCTAAAAAGACATGACACAAAATTAAAAGAGAATGGCAGTGGGGAAAAGGATCAGGTCTAGCAGATCCTGCCGATTCTTCTCTCCCTCCAAAGCCAGGGTGGTAGCAGATTAAGAGAAGTGGCCAGCAGGGTGCCACAGGGTTCTGTCCTGGGCCCAGTGCTATTCAACATCTTTATCAATGACTTGGATGAAAGAATTGGGGGCATAATTATTAAATTTGCAGATGATACCAAACTAGGAGGAGTAGCTAATACCCCAGAGGACAGGACAAAAATTCAAAATGATCTTAATAGATTAGAAAGCTGGGCCAAAGCTAACAAAATGTATTTCAACACGGAGAAATGTAAGGTACTGTACTGCACTTAGGGCAGAAAAATGAAATGCACAGAAACAGGATGGGTGACCCTTGCTGAACAAGACTACATGTGAAAGGGATCTGGGAGTCCAAGTAGACCACAAATTGAACATAAGTCAACAGTGCAATGCGGCAGCTAACAAGGCCAATGCAATGTTTGGCTGCATCAATAGAAGTATAGAGTCTAGATCAAGGGAAGTAATAGTGCCACTCTATTCTGCTCTGGTCAGGCTGCACCTGAAATATTGTGAAACTATGCCCTATGAGGAACGACTTAGGGAGCTGGGGCTGTTCGACAGTGGAACATACTCCATCGGCGTGTAGTGGAGTCTCCTTCCTTAGAGGTCTTTAAACAGAGGCTGGATGGTATACTTTGATTGAGATTTCTTGCATGGCAGGGGGTTGGACTGGATGGCCCTTGCAGTCTCTTCCAACTCTATGATTCTAAGATGGATGGAGGGTCTTTATGGGCTTAGGTATGGTAGAGCTGTCCCTGCCTCTTCTCTCCTTTATGTAGATCCTCCATGGTCATTATTTTTGTTTTCTTTATGTTCAGCAGTATGCCTTGCCTTTGCACTTTCTTCTCTCAGCCTTAGAGGCATGTAATGACAAACCTTTTCTGAAGAAACCTTGCCAAGAAAATGCTATGATTGCTTCACCATAAGTTGAAATTGACTTGAAAGCACATAATAGCAGCAACTAAGGGGCTGGACAGATGGGGAGAAAGGGGTGGCGCGACACCACCCCTTTCTCTCCCAGATGGAGACTGCACCAACCAAATGGCGTGGCCTTTGGGAGACCTTGACCTAGGTGTGGTGCAGTGTTGTTTGGGTGCTGCGCCACACCGACATTGTGGCATGACCTGTCTGTAGGGGGGCATGCCAAGATGGTGCCCGAGGTGCGTGGTAGGGTTGTTGAGTGTGTAAATGCTCAGCCCCCACGCACCCCTAGTCAGGGTCCAGGCCTTAGGTTTAATTTAAGGAATGTTACTCTAACAGTAGTTTTCCAGAGTATAACAGTATTTTGCTCTGGGCTCATTCACATTACAAAAAAAATGGGTTCTGAAACCGATTCAATCACGTGAAGTTCCTACTCACCCCGAATCTCACACAAGCGAATCCGGAGCTTGCACACCCGTTCCGTGTTAAATGGCCCCTAGCGCGGGTCTTTTGAAATCGGCGCAAATACCGTTTCTTTTTAAAAACCCCGGGTCCTGGGAATGAGAACTTTGGCCTCGATCACGATCGAGGCAAATTGAGGGAGGGATTTAGGTCAGAGGGAGAAGCTACAAATGTTGCAAACAATCAATGTTACATTTTTAACAATTTTTTTGAGCAAATACAGTATGCGAATGATTTGTCTTCTTGAGCAGATACAGCAAGGGAAGCAAAGGGAAAGCTAATGTTGCTTTTAAAAGCAAAAAAAAAAGCATGGCAATCCCATCCTCTGCCTGGGACAGGGGCAGATCTGACCCAAAAGCCCACAGGTTTATTAAAAAAAAGAGAGAGAGAGAGAGAGGCATCTCTCTCCCTGCTTCAGCCGCTGAAACCCCTGTGCCTGGCTCTTTAAAAAGGGAGGACACTTCCCCCCCCCCGATGCCCTGCAAACGTCACCATGACGATAGCTTGATTGGCAGCGGCCAATCTACAGAATGCATTCGATTTCTATCAAAATGCATTCGATTTCAATTTGTAGTGGGCTAACGGAGCGATTCGGGGGAGGGGCATCCAGATCATCCCAGTTCCCTCCATGTCTTTTACCCCAGTATGAATAGGGCCTCTGTTAGCAATCTTCCATAGGTTACAGGCTTATTCAGCGCCTGGTCATTGTAATTGGTAATTTCAGGAACTGCACTGGGGATTGTCTTAATTCAAAGTACCACCAACCTATGGCTCATTTTAGACCCTGCTGGTATGTAGTAGCCCTTTCTGGAATGAAGTAACTTGCACTTACATTTACAAGTGAAAATTCTTTAAGAGCAGAAGTGAATCATGTTGAACAATGCAACCAATGCTGAATACAATTCTATATTTTCTCTTGAATAAGTCTTATTGCAGTCAGTGTGACTGATATTCCAGTAGACATGCATAGGACTGCACTGTTTCAATTCAAAATATAGCTCCAGAAAATCCAAAAGATTTCACACAGGAGTGGACAGCAGACTCTCATTGCCCACACATTGCAATATTGTACGTATGCCTTATTTCATACCTCTTTTCTCACAAGTATCAGCAAGACAACTGATACATTACTTTCAAATATGTATTTTAGAAGAGATAAATGAAACGAATCCAATACTTCCATAATTTCCGGAACCTCAACATATCTTTATTTTGCAGCCAAAATTGATTAAACTGCTTCCTCCTTGAAAGCTCTGCATTTTGTGAACTTATGCAAGGAAGAAAACAATCTCAAAGCAAACTAAACATTACTCATTAACTTTAGTTTTGGGACTGTAGACCAAATCAATGATTTATTCTGTTGAAAATAGAGAATGTGAGATAACAAACAAAAGGCATTGTCTCCCCTACTGAAACAGCAAAGGTAGTTATGAGTGTGAGTGTGTGCATATGATTTCTGTGACCGACACCAATAGTACAGTAATTTAAGAATACAAGAGGGAAATTTTCCTAACAAAACATATCTGAAATAACCTAAACCTTTTTATATGTTAAGAGAGGCCCTGAGAAAGCAAAACATGATTAAGTGGGACCAGTGGGAATGCACATTAGTTTCTAGATGCTGTGTTAGCTGCAATCCTATATACTGTTGTTGTTACTTGCCTTCAAGTTGTATGGCAACCTGTCATGGGGTTTTCTGGGGCTGAGACTGTGTGGCTCACCCAAGGTCACCCAGTGGGTTTCCATGGCCAAGTGGAGAATTCAACCCTGGTCTCTAGAGTCACAGTCCAATGTTAAAACCACACTAGCTCTCAATCCTATGTATGCTTACTCAAAAGAAAATTCTTTGTTTTCTGCTGCTCCAGAGACGGAGGCCCTGTACTGACCGGCAGAAAGTCAGGGTGCAGCGTCCTCATGCTGGATGCCCTAACCCCGTTCCCAGGGCACCATTTTGGCACACACCAGTCCGCACAGCATGCACCATCATGATGCACCTCCAGCCCTGCATCCAGATGATGCAGAGCTGAAGGGGCATCATAAAGCCATGACGCCCCTTGGAGGGTGCAAAAAGGAGCTGCATTTTGCAGCTCCTTTTCGCACTCTCCAGAGGCTGGACTGGGGCCATGGTGTGAAATTGCCACAGCCCTGGTCTGGCCAGTAAAGGGGTGGCTACAGACCATGAAGGAACTTATATATAGAAATGTTTGATTAATAATAGTTCAATTTGATTTCAGGAATGTATGTATGATGAATGAATTTTACGTAATTTTTTTTTAAAGAAGAGATAGATTCTGTCTCAACATTAGGAAGAACCTCCTGACAGTAAGGACTGTTCAACAGTGGAACACACTCCCTTGGAGAGCAGTGGAATCTCCTCCTTTCGAGGTCTTTCAACAGAGGCTTGATGGCCATCTGTCAGTGGTGCTTTGATTGTGAGTTCCTGCTTGGCCGGGGGTTGGACTGGATGGCCCTTGAGGTCTCTTTCAACTCTAGGATTCTATGGTTCCTTCTTTATAACTTTGTTGTTCTGGATGCTGCTACAGGCTCAGGACTGGCTGTAAGTGTCACAGGGAACCTGCTTTGGATTATGGTTTTGAGCTCCGGGGGGGGGGGGGGGGGGGGACTGTGCTCAAAATGTCAGTCAGTTTGGGTAACTGGACTAGATGAACCACAGACTTAATTCAATGTAAGGGAGGTTCCTACACTC
>NC_056525.1:220731108-220808564 GCF_019175285.1 Sceloporus undulatus
GTACACCAACCTAGGCTCATTTTAGACCCGCTGGTATGTGTAGCCCTTTCTGGAATGAAGTAACTTGCACTTACATTTACAAAGTGAAAATTCTTTAAGAGCAGAAGTGAATCTGGTTGAACAATGCAACCGATGCTGAATACAATTCTATATTTTCTCTGAATAAGTCTTATTGCAGTCAGGTGTGACTGATATTCCAGTAGACATGCATAGGACTGCACTGTTTCAATTCAAAATACAGCTCCAGAAAATCAAAAAGATTTCACACCAGGAGTGGACAGCAGACTCTCATTGCCCACACATTGCAATATTGTACGTATGCCTTATTTCATACCTCTTTTCTCACAGTATCAGCAAGACAACTGATACATTACTTTCAATATGTATTTTAGAAGAGATAAATGAAACGAATCCAATACTTCCATAATTTCCGGAACCTCAACATATTTATTTTGCAGCCAAAATGATTTAAACTGCTTCCTCCATGAAAGCCTGCCATTTTGTGAACTTATGCAAGGAAGAAAACAATCTCAAAGCAAACTAAACATTACTCAGTAACTTTAGTTGGGGATGTCAAGACCAAATCAATGATTTTCTGTTGAAATAGAGAATGTGAGATAACAAACAAAAGGCATTGTCTCCCCTACTGAAACAGCAAAGGTAGTTATGAGTGTGAGTGTGTGATATGATTCTGGACCGACACCAATAGTACAGTAATTTAAGATACAAGAGGGAAATTTTCCCCTAACAAAAACATATCTGAAATAACCTAAACCTTTTTATATGTAAGAGAGCCTGAGAGAAAAAACATGATTAAGTGGGACCAGTGGGAATGCACATTAGTTTTAGATGCTGTGTTAGCTGCAATCCTATATACTGTTGTTTGTTTTCTTGCCTCAAGTTGTAATGGCAACCGTCATGGGGTTTTCTGGGGCTGAGACTGTGGTGGTCTCACCCAAGGTCACCCAGTGGGTTTTCATGGCCAAGTGGAGAATTCAACCTGGTCTCTAGGTCACAGTCCAATGTTAAAACCACACTAGCTCTCAATCCTATGTATGCTTACTCAAAAGAAAATTCTTTGTTTTCTGCTGCTCCAGAGACGGAGGCCCTGTACTGACCGGCAGAAAGTCAGGGTGCAGCGGCCTCATGCTGGATGCCCTACCCCGTTCCCAGGGCACCATTTTGGCACACACCAGTCCGCCACAGCATGCACCATCATGATGCACCTCCAGCCCTGCATCAGATGATGCAGAGCTGAAGGGGCATCATAAAGCCAGACGCCCCTTGGAGGTGCAAAAAGAAGCTGCATTTTGCAGCTCCTTTTCGCACTCTCAGGGCTGGACTGGGGCCATGGTGTGAAATTGCCACAGCCCGTCTGGCCAGTAAAGGGTGGCTTACAGACCATGAAAGGAACTTATATATAGAAGTTTTGATTAATAATAGTTCAATTTGATTTCAGGAAATGTTGTATGATGATGAATTTTACGTAATTTTTTTTTAAAGAAGAGATAGATTCTGTCTCAACATTAGGGAAGAACCTCCTGACAGTAGACTGGGTTCAACGTGGAAACACTCCCTTGGAGAGCAGTGGAACTTCCTCCTTTCGAGGTCTTTAAACAGAGGCTTGATGGCCATCTGTCGGGGTGCTTTGAGTTGTGAGTTCCTGCTTGGCCGGGGGTTGGACTGGATGGCCCTTGAGGTCTCTTTCAACTCTAGGATTCTATGGTTCCTTCTGTTATACGTTGTTGTTCTGGATGCGTACAGGCTCAGACTGGCTGTAAGTGTCACAGGGAACCTGCTTTGGATTATGGTTTTGAGCTCCGGGGGGGGGGGGGGACTGTGCTAAAATGTCGTCAGTGTTGGGTAACTGGATTAGATGAACACAGGACTAATTCAATGTAAGGGGTTCTACACCCTCTATTCAGCATTGGATGTACATTATAAAATCAATCTAATAACATTAAGCATCCAGCACTGGCGGATGGACAATACGGACCTCTTGCCCAGTCACTATTTTCCCAGAATAACCAACAAACAATCTCACCTCTGGGCAGCCTTGTTGTGTGCCTTCAAGTCATTTCTGACTTATAGCAAACCTATCAAGGGGTTTTCTTGGCAAGTTTCTTCAGGGAGGGGGGTTGCCATTGCCATCATCTGAGGCTGAGAGAGTGTGACTTGCCCAAGGCCACTCCAGTGGGTTTTTATGTTTGGGGGGGGGGGTCGAACCCTGGTCTCCAGAGTCATAGTCCAACTCAAACTACTAGGCCATGTGGACTCTCTTAATAGAAATATACAAAAAAATTGTATGTTAATAAAAACATACCAAAAATGTAATACAGTAAAAATGTACAAAAAGCACTAAGAGAGAATTAAATGTTGTTGTTGTTGTTGTGTGCTTTCAAGCCATTTCTTAATATTTTATGGTGAACCCTTCACAGGGTTTATGGCAAACCTTAAGGCAAATCCATCACAGGATTTTCTTGACAAGATTTGTTCAGAGGGGATTTGCCTTTGCCTTCCTCTGAGGCTGAGAGAATGCAAGAAGCATGGGAAGCATAAATGTATATACTGTATATATGGAGCCAGTGTGTGGTGTTGTGGGTTGAGCGTTGGATTCAAACACTCTGTAGAGCAGGGTTTGAATCCCAACTCAGCCATGGAAACCCACTGGGTGACCTTGGGCAAGTCACACTCTCTCAGCCTCAGAGGATGGCCAAACCCTCTCTGAACAAATCTTGTCCCCCCAAAAAATCCATGACAGGTTTGCCTTTGGGTCGCTGTAAGCTGGAAACAACTTGAAGGCACACAACAACAAAGGAATGCTTTTATGTTGTAATGTCCCTAATTTTTCTCGAACGTCCTACATTTTACGGTGCCTTGTCCTCCTTTGCGGCTAGAACACTTGTGACATTTGGTGACCCTGCAAAAAAAGATGGCAAGTTCAGGGGAACAAGAGGGGAAAGAAAAAGTCATTCAGAACAAAAATAAGACAATAAAACTATTGTCTTTTTAATGGCAGCCACAGATTGGCCTTGCTCTCCCTCAGCTTCTTGTTGTTGTTGTTGTTGCTGTTGTTGTTATATTTATTTGTATACCGCTCTTCTCCCAGAACTGGGACTCAGAGTGCCTTCACAACATTAAAAGAACCACAGTACTATTAAAACCATAGGGAAAAGTACATTAAAAAGGGAATTGTTTTATTTATTATTTTACTTATTTTATTTTTTATTCCGCCTTTCTCCCAAGTTGGGACCCAAGGCGGCTCACAAACATAATTAAGTTACTATAATATATATGTATGTATAATGGATAGATTATTATAATTTCTCTATGGACTTTGGTCCATGTCTCACAAAGCCAGTTCCACTTTTCGAGGGTCCAAAGCACACCTTTTGAGACCGCTTGGGGATCCTGGGAATCAGTGCTAGGGAAGCCTGGGAACTATTGTAGTTGATTTGTGAGGCACCCAGAGCTCTCTCTCGACAGAGAAGGCATAATGTCTCACAAAACTACAGTTCCCAGGATTCTCTAGCATTGAGCCAAGGGGGCAGTTAAACCGGTCTCAAAGTGGGTTACTTCTGCAGTGTGTTTTGGAACATCTTCTTGGGGCAGTGAGTTCCGCAGGCCAGGCGAGGCGAGGCGAGGCGCCCGTGAAGCCCTACCTGTAGGGCCCCATGGCGGCGGGGGCCTTGGCGGTGGCGATGATCTTCTTCACTAGCGCGGCCATAGCAGCAGAAGCCCCAGCAGCGACCCAAGGAAGCCTCCTTCCTCCGCCTTTGGACTTTATCCTCCCGCTTCACGCGACGCCCCGCCCCCTCAGCCCTCCTCCGTTGTTGTCATTTTTAGTCGTTAGGGCCTCTTCGCCCACCGTAGGCATTATGGGGGATGTAGTTTGAAGCCTCGGTGATGAGGGAAAGAAGCAGATGTCGGTGGATGAGGCTGTTCTTGTGTGCGTTTTCGTTGCTCCTGCCCTTCTCTGGGTAAGGACCTCTTCGTCCACCGTATGTATGTTGCCTAGAGCGTTGAGGGAAAAAGCAGACGCTGTCTGTTCGCGTGTGAGTTTTTTCGCACGCAGTTGCTCCTGTCTTTCTCTAAGTAAGGGCCCTTTCGCCCACCGTCCTGCGAGCGAGGAGGGACTCTGGGGGATTTGCCTTTGCCTGGAGCGTCGATGAGGGGGGGAAAAAGACTGTCGGTGGGTGTTCGAGTGTGGATTTTCCAGCGTGCCGTCCCTTCTGTCATTGTCGTTGTAAGGTCCTCTTCGCTTACCGTAGTGCGCAAAGGGATTCTGGGAGATGTAGTCCGGAGCATTGGGGGAAAGAAAGATAAGGTTTCAGCGGGTAAGACGAAGGTTCACGTGTAGATTTCGTCCTCTAAGGACTTCTTCGGCCGCCGTACTGTGACGAGGGATTCTGGGGGATGTAGTCTGGAGAGCTGAGAAAGAGACGGAAGAAGCCTGGGCGCAGCGTGTCTGACTGCAGGGGAGCAGCGGAGGCTGTGGCTGAGGAGGGAGGGAGGCAGGCAGGCAGGCAGGAAGGAAGGAGGACGGTTCTTTCCCCCTTTCTTCCTCCGAGGCCTGGGATTCAGCCCCGAGGAGCCTGGCAGGTGAGGAGGATGCCTTTTGGGGGTTGGATGCAGGAGAACACCGATTTCTGTATTCTCTATGGACAAGTATCCCCCAGTGTTTCCTTAGTTTGAACAGATAATATCCCCCAAGGGCGCCTTGTGGGCAAGTGCTCTCCTTTGTTCCATTGCGTCCCATGTTCGACGTTGCTGCTGTTTGCCTTCATGGCGACCCTGTCAAAGGGCTTTCTTGGCAAGTCTCTTCAGAGGGTCCTTTGGCACTGCTTTCCTCTGAGGCCGAGAGAGTCTGCCTCGCCCAAGGTCTCCCGGTGGGTCTGCATGAGTCACGCTCAAACCCCGCCGGCCTTCGTCTCGCACGGAATGTCCTTTAATATCTTCTCAGCCATGTTTTTCTGAAGAGCTGATTTTCGTTAAAACACCTTCTTGGCTCGGAAGAGACTTCCAGAACTCTGGGCAAGATTTGTTTTTTTATTTGGGGGGATGAAAAAAGGAAGAAAATCAATTATGGAACACTCTCTTTTAGCATGATTCAGGAAAAACATAAACAAAAACGTTCCCCCCTGATTCCCCCCCCCCAGGCCCTCAGAGCCCTCAGCAAGACAAAGGCTTACAATAGTACCTCACTAGCAACAGACCCTTGGCTGAATCTACACTTACATTATTCCTTCCGTTTTTCCATTGTGCTGAAATTAAGGGGAGGAGGCTCCTCGTTCAACATTCGCATTGTGTCCTCAAGCAGCCCATTGCCTAACACCGTCTGCTGCCCTCTCTCTCTCTCCCTCCAAGACACAGACACACCCCAAGCTCTGGGTGCCAGTCTTGCCTCCTGCTGCTGCTGCTGCTGCTGCACCAAAGAATAAAGGCCTTTAGAAGGATCCATCCTAACGCCCTGTTTGCCATGAGGGCAGACTGCCCACTGGATCCGCTTCTCAAAAGGGGAAACTGAAAATGTGGCCTTACTTGACTGGGCTTCTTAGTCCTGCTCAGAATGGAGGACATTTTGGAATCCCTCCTGGACAGAAGGTTGAAATGTCAGACATGTCCTCCCAGCTCTTAGCCTCTTACTCTGTTGTTGTTGTTGTTGTTGTTGTTGTGTGCCTCCAGGTCATTTCTGACTCATGGCGACCCTAAAGCGAACTTATCACGAGGTTTTCTTGCCAAGATTTGTTCAGAGGAGGCTTGCCATTGCCTTCCCAAGAGGCTGAGAGCGTGTGACTTTCCCAGCATCACCCGCTGGGTTTCATGCCTGATCCAGGAATCGAACCCACTGCGCCACGCTGGCTTCTTACGAATAGTAATTAACCAGAACCTTTTCAATCCCAAACAGCTGCTGCTGTTTTAAGATTTTCTACTGTTCTAGACTGAGTCTTTCTCAGTGGTTCCCAAATTTTGGTCCTCCAGAAGTTTTGGGCTTCAGCTCCCAGAGTTCTTGGCTGTTGGCCAAGATGACTGGGGCTACTAGTATCTGAAGTCCAAAACAAATGGAGGACCAAAGTTTGGGAACCACTGATCTAATCTATTCTGGGAAGGATGAAATGCAGTAGTGGCAAGAAGCTCTGCAATGTGAGAATGGCAGAGTGACTCCAAAAAATACAGGGCAATGGAAGAGAAGAACTGGCAATATTGTACTAATCAAACACTGAGATGACTCTCAGCTAGCTATCAGAGGAATGTGGGCCTTGTCTTGGTCAGCTGTGTGTCACTATGTGTATGTCCACTGTGATTCTGGCTCTACTGGAGCTAAATACATTTGCTATGCAATGGATGTGGGGTTGTACCTTAAATGCCTTTTTTTTTCCTTCTGCAGAAATGTCAAAGGCAAAAGAAAAGAAAAGAGCCAAGAAAATGAAGAATCAGCCTTCAAGTGTGACTTTTCCCTTTGACAGTGAGCCTAGTCACAATGAAATATACTTTCCCAACGGTGGTGACAAAACCTCTCAACGCAAGAAGACAGGTAGTTGTTACAGTTTTTATTGACTTTAATAATAAGCCTGGGAGTTTAAAAATTGAATGGAAGAGTCACTTAAATAGTAAAAGTGAATCCTTATTCCAAGAACTGCTTAACATTGGCCCAATACAGATAGGCCAAAATAAAGCTGCTTCAGGTCATTTTGGAGATATGCTGTTTACATGATGCATGCATCCTAAGAGTCCAGAAGCTGCACCAAAGCTGTGCACCAGTCCTTAGGACTGGATTGTGGCTTTGGTGCAGCTTCCGGACTCTTAGGACGCATGCATTATTTAAACAGCATTTCTCCAAAGTGACCCGAAGCAGCTTTATTTTGGCCTATCTGTATTGGGCCATTGCCTGCTAAGCTCAGGGCAAAATCTGACACCCACTTCCTCACCTCAAAAGAACCTGTCTGGCATACTGGGCCATGAAAGCTCTGAGGGCCTTTGTGGCTGAAGAGCGCCATATAAATACTCAAAATAAATAGATAAATGCAAGTTGGTTAGTGGCAGCGTCGGGAGTGATAGTTCATTATGGTCACAGAAAGGGAGACATCTACTGGGGGTGGAAATGTCCTGGCTGAAGTAGCTCCCCAAACTAAGAGAGGCAGACACGGCTGCATGAAAATTAGAAGCATCTCGGTTGTCTATCAGTGTTGTTCCAAATGAGATAGTGAGGAACGTTGGAAATTGTAGTCCAAGTATACTGTAGTATAGATACTGTATTTAAAATACTATGTAAATATTTAATTTTTTGTATACTTAATAGATCAAATGGACTATGACTCCATAATATAAGCTCACCAGTATAGATGGTATCCTTTACAGTCTTTTAATCATTGGTATGGATTGTAGCTCTGTATCCAGTTTGTAGTTCACTTACCTTGGATCATAATATGTGTCTCTTTGATCCACCAACAGATAAGCGCTTTGAAACCTCACAACAGAGCTTCATGCATCAGAAACCTTTCCATGAAATACCTAAATATGTAACAGGTAAGCATCCACAAAATACGGTCGATCTTTGCTGTGGTTCCTATATGTTTAGTTATGTACTAGCCAGGGCAGTGCAATCACTTTTGACCTGGATGCACTGTAGGTTTGTTTAACCTTTTTTCAGATTCAGCTGTGCCTGAATCTTGGTTCCCAAATGGTTTTTCCCATAAGTCAGTTGTTTTTCATGGAAAAAAGTCCCCCATCACATTAAACCATTGTTTATGCTAACTAGACTGATGAGAGTTGCAGTCCATCAGGATGTCAAGGGCTACAGTGGCTGAACCTGGTTTAGCATAATAGGGGTGAGTTGCAATGATCATTGAACTCTTGTGCCCCCCCCCCCCACCTCCTTTTGGCATGCCCTCAAGTAGAAATTCAAAAGCTTTGATCTCAGATTCTTGTGTTAAGATAAAATATAATAATAATAAATTTTTTTTTATTTAAATTATTTTTTAAAACATAAGAAATTTTGTTTAACCTACGGATAAGTGGCACACAAAAGTAACTTGCTTTTGTTATTATTATTATTATTAACCTTTATTTATAAAGCGCTGTAAATTTACACAGCGCTGTACATGGAATCTTTTTAATTGGACGGTTCCCTGTCCTCAGGCTTACAATCTAACAAGACACAACACAAAAGGAGAAGGGAGTGGTGGTGGGGAAGGGGATGAGGGTCAGCAGTTCTTTTTTTGGGAGGGGGAACATTTCATGCAATGATTATAGAGGGGTTCATGTCAAAATAGCTGAAAAGTAGAATAAAGTCATTGTTATGTTTGTTCATAAAATACTTCAGTGTCCTAAAATGACTTCATCCCTTTTGCAGTCTAGAAAACAAGTCCACAAAATTTACTAGCATTCATGCAACTTTTATTTGCCTGCCTGCATTTACCTAAGCCATCTATTTGGGGTTTGTAAAAGGAAGGAATGGACTTCTGTAAAACCTAACTTTCCTACTCTCCTGGAAAATATACTATCTTGCATAAGCATTGATAATCCAACAAAGGTTCACAAATCTTACCTAGCCTTGGTAGCTAAATCAACAGTGTTGCCAACAAGCCTCCGAAGATAATTCCCGGAAATATGTCTGTCCAAAACCCTGCGAATCCCCCCAGATCACACGGAATATTCAGTCACACATTCCCGGAAAAATTCCCATAACTGTTAAAATGGCAGATGTTTTGCCAAATAAACGTAAATATAATTGAAATAAAATAATTTGTAACTTATTTCAACTCTCAACAAATCCACCATTGAACCAAACAACGAATCTTTCAGTCCTTTTAAGTATATTATTTTGACATCGAAGGAGGTTTCAGGAAGCTTTGTGCCCCAAATAGAAATGTGTTCAGATGCAACCCACACTGCGACGAGAAATAAATCCAGTTGAAACCCTTTAGTTGCCCTGGCTCAGTACTAGGTATCTGGGAATTGTCTCTGGCGTCTGGAGTTGAAGATGCAGCCTGAGTTGGGTCCAAGACACACTGCAGAAATTAATCCCAGTTTGAGACTGCTTTAACTGCCCTGGCTCAGTGTCAGGGACACCCTGGGAATTTGTAGTTTAGTTTTATGAGAAAGAGCTCTGGTGCCACAATAAACTACCAATTCCAGGATTCCCTCGCACATGAGCCAGGAGAGTTAAAGTGGTCACAAAACTGGATTATTTCTGCCAGTTGTTTTGGACCTTCGTTATTAAAAATGCTCAAGGTCCAATCCACTACTGCAGAAATAATCCAGTTTGAGACCGCTTTTAAACTGCCCTGGCTCAGTGCTAGGGAACCCTGGAATTGTATTTTTGTGAGAAAGAGCTCTGGTGCCACAATGAACTACAATTCCCATGCATCTGGGAAGTACGCTTAAGTCTAGGAAAGTTCATGCTGCCAACTTTTCTTTCAGTGAGGACTCAAAAGTGTACAAGATCTATCTCACTTCATCATCACCATTACTTATCATTATTAAATCCAAATGCAGCTGAAGAAGTGGACTTAAAATTGGCAACACTGATACTGTATCCTGTAGACTCATTCTCTGGGGCTGTGATCTGGAAGCGTGGAGGCAATTCCCTTGTCAAACCAGGGAATCCTGGGAAATTAGTTTGTTGTGACATGTTGAAACACTGCTTTACTGGCAGCCAGGCTCATGCATGGAATTCTGGGCTTGGTGGTTTGCCCAGAATCCCATCATCGCAGGGAGCCTTGCAGTTGAAGCAGTGCCAAACGGTTATTTCTGCAGTGGATGGCAATGGAAAAGGGAACGAAAAGAGAGCCACAAAAAAAAATTCTGGGAAGACAGGGCAGCAGGGGTGCCAACTGACCAGGTGCTCTGCCCATGCTCAGAGGCTATTTAATCACACACACACACACACCACTCAGGGACATTACATTCACATCACACAACCCCAATGGTCCTCACAGTACAACAACAACCCTGAGAGGGTAGGCTTGGGGCACTCTGCGCAAGCTCAGGAATTCATAAATTCAAATGTCACTCTCAGGCACACAAAGAAGTCCACAACATCAAGCCATGATACCATGATCAAGTATTGCCTTTGTGTGCCTTGAAACTTATGTCTTACTTGGAAATCCAAGGCAATTGGGATTAAGCCAGCCAAGATTCCTCACTCCCTGCTCTTTCCAGCACTTTTGCCCCTGGAGCCTGAGAATGCCTGAAAAAAGTGGGGGGGGTGGCAATAATCACTGTCCTCTCTCTGATTGGCTGAACTATTCCTCCAAACGGGCTGCTCGTCCTGGCTCTCAGAGGGAAGTACATGAGAGAGAGAGAGGAGAGAGAGAGAGGAGAGAGAGTTTTCTCCAGCCCTCTTGGCTGAAAACTTGTTACACTCCAAAGGGTTTGGTTGCTCCGCAGCGGCTGTAGCGAAAACTGGCCAAAGGCACGGAAAAGGCACACTGAATTAGAGCAAGGCGCGAAAATCACACGAAAAGCTCTGAAAAGTCCCCGTTTCTGTGATTGAAAGTCGCGAAATTGGCACACTGCTACTCAAGAGTACTGTCTATTACTAGATCCTGACCCTTCCATGTCTGTGATGTTGTGCAGTGCCTTTGAAACTCCAGACGAGGCTTGGTCTCTATATTTAGTATTTTCATGTATTTTTTTAGTTGATTTTAATAAATAATAATAATAATAATAATAATAAATAATAAATAAAATTATTTCTATCCCGCTTTTGCCAGGCAATCAAAACGGCGTTACACACAGGTTAAATAACATCTCTATATTACCAATAAACCGCCCCTTAAAACAAGATTAAACAATGTAAGATTAAAAACTACATATTAAAACTGACTAAGCTAAATAAAAATCATGGGCAGAGTTCACTGGATGGGAAGTCTTATTTGTGGCCGAGCATTTTATTCCGGGAAGGCCTGCCAGAAGAGATCCGTCTTAATGGCCTTTTTAAAGCTCTCTAGATGGTGATTTGACGGATCTCGTCCGGCAGACCATTCCATAAGTTGGGAGCGGCTGCAGAGAATGTCCTCTGGGAGGTCGCCGTCAACCTGGTCTTTAAAGGGCTTGTAATAGATTCCCAGAGGACCTGAGTGTACGGGACGGATTATATGGAAGCAGGTGATCCCATAGATAGGTTGGGCCCAAGCCATGTAGGGCATTAAAGGTGATAACCAACACCTTGTACTGTGCCCGGAAACTGATAGGCAGCCAGTGGAGTGACTTCAGTATTGGTGTTATATGGTCACTCCTTGCTGTTCCTGTGACCAACCTGGCCTGCCATATTCTGTACCAAACTGGAGTTTCCGGACTAGGCACAAGGGTGCGCCCCATGTAGAGCGCATTGCAAAAATCAAGTCTTGAGGTTACCAGCGCATGTACTACAGTTTTTGAGGTCACCCTGTTCCAGGAAAGGCGCAGCTGGCGTATCAGCTGAAGCTGATAGCAGTGCTCTTGACCGTTGTGTTCACCTGATTCCTCATCTGAAGGGACGGGTCAAGAAGCACCCCCAGACTGCGAACACAGTCCTTTAAGGGGAGTGTGAGCCCCTCTAGGACTGGAGGTTGCAGCCCAATCCCTGGTTTGGGGGCCCCTACCATAAGTACCT
Source organism: Sceloporus undulatus (assembly GCF_019175285.1). Lineage (NCBI taxonomy): Eukaryota > Metazoa > Chordata > Lepidosauria > Squamata > Phrynosomatidae > Sceloporus > Sceloporus undulatus. The sequence continues at coordinate 220,742,708 of NC_056525.1, forward strand.
CCATTTTGTCTGGATTCAACTTGAGCTTGTTTTCCCTCATCCAACCTCCATTACTGCCTGAAGACACTGGTTGAGGGGAAGATACCATCTGTCATTGTCGCTGATGACCGGTACAATCAGCATATTGATAACACCCGGCCCCATATCCACAGATGATTTCTCCCAGCGGCTTCATATAGATGTTAAATAGCATCGGGGACAGGATGACGCCTTGAGGGACACCACAATTAAGCTCCTGTTTTTGAAGAGCGACTGTCCCACACGATCACCCTCTGGAACCTGCCCGAGAAGAGGAGCGGAACCACTGCAACGCAGGGCCTCCAATTCCTAACTCTCTCAGGCGTTCCAAAAGGATATCCTGATCTACTGTATCAATGCTGCTGAGAGGTCCAGCAACACCAACAGGGTCACGCTCCCTCTGTCGATGGCTAGACGAAGGTCATCAGTTAAATGATCATGGCAGTCTCCACCCCATACCCGGTCCTGAAGCCCATTTGAAATGGATCAAGAAAATCGGCTTCATCCAAGACTGCTTGGAGCTGAAGAGCAACTGCCCTCTCAATCACCTTGCTCAGAAATGGTAGATGAGAAACAGGCCTATATTTTTCATCTCCAGGGGTTCCAGGGAGGGTTTTTTCAAGAGCGGTCTAACGATCGCTTCATTCAAAGCGGATGGTATATGACCCTCCCAAGGGAGCATTGATGATACGTCTAAGAAGTGCCATCAATGCATCGCCCCCCGATGGCCAGCCATGATGGGCAGGGATCAAGAGGGCATGTTGTCTTTTTTACCTTTCCAAGGATCTTGTCCACATCATCAGTACTCACAAGCTCAAACTGATCCAGTTTAATCTCATAAACGGGTTTACTGGACACCTCAGTAGTCGGTTTTGCTTCAACATTGGCATCCAAATGGGTTCTTATCTGAGAGATTTTGTCTGCAAAGTAGTTGTTAAAAGCGGCACAGCAGGCCGTTGTTGGGTTAAGTAGAGGGTTCTGGGTAGATGGCATCACCGTCAGTTCCCTCACCACCCAACAGCTGTTGGATGGAACAGCATAACATGTTGTGCTAGGACTTTTCTAAACCCTCACTGCTGCAAAGTAGAGAACTCATTTAGGCTCTTTCTCTTCATCAGGGTTCATTGCCTGAGCAACTTATTTTTTTCTTTCAGTGTCTCCTTTTGTTCAAGCTCGTGCTGCTGAAATGAAAGCTATGCTGAAGGCAGTTTCACAGAAGTCATCCAACACCTTAGTGTTTCAGTCTCTACCTAGACACATGAGGAGGCGAGCTATGAGCCACAATATCAAGCGTCTACCCAGGCGACTCCATGAACTTGCCAGAATAGAGGTGTTGCTTTATTTTTCCCATTAACTTGCAGCTACGTATAGTACTGTGGTATACTGGATGATAATTCTCGTTACTTTTAAAACAATTTGTAGGAATCTAGTTACCTTGAATCACAAGGGAGTGCTAATGTAACAGGACATGGCAGGCTTCTGTGGGACTTCTTCAGACTTGTTTGTTTATTACATATATCGCCCACCCTTTCTCCAGTGAGCTAAAAGTAGAATATCTGGTTCCCTTCATCCCCATTTTACCATCATAGCAACACTGTCAGAGTGGCTAGGGAGAGATACAATGTGTGCGTGAGAGTGAGCGAGCGAGTGAGTGAGTGAGTGGCTGGCTACCCAATGAGTTTCATGGCTTAGTGGGTGTTGAACCTGTGGGTTATTCAGAGGGTGAAAATAATCCTGGTAGAATCTGGGCTGAATCTTTGTTGTTCAGATGCATTTTGAATGTATCCCATTAAGTTTGTGGGGGGCTGCCAAAAAGCCACTTAACCCCACTATTTTGGGGTTTTCCCAATTACATTGTCAACTGTGTGAATAACTGATGCAAATAGACCCGGGATAAATTGGGATAAAATTCTGCATGCCTTGAACATATTGCATGGTCGAATCCATCTTTATTTGCAGTGCTGACATATGTGAGTAATAGATCTCGTAGAGATGCAAATAGATGTAATTCCAGTAAAAAAAAATAGCTGGAACAATAAAAACGGAATGTGTGAGTGAGATAGTGACATAGTCACACTTTAAAAAACTTAGAGTCTGGATGACCCCCTGGATCTCCCAAGCCTGCTGGGACCTAAATACCCTAAAGGCACAAGATCCCATTTGAGCTTGGAAGCTAAGCAGTGTCAGCTCTGGTTAGTACTTGGATGGGAGTCTGGCAGTGAATAGCAAGAGGAAGGAATTGGCAAAACCACCACTTGAGTATTTCTTGTCTAAGAAAACACTATGAAATTATTGGGTCGGCACAAATTGACAAGTGCCTTAAAAGTAGGTATAAAAACACATACACATTCCCAAGTCCCAGTCCAAAACTCTACTACACCACATTGGCACTCATTCTTTGCTGCAAGCACCCAAGGGATTATGAATATCTCTTCAGGATAAATCATTGGGTTCTGCATGTCTCCCCTCACCCCTATCATGTGCCATATGCTATCAGAGTTACTTGGCCTACAGTTGGTACAAGAAAAATAATATTTCTTGTTCTAATAATACAGACAGAGAAATCTAAACATCTAAAGAAAGACCTCCCAAAGAGCAAATGTCGTAAAGCCAGAAGACGCCATACAAACTTGGTGGCAGAATTCAATCGCAGACAAAAGAAAAATATCTGGTTGGAAACGCACATCTGGCATGCAAAAAGGTTTCATATGGTGAAGAAATGGGGATATTGCTTAGGAGACAGACCCACAACAAAGAGCTACCGGGCCTGCTACCGAGCCATGACGAATCATTGCCTCCTCCAGGTACTGTTTGTTTGTCCATTCTGGGCAAAGTATACCATGTAGTCTTTAAAACTTAGTTTAATTTTTGGATTTTGTGCTGTATTTAATAATGTGAAGCTGTTGCTTGTAGGAAGAGCACAGATTGTGGATTGATGCACAACTTCCTTAATGCCATCTTACCATAAAATCTCTACTACTGTGCCTGACATTTTAAATTATTTTCTTGTCTCAGTCCAAAATTCTCAACTTTTGGTATAATTAATGGCTTTGCCACTTTTAAAAATATGTTGCAGGGCCATCCTGATCTTTTTACCTTTTAAAATCCAAATTTGACTAACAACAAATGGACTTTCTGTCACTCCCCCCTTTTTTGGCATTTTAATAGTCCATGAGATACTTGGAGGGCAGAAAACTGGCCTCTGAACCCATCCCATACTATGGAGGCTTTATTCTCGATGAATTTGTAAGCTACCTACCTTCTCCTGCTCCTGTGTAATACTATCTATATCTTAATTAGCCCCCCTTCACCTTTGATCAAGATGTGTTATTTCAGCTATCCTTTCAGATTATGCCATCTATCCTTTCAGTGATGTGGTCAGCAAAATTCTACACAGTATTCGAAGTGCAGCTAAATCTTGGATTTAAGCAACTTGGAAGAGCTGCTGCCAAGAGCATCTTATCCCTGTGCCTATATGACATCCTGCAGAGCCCTTCAAAATTCAACTTGAAAGTGCCAAAAAAATCATATCCAATTTCCATGTTTGTTCGGTGGGAGGAGGATTGGGAAACTGAAATTAAGTAATCTGTCACTCCTGGATCAGTTGTTGATTCTTCTTGAATGATTTATTACCCCTTGGGGTGTGTGTGTGGAAGATATGGAGGTTTTCAGCAGGGTAGTGGGGACTAGAAGTCTGCAAAAGGGATGGTGGGTCACATGCAACCCAGGGGATGAACTTTCTCCAGTCCAGTACAACTCTTAAGATTACCAGTTAATAGGTTCTACCTGCATCCTGTTGCCATCTGAAAAATCCTTTTACTGCAGAGGCTACTAGGACATTGTCAGCCAGTGCAGCATAATTGGTTTGATATATAGGTCCCTCTGTTGGATTTATTGTGCTTTCCTCCCTCTGTATGTTCTTTGAGCACCTGAAAGTAGGTCGGAATTGATAGCTCACATTTTAAAAACAAAATAAATTATTCCATTTTCTGCTTGCCCCTCTGGTATACTAAGGTTCTCTTTTACAGTTTGAAATTCAATAGCTCTTCTTTTATATCAGGATTTATCATATTACTGTTGTCTGGAGTTGATTGGAAAAGAGAAGCAGCTTCTGACAGCACTTGCTCGAATGTGTAATGTAGATGCAGGTAATACGTCTTCAGACTGCTTTTTAAAATGATCTGATCCTGACTACTTAGTCTGGAATAGTTCTGTTTTCTATATCTGGGCAGTGCTAAGCCTGTTCACATTTGGACAGCCAAGTATTGTCAAAGGGAAATGATATAATAGACAACTAAGTATTTTGAGTAGGTTTTTTTTTCCTCTTCCCATCTTGCTGGATACTTACTGTTTCCATGGGAGTTAGAATTAGCCATTCTGCGGTTGATATTGATCATTATAGTTCATTATTGTACTATATAATGTACAAATTATGTATTTATGTAATTAGGTATATTGTAAGTTTATGAAATAAAATGTAACCTTCTCACACAAATTGCTTATCATATATTTAGAGTAGCTTTTCATGTACACGCAATGATAATTATCCAAACCAGTTTTGATTCTGATTTGGAGGAGATGCTCAAAGCAGTTTGGCTATCTTGTCTAAGCAACAGTTAAAATAATGAAGAAAATACCACGTGCAAGAGAGATGCAATTACTGAGCACTTGCATATTTTGTTTGTTGGAGACCATCCCAACTGTGATTTAGAGTATAACCAGAGGGTGCATCTACACTGTAGAAATAATACAGTTTGACACCATTTTAACTGCCATGGCTCAATCCTACAGAATCCTGAAATTTATAGTTTTGTGAGGCACCAGCATTCTTTGGCACAAAGGCTAAAGACCTTGTAAAACAACAAATCCCAGTATTCTGTAGGATGGAGTTACTACATTTAAAGCGGCGTGACGACATTATTTCTGTGATGCATCCAGAGTTTGATACATGGTACATTTCCTACACAAAGAGGAAATGAAACAAGCATTCTAATTTACCAATAAGTCTACACTTGATAACCTGGAGAAATTCTTAGTTGCCATAACTGAGTAGGAAAATGATTAGTAACAAGCCTACCTTATGGAAAATGGAGAGGGAATTAAGTAATATTTTCCTTTTTTACTTCACATTTCCAAAAGACAGGAAAATTCTTTTTAAAATCTCAAGAAATTAGGAGTACCCAGCTCTGAAATCATAAGGGGAAATCCTCATAGTCCATCAGGTTTCGGCTTGTGTAAATATTCCTGAATAGTTCTAGTCCCCAGTAACTAAAACTGTTCTGGGGTCTAAAGGGGCACTATTCTCAGCATTTGTTGTGTGATTTGAAAATGTTTCATTTTTGAATACACTGTTCCTCAGGTCCAACATTTGCAGCTGTTCCTTGTCTTACTGGGAAGCGTGAAGGTGCTGTCATGCTATACCGGAGAGATCGCTACCCTGAAGATGCACTTGGTCCAGTTACTTTCATTTGGAATCCCACAAATAGGTCTGATGAGTCTCCTCAAAGCAGACAGTTGTGGATGTGGACACACCCAGCCTTTAAGCAGGTAATGATAATAATAATAAGAATAAATTTATTCTATTTCACCTTTTCCCAATGGGAATCAAGGCGGATTACAACAGATATTTAAAACATAAGACAATTAAAATCACAATCAGAATTTTTCTACCCTCCCACCAATCATAAAATTGAACAAATAACTGTTTAAAAAGAATTAAACAGTGAGAAATTTAAAAGAAATTCCTAATAGAGATTGGTTAAATGAAGATATAGGCGGGATATAGACCTCCGCTTTGTGGCAGTCTCCCGCCGGCGCCATTTGCTCCGCGAGGGAGCCGCAACAGCCAAACCGCGTGGCTCCTGCGCGGAGCAAAAAATAAGCTCCATTTTGGAGCTTCTTTTTGCGGCGCCTTTATGACGTCGCGAGGCGCCGCTGGCGCATTCGCGACGTCATAGGCGTCGCGACACGTCTGGACGCTATGCGTCCAGTACGTAAACATGGCGGCCCCCGTGTGGAAGGGGCGCCGCCATGTTGTACGTATTCTATACATACTAGGGTTAGGGGGGTGCGGAAGCACTGCCCCTTCCTAACCCTATTACGTATAGAATACGCACTATATGGCGGTCTATATCCCGCCATAATTTCAATACTTACAAGGTAAAAGTTTCATTTTGTTTTTCTTGTATATTTATTTATGAAATCAAAACAAAAAACCCTTGAATTGTATTTAAAAGACTTAAAATTTAAGCTGACCAGTCTACATGCTTATTTAGCTAAATGGCATCTTGATTAAGTGGGTGAGTGGACATTATGTGGAACCCTAACTCAAATGAATCCCTCCTGCAAAGCTGGAGACGATGTTAACAGCCTAGAGCCTGGAGTGCTACGTACAAATGATGGAGTACCAGCTTCTTTTCCTTTGCCACAGTAAGATGATCATAGGAAGTTGCTTTATTCCTTATTATACTGTTGGTCCACCTAGCCTAGTACTAACAAAGAAAGGCTCTGTAGGATTTCTGACAAATTTTTCACATAACCAGTCACCAGGTGCCAAGGACTGAATCTTATGATTTCCTGCTTCTAGAGTATGTGTTCTGTCACTGATCTGCCTATGGCCTCTCCTGAAAGTAGTAGCAAAAATACGTGAAAGAAACCTGGTATGGCAAAAATGAAGCCAGGCTTAGAAAGATGGTTTATACACTATGTTTTACATAACATTTTTCTACTGTTAAGTAGCAACTGAAATTCTTTTTATGAGCATGGCTCCTTTTGGCAGTAAGGCCTAGCAAGTCAGTAGATGTGTTCAGTTTATAGACTAATAGAGAACATTGAGAATAAGTAATCTTAGGACTTTATTTATTTCAAGGCATGCTACTATTGTATTTGCTGAAACATTAAAACAGGACATTCACACTTCAGCCATTCTTCCCATTATTCTGTAGGACATACTGGCTGAGTTAAAAGCAGTCTTCCAGTGTTCTGAACCCATGGATATTTGTAATCCTGAACCTGTTCCAACATTGGCTCAAGAAGAAAGTAAAATGTATGTTGCTGAAAATGTTGGCCAGAAAAGGAAGAGGAAAAACCAAGGAGGAGAAATGGTGGTTGTCCCAGTGAAAAAAATAATTGGTGATGGAACCAGAGATCCACACCAGCCCTATTGCTGGGCATCACAGATTACTGGGATTGTGATAAGGTAATCACTGTACTTGATTAGGTTCTGATAAAGCTCTGTTTATTTAATCTGTTCATGCTGTCTCAGTATTTCACATTTTAATATCTAACTCTTGTCTCTTCCAGTGATTTGACAATGGAGATCCTCAGATACCGATTAATTGGTCCCCTCTCTCACTGTGTTCTTACAGAAGCACTCAAAGTTGCTTCTGCACACACAGTAAGTAGATCAGCAGTTGACACACTCATTCTTTTGCTATTCCCAAGATAGTGTTGATTTTCTAGAATTAAAATGTTAGGATCCAGCTTCCTGTGTTACAGATTCAAAGGATGTCAGAGGTGTACATACTTGTGTGGCTGGAAGCTTATAACATGCTTCAGTATGTATAGGAATACCCATGGATTTAGTACATCTAGCCTGCCTATCAACTTCTCATATATTGCCCTGGTATATGTTCCATAGCTCAGTATATAGGAGAAAGAACTGCTGTTGTGCACAGAGATGTAGGTGTGTCGTTGTGTATTACCAGGCTTTGGACTTCTTGTTGCATAGTTACTCCAATCTTTGGTCATGTCTTCAAAAGTTGGGTTTCATGTCAGTACATTACTGTTTTTCCAGGGATTTATATTTATCTCTGAAAACAACTTTATTGCTGCCTGAACTTAGCGCTAGATAAATATGAAGAAACAGATCCTTTGCAGAAGATGGCATTTCATCAATACCTTACAAGTTGTTATTGATTTACTAGGAAAAGGATTCCAAAGATTCTAAAATGAATAGTTGGTGGATAGAAAAATGCCAAAACCCTAATCAGGTGTCCGTTCATCTCCGTCAGGAATCCACCTTTCAATTGCTGCAAGGTAAAATGCTAGTAGTGCTCCTAATCTTTCCATATGGGCTGCTGTTAATGCATTCCTAATGTTTCACTGAACAATGGTCTGTTGTATTAATATGTTAGATTGTTTGACATTTGGCTGCTGGGGCTGGATAACTGGTAACTCTTTCTGTTGCTATTGAGCTGTTCTTCAAATAGGATTCTGGGCCTTTATGCTCTTGTGAGCCATATCCATCAGTGGAGAGAACAGTTATGATAAGCCATCCTAGTTTTCTGTGCCTCCTTCACTATTAGGTGATATAGAGTTTCATTCCATTCTTCTGAAAAAGTGCACATAATGTTTGAAAAATAATAAAATGTGGTGTAAACCAGTCTTGCCTTGTCCAAGCTGCACAGTATCACATACTAAGAGAGATGTGCCAGAGTTTTTATTTAATGGGATTAGAGCTTAGATTACTGTAGAAGTAACCAGTTGCAAGTAATGCAGTTACCAGAAATGTACTATATTTTCTGATACCAGCAGCACAATGAACTTTCATTCCAAAAGTAATGTAACATGTTGAGGTGAAGTTAAATTATTTGTGTAAGGAGTACCAGTTTGAAGTAGCTTAAAAATTAGTTTTCAGGGGCGTTTTAGAGATATTTTGACTGGGGTTTTTCAGATATGCCATTTTCTCTTCTAAAGCAACAAAAAGAAATGGAAAGCTAATGAAGTTTTTTAAAGAAATGAGATAATTGAAACTAATGTACAACACAACAATTTACTTATAAAAATAAAAGTTATATTTTCTTTCTTATATCTGAAAGAATGAAACCACAGATGAACAGCAGTTGACACAGTTTGGTGCCATAAAAAGTCCTGGGTTTAAGGTCAGAAGCAGTTTGTATAGAAATAGATATACTCATAGACTATTTCCCACACATATGATAGTGTTTGCATTTTAGCAAAACAATGGTAAAGCTGAAGATGCCATGGAGAATGTCTTTGTATACTAGTAATACTTGCTGGCAGAGCTTTCTTTTTAATGATGCATCCATTTTGTGTGTTTTAAGAGTTAAGTTCATCAGACATTCCATCAGGTACTGTACTGGGTTTGACTGTTGGGGATCCTCGAGTGAATTTGCCAAAAAAGAGATCAAAGGCCATGCCAAATCCAGAAAAATATCAAGGTAAAGTATGTCATTATCCATCATGTTTTTGTAGAAGAGTAAAATAGTCTCATTCATACCAGGTTAAGGTAATGTGTGTTTGAGCATACTGGTCCTCTTATGACTTAGCATTGTAATCAATAAATTCAACAGATGCACACTCACTAAGTAGAGATTATGTAGCAATTGTGAGGAAGGGACTTGGCACCAAACTGGTCTTGTGCTCAATGGAAGCCTCTGTTAAATGGTACAGATGATCCAGGTTCGAATCCTGGCGAGGCCAACAGGTGCTATAACCTTAGATGCAGTATTTCATTTCCACCTGCTTGAATTTTCTTGTGAATGTACTTTTCAGGGGAAAGGGTTAATAATTCTTTCTAGTAAACTAAGTGTTTGCTTTGTAGTGCATGCATAAATATGGAAATTCTTATCTGTAACTGGAAATACAAACCCAAGAATTCAGTATTCAGTGTCACTGAACCTACTTGTGTGTTAGTTTGTTCATAATTTTTTCCTTCTGACAGTTTATTTGTACACAATTGTTTGTTTTCCTGTAAGTGTGGTTTGAGGATATAACATACTTTTTAATAAAATTCTTAATACATCCACATTTTGGCACTAGTCTCACTTGAGATATCTGTACCACAGTTGAATTTAGGTAGTTAATACATTTGGTCTACCAGACTAGTATCTTCACAGGAAGAGTATTTTCTCAGCTATGTGGTCTGGGAACCTTTAACTGAAGAAGCTAGAGCAGTGCTCACCAAACTTTGCCCTTTAAGAGATTTTGGATTTCAGTTCCCAGAAGCCTCAGCCATGTTGGCCAATAATCTGGGATTCTGGGAGCTGAAGTCCAAAATCCCTTAGAGCACAATTTGGGGACCACTGAGCTAGAGACTAATGCCTGGTTTCTCTATGAGCAAAGCATATGTGTGTTTGCTTACTTGTGGTCCCTTTAGAGTGCTCCCCGTTATCAAACTCTTCTCTCTGTCCCCGAACCCAATGCAACCAATTTAGGTGCTCTGCAGTAGAGGTGGTTCTCTCCTTGCCTCTGCTGTCTAGCAGTTGTAGTTTGATGTATACTTAGTGAATGACTGTGTTATAATCACAAATGCATCATGGTCTGTTGCATCTTTTATAGTCTTAAAAAGCCTGGATCTAAATTTTGGATATATGAGACAGAAGGAACATGTCAGGACTTGCAAATTGTCACTTGCAGTCTCTTGAGCCTTTCACTGTTTGCTTTTGAATCTAACAACACTTTCTGTTTCAAGACATTCTGCAGGCAGTGCATGCTTGCAGGCAGTGCATGCAAGCTAAAGCTGATGGCAGAAGAACAAGGGGTAGAATGAGAAGATTTTAAATGGATACATGTGGGGAACACAGCAGTGGCTTGGATGATTGAAGACCCCTTTTGCAAACAGCCAAAGAGAAGATAGCATTTTAAAAGAAAATGCTTCACAGCTTTTCTTTGAGTCATCATGATCTTCACAGAGAAAACAATGCATTTGTTTTTTGTATACTTGCAAATTAATTGTCCACTATAATTGTTTATTATTTCATTTTCTTACCTGGCAAGAAAATCTTTCCCATGAGCAATGCATTTTATTCACAAAGGTTCTACAGTCTCTACAAATTAGTTAAGAGCAACGACATTTCTCATCACATCAATATTCATCTATAAAAAAAAATTCTGTGTATTAAAGTTGATAAAGTCTTCTGAATAGCACAGTCAAAATTATAGTCTTTAGGCAAATGTTCTGATATGCTAAGGATGTAACTCATTTCCCCTTTTTCTCCATTTTTTATCTGTATGCAACCTGCATACCAAAAGATAAACAAAAACGAAGACAATAAACCTATGTTCTCACAACTGTCAACATTAAATACAAGCAAAGCAACTGTCCTTACACACCCTTAAAACCTAATGCCAGCTGTAACAGGCACATTGATTTCCTGCATGCACTCTATGAAGATCAGAGTAAAAGGTTGTTTAGAGGTTCTTTAGACAAAGTGTTCATAAAGCTTAACTGTAGAATCAGCAAATGGCACATCAGCATCTGATTTGATAAACTAAGGTCTGGGAACTCCATAATTTAACACTAAAGTGAAAGCAGAATTTGTTATCTTTATTCCTGCTTTTTAAAGCAAATATTATTCAAAATGTTTCCTGTTTACATAAAATTAGAAGTTTTTCAATTTGATAAACTCCTGGAAATAATATTCTATGTTAGTCTATGTTAGATTGCAGAGACCAATCATGTTCATTTTTTCTAGTCCTTAATGTCCATTTGCTTTTATTCATTTTTTATTTTATTTTATTTATTTTTTATTTTTTTTGCTCTTTGTCCTCTTGAACCAACTACAAAGGCTATTATGCTCTTAAGATAAACATACAGATACTTCTCTGATGCTGTGACCTGAAAATTATTAAGGTTAAAAGCATTAATAATCTCTACAGTTTGCTTTTGCGCATTTCTCTTGTACTCTATAAAACTGTAGGCTAAATAAAACGTGTTAAGATTCCACAGGACTTTTTTTGTTGTGTGTTTGCCAGCTGCTAGCCTTTCTGGCATAATGGGCTTCTCCATTTTTCTTTTAGAGAATAAGGAAGTGAAACAGCTGATCTTAGAAGGCGTGCCTGCAGAATGTGCACAGAGTTTTCTCTGGGACCAGAATATTCGTAAGAGTGTCACAGACACCAAAATGCCAGAACAGGTAACTTGAACGTTAACCATGGAGAACGGGCATACAGATAGTTTGTCTTTGTCTGTGTGTATATTACACCTACTTTTGGGACATGAAGCCATACATTTGAAATGTTTGCTTGCAGATCTTCATAGTGTGGTGTAGTGCTAGAGTGCTGTGCTTAGTTTGGAAAGACTCATCTTTAAATCTGTTCTTAGTCCAGAAGTTGAACTGGTGGCCTAAACTACCTTGTAGGGTTCTTTTGAACACAATGCAAGTAAGTAGTGGTAGTGATGCTGTTAGTTCTTTAGAGGTAAGGTCAGATAATTTTTCAAACTTAAAACATGTTTGCATTCCCTTCCTAAAACAGCAGCAATAACAATGTAATTTCTTAGGATCACAGATTAGAAACAAGCCAGATGGCTGCAAGGCAATAAGAAATAAGAAAAGCAAAGACTGCTCACAAGTACAAAAATTCCTAGCACAGTGTATAAACATGGGTGGCAGTACAGCAGCAAATACTGGTACCAAATGAAGGCTAATACAGTGGACCCTTGTTATACGCTGGGGTTTGGTTGCAAGATCCCCCGTGTATAACAAAATCCGTGTATGCTCAAGTCCCATTAAATATAATGACATAGCAAAATGGTGTCCCTTATAAAAAATAGAAAATCAAGGTAAATTTATACTTTTTTGGAACATTTTCAAACCGTGTATGTTTGAATCCGTGTATAAAAAATCCGTGTATAAGAAGGGCCAACTGTATCATTTAATGGAAGTGAGACATAACATAACACAAAAAGTCCTTATAAATATACAGTTAAAAACCATAGAAAACTTGAGGTATTACTTTTTCCTGGAATACTTTATCATAGAATATCTGAGCCTTCCTTGGAAAACAAAAACCCCAAAATGGCAGCAACTGGTCTTCAGGCATTCCTGATGATATGTGTAGACTTCCCTTTCCATACATTGGAAAGTTGAAGTATTGCTCTAAAGTATTTGTATAATTTGACATGTTCTGTATCATGGCCACTGATTTGCCATCTGTTTGAAAAAGCTAGGATTTTAGTCTTATAGCGCCATTACACAATTGAAATTCAGCAGAGCAGCAGCAAAAACAAGTGCTTGTGCTCTAAAACAAAGGGAGATCTTCTGATACAGAGTCTCACTATGGTAATGTATAAGTATTTGTGGAGATCAGTTTCTCGTGGTTTCTGGACTTACGGGTGTAGAGCTACGCTGCATGGTCCTGCAATTCTCCTTGTTTTCTTTCTTGATTGAGAGGCTAGGGTCCATGTGAAACTCCAGCTTTAATAACAAAATGTTGTATTCTGTGAATGGACCAGAGGATGTTCAACTACTTATTTTAAGATAACAATAGGTCAGAGTGTTCACAGTTAGGAGCAACAATCTTTTTTCTGTGTTTTTCAAGTTTTTTTTTTAAAAAAAGAAAAGCTAACTTCACAGTACTTTGTACCTTTTCCTTAGGAATTGAATCGTTTAAGAAGTGAACTCTTGGTGCCTGGATCACATCTTGACTTGGGCCCTCGAGAATCCAAAATTCCTATACTCTTGGTTCAGCATCCTGGAAAAAAAGCTGGACAAGATCGACCAGGTTGGGGAAGTGGCTGGGATATTTATCTCCCCAAAGGCTGGGGCATGGCTTTCTGGCTTCCTTTTGTAAGTGATGTTTCAGATTGAAATATAGTGAAAAAATTAATATTGTACACACATGAACATATAGAGATGCTCTTTCAAGATTTTTGAAACTTGATGGCCATCCCCAAATATTTATAGTACTAGCATCTAAGCCAGGATGGGCAATTTGTTACTTATTTGATATCATGTAGCCCATGACTTATTCCCAAAGCCACCTGCAAAAAAAAATCAGGCCTTTACAAGAGTGATCTCTTATTTATGCTGCTGCTGAATCTTCTGTGACCCCAAATTTCACGGGGTGCTGACAAAGCATTTTTCCCAACTAAACAAGGCATACAGGGCAGCACACCTCATTTTTAACGTAGACTGAACTCCCTACACATTTCCAGGAAAGGTATCAAAATTTGCCAACAATAGTGCAAACAATAGTGCAAACAAGGGAGACTTCATGAGACCCACAGATTCCACGCTGCCTGTCCTTGGTAAGGCTAAAAAATGCAAACTAAAATAGCGATTGTTCCGAATTGATAATAACTTGTGTGCTTTATTTAAATGTACATAAATGTACCTAATAGCCTAGCTGCTGAAAAATTCCTGACCACAGGAAATGAGAAAGAAGGAACTGAACTGGTGCCAAGAAGACCCTGCTGAATCATAATGGAGCAGAATCCCTGCTAGCATACTAATGTTGGCTTCATTTGTTCTAGCCATTGTTGCTGCAGTGATTGTCATTGGCACAGTGCGACTTCTGCTTGTGTGATAAGGTCCTGAATGCCACAGTGCATATGCAGTGAAAATGTAAAACTGTTGACATTGTCAGTTTAATGATCTAGATCTTTGTTGCACAAGCAGATTGACACCGTACAATCTTGACTCAAGTATTTCTACCTAATCGTTTGCTCCTACTGACATCTAGTTCATTAAACTGATTATGAAATTACATATTTGTGGTGGCAGCTTTCACAAACCTCTGCAGTGAAACAATGAACGATGCTATATGATTAAAAGAGAATGAGTTGGAACCAGAAATGTGGGACATGATGCACAAAGTATTCCTCCAGCAGTAATTGCCCAACCACACCTGGCACACTGGTGTGAAGGTTCTGTATAGTCCACCACATCTCCTGTTGAGCTGGATGGGATCCCTTAAGACCACCCTTTATCTTAAAAAAAAAAAAAAGGAATTTACGGCTACCACCCAGTGTTTAACTTGTTACACCTTGGCAACACCTTGGGACATTTCTAGAATTCCATTGGACCTTTCCTGGCCAAATTAGGGAAGAACTAGCCAAAGTAAGGCATGTGAAAAGGAGTGCAAAGAGGCAGAGTACTTTAAAGAAAAGCTTTATTGTAACTAGAGGAGTTCTAGAACAAAAGGATATCACTACATGAAGGACCAAATTGTCCTACATGCACAGGCAGACAGTATAAGTAGCAGAGTACAATCCTGATGCCACTAACTGGTACATGTTCCTATTCTTACTCAGAGCTCAGATGGGATTTGTAGTCTTTGATGTTTTTGGATAGCAGGGAGCCTGCACTCCATTGTCCAGCTCTACCAGCTTTCTCATGGTCTGCTTCATGAGAGCCAACAGACAGATAGGCAGTCCTACACCAGCCTCATGTTGTATACAGGCTCTTTAAAACCTCCCCCCAAATAATTTATGCTTCTCCCCAACTGCACATCTTATTGGACCATTGCCATTTTATCAGCTGTGATGTAATCTCTCATTAAAATGTAACTGTACATCCTTCCACATTTAACCCTTTGTTATCTGAGAAGAAGGCTCTAATAAATGAAGGGACTCCCAATTATTGTAAGTGGATGGTTGCTGCTTTGGGTCTGAGGGCCAAACTGCTTTAGATCAGGGAGCCAATTTTCTTCAGCTGATACCAACACAGACAACCAAAATTAAGGGGAAACCCAAAGGTAACTGGAAATCTGCTGCTGATTTTAACAAATGAATATTTCTCTATGGTAGTGGAGGGCATGCTTGCAACCTGTGAAAAAGGTGAATCAATACTCCTACAGCCTTCCAGGAAAGGCTGTTGATCTTTGCAAAACCAGCCTTTGGATCTGCATATAGCTTCAAGGCCACACTGTGCCCACCCTTGTCCAAGAATGACTTTGGAAGGGATCATAGAATAATAGAATTGGAAGAGACCACAAGGGCCATCCAGTCCAACCCCCTGCCATGCAGGAACTCTCAATCAAAGCATCTCCGACAGATGGCCATCCAGCCTCTGTTTAAAGACTTCCAAGGAAGGACACTCCATTGCACTCCAAGTGTGTTCCACTGTCGAACAGCCCTTACCCTCAAGAGCTGTAAGGAAATCAAGAACAATCCGTTCCTTAGCTGTTGATGGTTAGGATATGTCCCGGTCTTTGAGCATAGTTCTCAGAAAGTTTGGCTTTCTTGTTAAAAGTTCTTGGACCAGAGTTGTGATACTTCTGTTAACAACTGCTCATGTACTGGAATTTGGCAATTCTTTTGAAATAAACCCTCTTTAAAACTCCATAGTGAAAAGGGAAGTAGGGAGTACTTGTCTAAGAATTTTCTTGGGAGGTTTTGCACCTGGAATCTTCCAAGACATTGTGATGGTTTTGCTTTGTAGATCTATCGAGGTGCACGAATAGGTGGCTTGAAAGAGGCTCTGAAACATTCCCTGTATAAGAGAACACCTCATGTGCCCCACGATTATCCAGACTGTCCTGCTGGTGTTCAGTTTGCCAATGAACTAGAGAGAGATCTTCTTGAAAAGTTTAAGAGGTAAATGTCTACAATTTAGATTAAGAAGCCTGGTCCATTATGTTTAGAGAACCCAGTTGATTGTGTATTTTGCCTTCTTAATTTTTACTTGCTTGAGGAGACTAAAAAAAAGTGAAAGGTATCATCCTTTCCTCCTCCCTTCAGATGAAGACGATCAAAATAGCTAACAATAAAATTAAATTAAATAGGTCTCCATAGGATAACATCATGATCATGAGTGTGGTCTCAATGAAATCATGTGAAATTAATGAGCTAGCGGATAACTGTGACCCAAAAACTTCCCAGATAGTTTTCTTCCCATATGAGTTTTGTGCTTGTTTGTTGAACTTGTGCTGCATGCATGGTATATCTCTTTTGAACCTGGGTGGGGCTGTTCATAAGTAACCTATGGACAGCAGAGGGTCTGCTTTTGGAGACAAATCCATTTAAGCATGTGTTTAAAGTTGCCTTTAGATCCTGGCAGTTGTGTTTAGGATTTGGGCAGAAGGCTTCTGGACATAAGTGGAATCAATATGGCTTACCTGCAAGTGACTTAAAGGTGTAATAATGAAGGACACATTTACTTTGGCATTCTCTTGTGGCTCAGTCACTATTCAGAAATCCCAATTAATCCAAACAAACTAAAATATATGTGGATGACCTAGGACAAGATATATAGCATGTAAAATTAATAATGCTTCTGATAGAAACAGCTATAATTATAGAAACATTCACATTAAATGTTCAGGAAACTACCTTTTCAGAAAGCAAAGGAAATTTTAAAAGTGAAATTTTAGAAGTTTATTATAACTAAAACAGCACTCTCCATCCTGGTGTCTTCAGTGTTTTGGACTATAGCTGCTGTCATCTTTGGCCACTGACTATTCTGGCTGGGGCTGACAGAAGATATAAACTGAAATATAAGGTGCTCATATGGGAATAGCAACAGCAGCTTCATTTGTATACCGCTTCATACCACACTGAGCAGTAAGCGGTTTACAGTTACAGTATAAGCTAATTACCCCCATCAAGCGGGATACTCAGCCCTGCAAAGGGCTAGGCTAAGAACTACAGATGTGGAAAAACTTAGTTCTATTCACATTTTGGTGTGTATTAACAAATTTACACTTTACAATTCAGTATGCAAAATGGAACACAATTTTCCTCATGTATTCCAATTTCTTAGTACGGTACACACAAATGAGTGTTAATGGGGAGAAATAGGAAAAAAGCATAACATGTGGGGACTGCTCATGCAGAGTGCATACATTAGGCAAAATTAAGTGCAAAAATGCATATATTAAGGGAAAGGCATGAAAACATACATTTTTATGGTGTGTTTTTTTTTAAGTCAGAATCTGGAAATGGGATTAAATGCTTTGAGGACTGGAAGAAATGAGAAACCAATAATAAGTGAAACTGAGAATTGTCCATCTGTACTAAAGACATAAAAACATTATAGCTAGTTAGAAAAAGAGTGGATGTATGAGTTTTAGTCAAGGATAAGAACAGGAAACTTTGTTTTGAACTTCATGTTTTGTTACTACAAAATGAAAAGTATTTTTTTTAATAATAGGCGGCCTCCTGCGAAAAGGGCAAATTATGTTAAACATGGGACCCTGGCACCCTTTTTCTGTCCCTGGAGTAAGCTCACCCATGACTGGGAAGCTAGATGTAAAAACAGAAAATACACAGATGCTGCAGCTATAGACAGTCAAGCTTCTGCATCTGGAGAAGAGGTTTCCCTTGGACCCAGCTCTGAAGCACATGAGGTGGAATCTCCTGTGACATGTGCATTACATCAACAAATAGAGATGTCCTCCCAAAATAAGCAGATGGAAGAAGAAAAAAAAGGCGACTGATTTATGCAAGGAAGATGAAACCACATCAAGCCAGAGCTTCTGCGTTCTCAGGTGTGAAGAGCTCATTGATCTCCCTAAACAAAACTTGCCATTCCAGATGTTGCTGGAATGCACCTTCTGTTGTCCTACATGTAATTGGTTGTACATCAGCTAGGACTGATGAAAACTGATCAGGCATCATATGGATGATATCTACCTAGATATTTTAGGTGTCCATGTTGTTATTTTGAAACAAAGGCTGTATCCTAGAGCAGGGTTTCTCAACCAGGGTTCTGCAAGAGGTCACTAGGGACTCAGCGAGAGATGTGATAGAAAAATAACAAATCTTTTGTGAGATGTAACTATGATACTTTCAATACAAGGGTTTTCCAAGACCTGAAAATTATTTTAAGGGTTCCCCCAGGGTTAAAAATTAGAGAAAGGCTATCTGAGAATGAGTTGTTTCTTTTGCTTCTGTGCTTCTTATTGCCAGCCTGGGCAATGACATTCAGATTAACAGCCATGCTGTTCCCTACTTCCCCATCTTTTCTTCAGTTTCACGTATTGCATGATTGGTGTGTTTTCTTCTTGACAATTGTTTCTTATTTTGTGGAGAATGCTCTTTGCAGATAAGCATTAACTGACATTCTTGACTAGTAGCAATCTGACCAGTTATAGCAGGACTGGCCAGCAGTTGGGGGTTAGCTGTTTTCCTTGGACCCCTAGTGGACCCTGAGGGGCTGCATTCTGATTAGTCTCCCACTACTGGAAAAACTGATATTTTTTCACCCAGATGACCAAAGTGTTGGAACAATTTTACCACATTTTCAAACCTGATTTGTGTTGGATCTTTTATCTATAGGAAGTGTCCCAGAAACCAAATTTCAGATCACTTTATGTTTTAAAAAAGGCTTTTCCTGATCTTAATATGCCCCAGGGTTGTTCTCCAAAGTATGGAAAAATTCCTTAATTGCCCCTAGGGATTGTTGGGTGGTATTTTGTGGCAAAAAACTGGGGAAA
Organism: Sceloporus undulatus; assembly: GCF_019175285.1. Taxonomy (NCBI): domain Eukaryota; kingdom Metazoa; phylum Chordata; class Lepidosauria; order Squamata; family Phrynosomatidae; genus Sceloporus; species Sceloporus undulatus. The sequence goes on from NC_056525.1 coordinate 220,761,848, forward strand.
TGTTGGGCAGGTTGAGGGTCTCAAAATGTCCATGGGGAGGTCCATGTAGCCCATAGGCACCCTTTCTCAAGATACAGATGCAGAATGTTCACACTCCCTTCTTTTTTGTTTTAAGTGGACATACTAAACTCACACATAGTTGTCAGTTTATGTCTATGAAAATCTATATTTATATTTTGCATATACATAAGAGTATGCAATGTTGTATAGTAGTTAGAGGGTTGGATTTAGAGTGGGGAGATTCCTGATCAACAGGTGTCTTCAGGCAATTGGGAAGCCACAAAGTTTTCATAATGACAATCTTTTTTTGAAAATCATCAAGAGTGTAGAAAACCATTCAAAACAGTTCAGTGAAGAATCAGTGTGCTCAAGGGCTACAGAACACGAAGCGATGTTATGGAGGAGAAGAAATAAGAATGGGCATAAGGGATGTAGAATGAAGTAGACTGGTGGAACGCATGGCTGACCAGAACAAGAGCACTCTAGACTGTAACCTCTTTTGCAAGTCTCATTTGGTTTGTACTGAACTGTGTGAAAACCTAATCTGTTTTCTTTTTGACAGGAGCAAGAAGTTATTAAGGCAAGTGGCAGTCTGGTGTCAACCTCCATCTCACAAAAATCGGAGGATACAATGCCTTGCTTCCAAGCTAGATCAGAAAGAACTGTCTGAAGATGCTCTCTTGCCAATGTATCGGTGCTATCCCAGGGCATTAGTATGGGTCAGTTTGTCCCTTCTTAGAAAAGGTAGCCCTGAATTGCACACAATGATTTGCATTCCCACAGAAGAAGACATATTACAGCTTCACAGAGGCCAGCACTTCTTTGGTCCTCAGGAACCTAAACACAGTGATAGATTTAAAAGCAAGGTGTCAAAACAGAAAGGAAAAAAAGAGAGAGAGAATTCTGAGAAGGCAAAGGAAAGCAGTTCCTCTGATACTGTGAATGTATCATCAAGTGAACATAAAGATCTTGTTCTCGGCTTATGGCCTGACCCTCTGCCAGATGTGACATCACACTGTTCCAGAGTTCTTTTGGGTTTTGTTACTCAAGGGGACTTTTCATTGGCCTCTGGCTGTGGTGAAGCTCTTGGGTTTGTTAGTTTGACAGGACTGCTGGAAATGTTGATAGGCCAACCAGCAAGCAAGAGAGGGCTTGTTTTGTTACGCAATCCAGCTTCACTACAGTATAGATTTGCTAGGCTTATTGTTGAAATCTAACTTGACTTGCAGTTCTGTTGCATGTATGAGCACCAAAGAAGTTCTTCTCCAAAAGAAGATACACTTCTTAATTTAGATTCAAATCTTAATTTAGATTCAAAGTCTCCAAAAATATTTGCCACCTTTGTCCATTAAAACTCTTTAGTATGCCATAATACCAAAGTAACCATTCCCTTTCCTTAGAGACACACTTGTTTGAAATGTGTATTTGTTTTGTTTTTTAAAACAAGCAACCATTATTTGTTGTATATTTTAACAATTTCCTCCCTTACATTATAAAGAGATTTGCTTTAACTGAGGGATTCCATCCCATGTTTTGCGACTGAAACCACTATCATGTGTATTAGTAATAATTATCCTCTTATCATGTTACTGAGGCTGGCAGGGGTTATATATTTAGCAAGTAAGTGTTTCTTGTGCCATATTTACCAAATAAGGATTTTTATCTTCTGGCCCCTAGTGGAAAACTATATCCCACTTCTGCCAGAAAAGCTTAAATGAAACTATACACTTAAAAAAATGATGAACTGATGAATGCTTGAAGGGTTAGTTACCCACCTTATATTTCCTCATCAAATTATAATGTATATATTCTGCTCTGAAGAATTCTTGGTGTTAAGAAAAGGTATTCTCAAAACTATGCTGACTTCTTGTCATGAGATAGTGAACACATATTGATTCTGAACTTTATTGCTTTGAAAGTAACATTCTTCAATCAATAGGTGTATTTGGACATGTAAGAGGCAATAAACTCTCACAATGTAAGATTAATGTTTGTGTACATGTGTATGTGTTTTGAACTCATATATAAAGATATACTGGAGGGAACTCTGCCATGGCACCTTAAATGGGGATCTAAAAAGATGGCTACACCTGTGCTGTATATGGCTCATGCATGAGTGGGCTTTTAATTCATGATTAATGTGAAGTACTTGTCAGTACACATGCAAATATGTAAATGTTACTGACTAAGAGACTAGTAAGTTTCACTCGACTTGGAGGTGTGACTGGACAGTTTTTAAAAGAAGGATGATAATTTTTAGTGGAGATATGTGAATGTTGTCCAAAGGTTGCTGGACTGAAACTCCAATGAGCCTTCATACTTAACTGTGATGGTTTGGGTTGGTGGGCATTATAGTCCAACACATTCTGGAAGGAAGCAGTGAGCCCTTGGTATCTGCTGGGGTTTGGTTCCAGGACCCCCTCTGATATCAAAATCCATGCATTACATTCCCATTACATTCAGTAGTGTAGTAAAATGGTATCCCTTATATAAAATCACAAAATTAAGGTTTGCTTTTGCATGGGGGAAATAGTACATGAATATTTTCAAGAAGTGGATGGTTGAATCTGTGGATGCAGAGTCCATGAATACAGAGGGCCAACTGTACTTAAAAAATTGTGTAATAAACTCTTCCACAATGGAGTATCAGGTATTTTCTAAAAATTAATAATATTTCGAATGTAACAACTGTGTTACATATCACTCATGAGAGATTGTCACAGAAAATACAAAGTATTTCAGACAAATAGCTAATGAAACAATATTTCTTGAATCCTTAACATTATTTTTTCCAAAGCAAAAAAAGGTGAGGCAGGAAATTAAGGGTTCAGATTACATACATAGCTGATAAAATGGATGCCGGATTTCTTACAAAGACTTCTCCCCACCCCAGTGCCTTCGATACATCAGGATTCGCTAATGTGGCTGCTTAGCAATTAATAACATTGATTGGGAGATCTCTTTATACTGATCTCTGCTAGTTGTGTTAAGTCTGTAGATTTAATAGCCTAATTCACTGCATGATTTTTTTTTAAAAAAAAACGAAAGCATGAGAAAGGGACCTTTCTCATTCCTGCAATAAACCTTCTGCAGTACACCTGTTTCCTAGACAGAAGCACAACATAATACGTTCGAGTTCATAGTATGGATTAGAACAGTTTAAGGCACTTGCAATTGTTTGTTAAAGGTTGCTTCATGATGGTGGCTAGGTATTAAAACCTTTTCTTCGGTAGAAGCAACAACAAAATGTAGTTTCATATAACAGCTGTCAACACTGAAGCTGGCCACAAGATGTCCCCATAGGAAAAACAATACTGTATTTGGGCTCTAAGGAGTTTGTTTGAATGCATCAAATCACAATGTATAAATGAAAGAAACATTATCTGTTAATTGACTAAAGCATGTTCTGTCAAGGCATTAGCCATAGATTTCAATTGTTTTAATTTGATATCTTTTGTTCAGTGCTTGCATCTTGAAGATTTTAGTTTCCCTCTTTCTTTGCTTCCTTCTTTTTTCAAAAGTACCTTACTACCTTTAAAAAAAACACCCCTAAATAACTTAATTGGCCTATTGCGATTTCTTTCATTTGTCCCATGATTTCTCAGATTTTGTCTGGGAATAGGGTTCTGAGGATAAAAGAAGAAGGTTAGAGCCAAGAACAAGAAACAAGAGAAATCCATTGTACTTCTTTTTTTATCTCTTTGCATGTAGCATCCTCACCCCATCCACTTCGCTTTCATCACATTGTTGCTTTCTAGATGAGCTGGACTAAAGTTGCTATCATCTGCAGGAAGCATGTAACTGTTGGCTGAGGATGATGGAAGTTGTAGTCCAACCCATATGGAGAGGACAGATTGGGGAAGGCTGTAAAACCAATGCTCAGCAGGCAGAGCAGGACAAAGCATGGTATGATAGAGTGTTGCTGTTAGGTTGCCAAAACTTGGTGACACAGACCTCCACAACAGGGAGAGGGCCCACATGCATTTCTGAACCCTGCCCTAGGGTTGCTAGAGTGAAAATGGGAGGTGGTTACTGTACCTTTAACGACTGTGTAGAAGAGGGAATTTCAGCAAGTGTTGCTTGTTACCTGTTTGTATGACAAACAACAGCTGCTGACATTCTGTCTTGTTGTTGATGCTGTGTGCCTTCAAGTTGTTTCCAACTTATGGCAACCCTAAGGTGAACCTATCATGATGGTTTCTTACCAAGATTTGTTCAGAGGAGATTTGCCATTGCTTTCATCTGAGTACACAACCACTAAAAATACAGGAACCATCTCTAGTTTTCAATCTTGCACCACTACCCTGGCCTGTTTATGAAAAATAGTTGAATTTGCTTTACTTTTTTGAATCATTGTTATTATTAACTGCTATTGACTGTTTTTATTGACTACTCATAAGAAATCTTGATCTCAGAAAAGGGAGGCAAAACTCAGGGCAGTTCTGTTGAGTTTTTCTGAAACTGTGGCAGCCCTCTTCAGCCCCCACCAAGCAGTTGAGTATGTTGTCCTCAGTAAAGTTGAATATACTTTAATGTCTCTGGACATATACCTTGTGTACCAAGTGTATGTGATCAGCTTTCCAGTAAAATGTTAATTTTGGTCTGAATTAAATGTTAAAACAGCTATCTCTTGTGGACTTTCACACAGAAATCAAGTACATATTCCACTGAATGTCTTGTCATGTCAGGCAGACTGGATGTTTAGACAGTCACAAGAACTTTAATAAAAAAAATCTGAGCAGCATGTTCAACCAATTTGTGGTTGGCACAGAGATGGCATAAGGCTTGGAGTGAGAATCAGATGATTTGTAGAGAAAGTTGTAGTTGTATGAATTGATACTTCAGCTTTCAGGGGAAACGCAAACTTCAGTTTTGCAAACATCACAACTTTACCCTTGTTGCTTATAGATCCACACATACAGTTGGCCGTTTGTATCCACAAATTCTTCATCCACAGATTCAAGCATCCATGGCTTGAAAATATTTTTGAAAAATTTAAATTCTGAATAGCAAACCTTGATTTTTGTCATTTTATATAAGAGACACCATTTTGCTAAGCCATTGTATTCAATGGGACTTGAGCATCCACGGATTTTGGTATCCACAAGGGGTCCTGGAACCAAACCCCAGTGGATACCAAGGGTCCACTGGATATATTTGAGTCCATTTCCAACCTATGTTTCCTAGCAACTATCTAATTTATGACTTCAAATTAGCAGTGTGGATTAAATACTTGTATAAGTTTTTGACACTATGCAGTGCATTTCAACACAGAAGGCTAATGTTGGGAGAACTGATTATTTGAAATGATCGGAAACAGTCCATCATAGAACAAATGAAGTCTTCACTGAGATATCTGCTCCTTATGGCTACTAAAGTAAAAGGAAATGCTGTACAGAAATGTTTCTCATTTATTACAGTTGCAGTTTGACACAGGCCATTTGCTATATGGCCAGTTTAGTATTTATTTCTTTAGAACAGACAAGCATGTTAGCTTGAAGTATCACATCCTCTGAATCTGGACTAGGATTCAGTTTTATATAGTAGAATTTTTCCTCTCTTCTGTATTTTCCACGGTGCTGGAAACCTATCCTGTGGGTTTTCCTATCTCCTTTGTAACAAGGGCTATAAAAGTGAAGGAGATCGCCTCTTCCAGTTTTGCTAGGGCAACCAGTAGAATCTAGAAGTAGTACAGTACCTTAGGCTTTCCAAATTGATATGCATCTCTCATGTGCCTTTTAAAAGCAACATGGATTAAATATGAGCCTTTGCAGGTTAACCCTTGACATTCTTACAGTTTGTGTTGACTGACAAATTTTTCTGGGTGTGAGCCCAGCTCCAGTCATGCTAGGCAGGAGGCATAACCACGAGTGTCTATTTATTTATTTATTGAATTTATAAATTAATATCCCACCATTCTCCCTGTTCTGTGACCCGTGTTAGCTCATAGCATGACTGAAAAGTAAATACAGCTAAAAGCACACTAAATTATAATAATGAAATGGAATTGGTTGATCTAGCTAATACAACAATGTGAAGTAAAACAACAGAAAATTGTATCAGGAAAGCACAGCACAGCCAGTTAAAAGCCTTGTCACCGGCAACCAGTTGTTTGCCAAATGTCTGCCTGAACAAAACAGCTTTTGCATGTAATTTTTGTTATTGCTGGTCTGTGTTTCCCTCCAGCACTGTTTTTTTTTTTCTTGTACCAAACTTTGATGATCAACAAGAATATCTCCTGTGCCTGGCTGAGCCACTGCACAGCAAATTTGGTTGCTGCATGGCATTTGAGGGAGAAAACTAACTACAGCTGTGGTTGTTTTGTGACTGGCTGGTTGTTTTTATCTTGATACCTCCACTATGTCACTGGTTATTATGAGAGATGACAAAAATGTCCTGTTTAGCTTGACTAATAAAGCTGTAAGTCAAAGGTGCCACCGCAAGCTGTTGAACTACAACTTCCACTGCCTCTAACTGGCCAAACCAGTGGTGAGAGTTTTAGTCTAACAATAGGCCCTTTTAAACTACATAGTTATAGCATTACAATTCCACTTCAACTGCTAGGGCAGCATCCTGTTGAAGCCATGGATTTGCAGTTTGGTGAAGTTCTAGAGCAGTGATGGTGAACCATGTACAGACCGAGTGCCCAAACTGCAACCCAGACCCCACTTATTTATTGCAAAGTGCCATGTCCCTCTGGCTTTCTAGTAAGAAACTCTGACAAACTCTGTGCTAGGGCTCAGAGTGCCACATCTGGCACACGTGCCATGGGTTCGCCATCACTGCTCTAGAGCTTGCTGGCTTACAATTCTAACTACTCTTCCTAAATTGAAAGTCTCAGGGTTCTGTAGGATGTTGCCATGGCAGTTGGCAGATATAGAGCTATAGCTATGTAGTGTGAAAGGCTCTGACATCTGAGGGGCCATATGTTCCTCATCATTGCTATATGAGTATATGCTTATAACTACAAAACTACATATAACTACAAAACATGAGATCATTGCTTGAATCCTATTGGTAGTTCCAACCAAAGTAGATGTACTGAATCAATTGTTGATTGGTGAATCAATACTTCTGTAAATCCCATTGATTCAATAAATGTTCTCTGTTAAGAGTAGTCAGCATGATGTTGTGGTTTGAATGTTGGACTGCAAGTTGGGAGACCAGGGTTCAATTCCTGACTCGGCCATGAAACTCACTGGGTGACCTTAGGCAAGTTGCATGCTCTCAGCTTCAGGGGAAGGCAATGGCAAACCTCCTCTGAACAATCTTGCCAAGAAAACCCCATGATAGGTTTGCTGTAGGGTTGCCATAAGTTGGACATGACTTGAAGGCACACAACAACAATGACAACACTAATAAAGTTAAGAGTCAAGTTATGGCAATGTTGACTCAGGACTCCCAGGTACAGCGCAGAAACAGTACTCCACCATCTTTGCTAGTTCTTTCCCTCACAATCTGCCTTCAATTCCCTTCTTATTTATTGTGACCTTATCACAGTGTTTTCTTGGCAAGATTTATTCAGAGGCAGTTTGCCACTGCCTTCCCCTAAGCCTGAGAAAGTGGAGTTTGTCCAATGTCACTCAGAGGATTTTGACAACTGGGCAGGGATTCGAACCCTAGTCTCCCAGAATCCTGGTCCAATATTCACACTACTATACCACCCTGGCTCTTGTTCCTCTGCTGGATATAGTATTTGATATTTGAACTCCCCCTCCCCATTTTTATTTATTTGTTTGTTTGTTTGTTTGTTTTGAGAGCAGGGGGACTGATATGTATGAAATAACACATCTGAAAAAGTTGGAAACTTCTGAAAAGGGGGTTTAAGGGAACTGCTCCCTGTAGGGAAAAATAAAGTTTCTTGAATAATCAAGTGGTTTAATTCTTCTATGGATTGTTTATGTTTTTGATTGGCTTCAAGCAATAGCCCTGCTATCGATCTCAGTTATTGTTCTGAACAATTCATATCTGCTTGGGTAGAATCATACTATGATTCACACCCCTTTCCCCCCAATGTTGACTTTTCTTTGAATGAAAGTAGAGGTATTTGAGAACATGCGTCATTCCAATATGCCTGCTAGGAATCTAGCAGGAGCCCCATGTTGACTCTGTGTGCAGGAGCAAACCCAGACCTCTTACTGGGTAAGGTGTGTATGGGAAACGTCTTTGAGAACCATGATAATGGTTCACTGTGTGAAATGAGGCTGGATATGAAGAAATGAGTGTTCAAATGTCATACTACTATCCAGAGAGTTCTGTTAAGGGGTGGTCGGAAGTCTTTGCCATAATGTCCATTTGAGGGCCCTGTTTCTCCCTTTCTCCCTTTTAAATAAACTGATCACAAAAGATTTCAGGTCAGTTGTAGGTCACCAGATTCATAAGGTCTACGACATTTCTAATTGAATAATATTGGGCCAACTGGGAAGTGAAAAGTGAAATTGGCTCCTTTTTCATTTTGCTTTAGACAGGCAATTAAGACTACTCAAATGCAGGGCTTGAAAACACTTTTTTCTGGACTATAGTTCCCAGAAACTATTCCCAGCACCATCCAAACAGCTTCATTTATTTATATACCGCTTCATATTGAACTAACAGTGTCTAAGTGGTTTACAATGGTAAGCTAATTGCCCCCACAATCTGGGTACTCATCCAGTCAGCATGATCCCTGGCCATGCTGGCTTGGGGATTCTGGAAACTGTAATACTAAAATGTTTCCCCTCTCCAAACCGCTTGAATGCTGTGCATTTTATGTTACTCTTCAATTACAAGATTGATTCATACTGAAATTTTAATGTATGATATTTTTTGTTTTTGTGTTTCTTGTTCTCATACAGATTTATGATATTTTAATTATACATTGCCTTGGAGATGTGTACCTCCACAGGGAAAACACTATTTCCCCAAATTCTTTCATTTCTCCGCCCCCCCCCCCCCCATGTTCTGACCTCTATTTCAGGTATCTGGTAGACTGAGGGTGACATTTATCCATTTTTGAATGATAAATAAAAACTGATTTAGCTGATGAACTAAAATTGCATTGAATGAACGAATTTGTAACAATTGATTATGCTGAGGTTGCAAATTCGTTCATTCCCTTCTTGCCTCTTATATGTGATGTTATTCAGTTGCTGAGACCCAAAATAGTTGCTTTGAAAATGGCAACTTTAATTCCAAGGCTGATTTGGGGGGTTTACACATGGCATATAAAACAATGAAAATGCCGGTGGTGTCAGGATGTGATTCATATGCCTAGATAAGCCCCTTGTATCAGGTCTTATGAGCTGCTTAGGTCAGCTCTCATTGAGTACATATTTATTTCATTTCAGCTGAGCTTGTCCATATCTGTTTATATCTGATCTGGGCTCATGGTTATTATTCTCGGTAGCATTTTCTTGGAAGTATGCTGAGACCAGGTACATGCACTATATGCAAGAGAGCACACTGGATTAATATCTTCAAATGCCAAAGGACTTTCCAAAGGCGTGACTGATTTGCTGTGGTAATGCAGACACTTCAACTGAGGTGTTTAGTCTGTTGCCAAGATTAAAGAGTTAATAAAACTATAACTTCTTTCTGCAAGTCATTTTGTCAGCATATTAATTGTCTCCAGGCTTTCTGAATACTTTCACAGTGCAATAGCTCTTGTAAGTTAGTTGGCAGATATATCAAGGGTCTTCAAATTATATCACACAAAATGTATCAAATTAGCTAAAAACTATAACCAGATCTTTCCAAAGGGAAGCAGATGAAGAAAGGGGTTGAGACGTCAAGAACTGTACATAGAAGAACTTAAACATATTCTGTAACCAGCCCTTTAAAGTCTACTTTTAATCCTACAGATATGAGCAACCTTTAAAATGTGTGTCTTGATCCATTGTCTAGTGGGAGTTAACAGCTATTGTCAAATAAATACGGAGCCTTTAAAGATGAATTGTATTTATGAATTACATATGCTTCCAGTGGATTTGGACACTATGGAACATACATATATGGAGATGAGAGGACATGAAGTTCAAGTGTCCACTGCTTTATGTTCATTGTACTTCTCTGCCATGTTTGAAGGATGCTGACAACTTTCTATATTTTGATACTTATTTCATTGTAATTTTATTAATATGTTCTCACTATTAATAAGCAACCTTGGACGGTGTTGCATGCTTAAGGTCATAATATTAACAATGATAACAAATGTTCAAAACATTAGGTGGCTTCTCAAAAGTTCAAATAATCAGAGTCAAAAGCTTCCTTGCACTGTTGTGATGGGTGTGCTTTTATTTAATAGACTGTATTTCCTCATACAAGATCAAGAGGAAACGTGGATCATGTAGACAGCAGACACACCTGTATTAAGAGATAAAGCTAATCCATAGTTTAGTGCTATGTATGCAAGATTGGTCTTGGCTCAGGTTCCCACAGTCTTCTCTCCAATACAGCTTTGAGGAGGAAAGAAGCTTTTTATTCTATTTCCAGCTAACATTAGTTTAAGGTTTAACAACAACAACAACAACAATAACGTTTATTTATATTTCCCGCCTCTCCCTGCAGATCGAGACAGGATTACAGCATAGATAAAATTAAAAAATACAATAAAAATACATTAAACCCTGAACACTCCCGCCAGTAAAATTAATACAAAATTCAACAGTTAAAATAAACACATCAAAAGCTTGCTCTACAATAACTAGATGGAATGGGCCATTAAAAATAGATGGTGCCATTATTATTAATTAGGGCTATTGACCTACAAATATTGGATGACTTCTGTCAAATTCTGTCAGTCCCAATGTGTTGAAGAATTATGGAAGGTGCAGTTGAGGAAGACGTGGAAGGCCACATGCTTCCCAGCCCTGATTTAGGGGAACAAATATGATGTTTGATTTTGGCTTTTTTCTCTAAACACTAGCTACAATTTGTTCAGATTTTGATATAACAGGTGCAGTTGAAAATAAAGGCTAATTCCTTTGTTCTTATGCATCCAGGGGTATGTATGAACCCGGAAGCCTGTATATAGAATACATCTATGTTCTAGTGTTTCTTGCTTAGCAGACTGTAGCATACAATTTTAAACACAGAAGCTATCAAGTGGAAAGAAAATAGAGTAGCCTCTATTTATATTTAATTGGAATGAAGCATTATTAGCCTGCCATCTGGAGGTATGAGGTGATGACGGTGGTACATTTAAAAGGATCAGGTACATGAACAGAGCATGTCTTCTCATGGCTGAATCATGCCCCTCCCATCTCTCCAATGTCTTGTATAAAGGTGTCTGATTCTCCAATCACTTAGCACAAGAATAGGCTTTCTTATATTCTAATATATGTGCTGCTTCCAGGCTGTGGAACTCCCTTCTATGGGAGATTCAGTTGGTCCTCTCCCTGCTGTCTTTCCAATGGCCTTTGGTGTTTAAATTATGAGACACAAGGGTGTTCTGAATGTGGTGTGCTGTGGGGTTTATCTTTTTTTTCATCTTAAATGTATTTTTAACTGTTTAATTATGTATTTTAAAATAGAATTCTTTGTTTAATAGGTAACTTTGTTTAATTGCTTTGTTAACCTTTGTGAATACAATATTAGTTGGATTTTTTTGTAAATTGCTTTGAGTCTTTCACTGGGAGAAACTGGAGTATAAATTAAATAAATACATAAATAGAATGCTCTGAGATCTCTTTTTTAAAAAGGGCTTTTATTCATGTGCTGTAATGCTTTTATTTTTCTCCTTTTCTAAATGCATGTATTTTGAGTTGTGTTTAATTCACTGGTGTTTTATTTTACACACAGCTTAATTCAATTTTAACAGTAACCTTTTGTATGTCTTTATCTATACTTGTTGTTTTATTCAATAATCCCACCTTTTCCCCAATACTGGAACTCGAGGGAGCTTAAAAACTGATAAAACCAGTGCACACTAAATACAAAAACTTACATTTCTGTGTGTATGTAGTATTTTAAAGTACACTTCGATAACTGATACAATGGAAACAAATTCAAAAGTATTGTTTTTTTTAAAAAAATCGGTGTCTATTTTGCTTTTGTAAACTGACTTGAACCCTAGGGACAAATAAACACCATTGCATCTTTTGCCCCCACTCTATAGTGTTCTTCCTCCTCTGTCCCACTTGATTTTTAATCTCACTTTCTCTTTCCTTGCTTTCTGCACTTGGTCCTTTTTCTTTTTTCTTTTTCTTCCAGTCATTTTTGCTCTGTTTCTAACCACAGCCATACAGCTGCCTTTTTATGTTTGGCAGCAACAGCACATAAGGCTTTGACCCCTCCAACAAATTCACATTGTAAAGGAACCTCAGACACAGGTGGGCCAAGTGGTGTAAAAATGTGTGCTCACTCTAGGGTACTCCATTGAATCCATGAAGAAGGACCTGATGCTGTACAGACCTACTTTTGCTGAGAGCAGGACTGTTGACTTCCAGTTAGCAAGGTATGCACTGTCTAGAAGTTACAAATATAACTTTTTGGACTGTTGCTTCCAGTATCCCCTATTCAGTGTGGCCATATTGGCTGGGGTGTTCTGGGAGTAATAGTCTAAAACAGGAACATCCCAAGATCTGCTGCTACTGCTGAGTTATGGCAGTCCTCAGAAAGGTGACTGAAAAAGGTTGTCAAACCATTCTGAATTTCTTGGATACTCCAGGGCTATTCCGTTAAAGTTTCCTTTGAGTTAAGAAGTAGTAAGCAAGAAAGCAACAATGAGAGACAGCTATTATCCTGGTTGTTGGGATAGATAAGCGGAGGTGGGACTAGTTCAGCCTCCCATATGTTGTTGAACTGCAACTTGTACCATCCTTCACCACTGGGTATGCTGGTTAGGGCTGATGGGAAGCTGAAGTTCTAACATCTGGAGAGCCACATGATTTCCACCCCCGAAACAGTCAGTTTGTCTAATCCAATGGTGTTTTTTTTTAATGTTGACACTGCCAACTACTTCTGCCGCTGTTTCTTCTACTACAACTGCACATTATTAGTAGTAGTACTATTACTCCTCCTCCCTTAGTGGGATGGAGCAATGTAAGAATGGTCCAGAGTTGGGTGTGTATGTATATGTGCGCACAAAAATAAGCCATTAAGTAAACAGGAGCCAGTTTAGGAATGCTGAATTTTGTGAATCATGGATCAAACCTCTTTGGTCAGTCAGTGGTACCAGTATCAGAACAACTCTTCTACATTTGGTTCTGAAGTTTTTTGGCTTTGGGAACTTTATAGATGTAATGGTGAGGAATCTTTGTTTTTCGAGATGTTTAATACAACAGTCCCCAGAATTCCTCAGCACTGGCGAGGCTAGCTGGAGCTTGGGGTATGTGACATCCAAAACATCTGGAGGGCCAAAGGGTTTTCATCCTTGTCTAATGTTTTATCTGCCAGAATTCATCTTTACAGGTTGAATCCATAAAAAAATGTCTGGTTGATGACCTGACTTTGTCTTGGAGGCTTGCAAGTTGCTAGATATCAGGAAGCAAAGGAATTAGTGAACCGAACAAGCATGACCATGTTTTTCTTCTTAAGCAGCTGCATGGTGAAATCCAAAACGGAAAGAAAAGGAGCCACACATTCCTTCGGGAAACTCAGATTGCCAAGGTATGGCCTCTTCTTATTTGGAAATTGCTAACATGAAATGGAAGCAAACTCATGGCTGAAAGATGTCTATATGCAGATAGTTACATCTTGGCATCCATCAGGAGATCCACGTGCCGAGAAAGCTGTTGCTTCATATTGCAGATGGTTTGTCTAAGTCTGCTGGGGAATATGCAAATTACTTATTTATGGTTGCACAAGGTTTTAAAAACATGTAGATTTTAAATCCCCAAAGGTCAGGAATGGCTTCTTTGTAAAAGATTAGATTTTATATAAGCCCTCTATTAGGAAAACAGACGTTTGTTTTTTATTTAGATGGAATTTTAATTGTGTGCCATATTTTATCTTGTAAAATATCTCCATTTGGTTCTCTTTTTATTAACAGAAATGCATCATTACTGCCTGTGGCTATATTGTTGGAATAATATTGTAGATGGAGCAAACAGACAAACAGATCACATCAGAGCCACTTTTATTGCTCCAAGCAGCCAGGGAAAAGCCGCACTACAGCCTCAACCATAAATTTTAAAGAAAACCCATTAAAATACTTGCTTGTCCCAGTTGTGCCTTTTGGAGGAGGGCAATTTTAGCATATGTAGATATATCTGGAAATGAGGCAATGGAATACAGCTAAGGGGTTTTTATAACCAGTAAAGGTGAAATGTATTCCACCAGCTGGACTTCGCTGGTTTTTAAAGACAGTGAAGAGTCCAGTCACTACCTGCTGGGGGCTCTTCTTTTGCCATTCTTCCTTTTCCATGGGAGATTGTGTAATCTCTAACGGCTTCAAGACTGTTGTTTTGAAATGAATCAAGAAGCTGTGTTTACTGCTTTTCTATAAACTGAGTAGAACTTTGTAAATGCAGGATCAGAATGATCAAAAGCGAGCATCATGAGAGGTGCTATAGTTCTCAAACTAGCAATAAGAATGGCTTATGCATTACTCCTGCTATTGCTGCTTGCTATTAAGCAGAACCTGGGGAAGTTCCTTTTTGAAGGCTACAGCTCTTGAAATCTCCCCAGTCAACCTGGCCATAATCACTGGGCAATTTGTAGTCCAAATAACTTTCCCATCTGTTATTAAGCCTTTTAAAATTTGGCCTTTCCAAGTGTTAGTATACTGGCACACAGAGTATATGAAGATTGGCTTTCTTATGAATACCCTTCCTTTTGCAGTAGGCTGTTGATGTCCACTGGGGTTTGGGTCCTGAAACCCCCTTGGATACCAAAATCAGTGGATGCTCAAGTGCTATTATATATAGTGGGGTAGTAAAAAGGTAAAATCAAGGTTTGTTTGAAAGTGAGTGAAGGAAAGAGAAACTAGAACTTGCTAGAATCAACTGAAAAAGTAGGCTGGCAGAGAATTAATCAGGACTATCTCTACAAATTGAAACAGTTGTTAGGTATACTATTCCCCTCCCTTTGAACACAAAGGTATTGGAATGAAATTAAGTGTCCAGGTTTGGGGTGCAATTTCTTGTTTCTTGTTTGAAAGAACAGCTTGATCCTGACACCCCTTTTTCAAAAGGGGATGAAAACATAAAATACCTTGTAATGTAGTATCGCCTTTCAGGACTGAGGTATCAGAGAGAAATGGAACACTGCTCAATTGTGAGACAAATCTGCATTTGAATCTGACCTTGAACAGGGCTGAATTGTATTGGGAGACCAGTGAGTATAAAAACCATAGCTGTTTGTATTATATAACATAAGAATCTTATTACTGTTGTTGTTTTATATATTCTTTTTATAAGTGCTTTGCAAAAAAAAACCATTGTACATTTTTGTAGCTCTGGGAAGAAAGTTTTGAACCTGCATTTTGACTTATATGAAGCAAGTATTAACTTTGGGTTTGATTGGTTTCCAGAAAACTGGGTAATTGCATGGTTTTTTTTTTGCCAATCTTAAGACAGCAACTTGCTTACAGATACACACACACACATTGCATTCTCAGCATCTGGAATTGTAAGAGATTATGTAAAGAAATAAGCCTAATGATAAATTATTTGGCATCTGGCTGTACATGGTCCCATAATGATATTCTGTTCTTGCTCAACACAGTGATCTTGCTAAAGATTAAATGCAGAAATTGCATACACATAACATTGGCTGCATTTGCACTTCAGAATACAGTTTGACACCACTTGAACTGCCCATGGCTCAATGTTATGGAATTCTGGAATTTGCAGAAACGACAACGCAGAAAGAACCACAACCCTGAAACATCACCCAAGGAGACTTTCTGCTGTGCTTTCTGCAACCAGACTTGTTTATCTCAGATTGGTCTTTTTCATCATCAACGCGCTTGTAGAAAGCATGGGATGAGTCCTTCCTGAATCTTCGTCTGCGAAGTAAAGCCAGCGAGAGAGAGAGAGAGAGAGAGAGAGGGACTTTTGTAAGATATTTAGCCTTCTCTGTCAGACAGCTCTGGTGCCACAACAAAATACAAATCTCAGGATTCCATAAGATAGAGCCATGACTATCAGCATTTGGTCATTCACATTGCCTGCATCATGCTTAATGTTATCTAAATCAGTGCTTCTCAATGCTTTAGCCTTTAGATGTTTTGGATTTCAGCTCCCAAAAGACCCAGCCAGCATAGCCACTGGTCAGGATTTCTGGTTTGTTGTTGTTGTTGTTGTTGTTGTTGTTGTATGCCTTCAAGTTATTTCTGATTTACAACAACCTTAAGGTGAACATCAACAATCTAAAATATGCAGCTGACACTATATTACTAGCAGAAAACATCATAGACTTGGAACAATTACTAAGGGAATCTAAAGGAGAAAATGCAAAGGCAAACTAAGTGCTGAACATAAAGAAAACAAAAATAATGACCACAAACGATCTACATAAATTCAAACTAGATAATGAGGAAATAGAAATAGTTAAAAAAAATCAGTTCCTTGATTAAAATATTGATCAAAGATTAGGAATGGGGAGGGCAGCTATGAAAGAACTAGACAAGGTTTTAAAATGTAAAGATATACAACTGAGCACTAAAGTTAGAATAATCCAAGCCATTGTATTCACCTTTACCATGTGAGAGCTGGACAAGGAAGAAAGTGGATAGGAAAAAAATAAACTCATTTGAGATGTGATGCTGGAGAAGAGTGCTGAGGATACCATGGATGGCCAAAAAGACAACCAAATGAGTCCTAGAACAAATCAAGCCAACTCTTCCTGGAAACTGATGATGATAAAACTGGGGCTGTCATACTTTGGCCACATCATGGGAAGGCACGGCTCATTAGAAAAGATAATAATGCTAGGAAAGGTAGAGGACAGTAGAAAAGGAGGAAGACCAGATGGCTAGACTCAATCAGAGAGGACATGGGCCTAAATGTGCAAGAGCTAAGCAGAGCAGCAGACGATAGGAGGTGTTGGAGATGTCTCATCTATCTTGTAGGGTGGCCATGAGTCAGGGTTGACTTGAAGGCAGTTAACAACAATGAGATGAACCTAGCATGTGACTTGCCCAAGGCCATCCAGTGATTTTTGGTAGCAGCAGTCAAAAATATCTGTAGAATCAAAGTCTGAGAACTACCGCTTTACATGATGCAGGAAAATTGATATAAATGCTCTTCTTCAAGCCTCTTGCCAACTTAATATATTAACCTGGTTTAGGTTCATTGGTCCTCAAGGGTTTTATACATGCACACACTCATCAAATGTGATCGCTTCTCCTTTATTTTTCATGTGGTGGACACTTCTCTGATATATGTCCTCTACTGTTTTATCATATTCAGAACAAAGATTTATCACATACACTATCTTTTGTTTTTTTTCTTTTCAGTTGTGCTTAAACATGGTCCTTCTTTGATCTCTCTTAGTGAGGGGGTCCTGTAAAGGATGCATTTGTGACCCCGCCATGTCAGCCAAAACCCTCCCTGAAGAAACTTGAACTCTACCTGAAAAGATCTGGCCTAAAACTGACTTCTGGCACATTCTTACTGATTAGCTTAAGTTTCTAAAAATAAAATACAAGTAATTTTTGGCCCCAGACCAGAAACAGAATGCAGGAGAGATTAGCATAGCAACTTATTGAAGGATATCATATTGCTCTCTCTCTCTGTATGTTTCCTTTCTACCTTCACCCTTACCCTGCTCTTATTTACCAAGTACATTCTTAGCTTCTGAAATGGTGACTTTGTGGGATGGGGGAACAAAGAGTTTCATTTCCCATTTGGGGTCTGAATCTTAATAAGTGGGAAACAGAATTTGTTTGCTTTTGGCATTGTATGAACCCCTCTTCTGTTTTTCTTGTAGGGGCAAAAAAATCAACAACCCTGGGCTAAAGGCTGAACTACTCTGCGGAGAATACAATAAATGGCACACCAGCAAATGGAGTGGAAAAGAATGCCAAGGTTGTCACTCCCCATCAGTGGTTTGGATGGATTTCCTCCTCAGAGAAACATTTAGAGTGCTTGGGGCTAAATTGTGCGCAGGCAACAGGTGGTTTGCTTTACCAAAGGGCATGTGTAATGCTAAGTGAACAAGAGCCAAGTTCCAGCAGATGTGCTACAGCTCACTCAACTTGGTGGAAGGATATTTTTCATGTTACGTGTGGAAAAGATCAGTAACCCTGGTTCACTGGAAGAGGTCCTGGTCACAAAATAGCCATTAGCAAATGAGTCATCCCAGTCACAGAGCAAGCCACTGTGGGCTTTTCGTGAAGCAAATGCCTACAAAGACACACCAAAGAAGGAGCTGAAGGTTTGTATGGAAATTTAGGTCCAAAACACACTACAGAAACATCCAGTTTGAGTCTGCTTTAACTGCTCTGGCTCAGTGCTAGGGAATCCTGGGAACTGTAGTTTATTGAGCTCTCTGACAGGGAAGTGTGAATGTCTGACAAAACTATAGTTTATTGAATATAAGCAAAACTCTGTTTTTGTGAGGGGGTCTGGAATGGATCCCCTGCAAAAAAAAAGGAGGGGCGACTGTAGTCATTGCATGTTCAGAATCCTCTTATTGTACACAAGAGTTCCCAAGCAGAGTGAGACTTAAGATAATGCTGACACTCAAGGCTTCCTGTCTCCTCTTGGTTGTATCCTTGGTGGCATCCTGTGTATATTTGCAAAACACTTTGAAGGGAAAGGCTGGATCTATCCCTGAGGCCTAAAAGACCTAAACATACATTATGCAAGTACAGTATTGCATTAGCAGCCCTGACTGCATACCAAGTAGTTAAGACCATGTAGCCTTACCTTTTAATCAATCTGATGGCCACATCTCAGTGCTGAATACAAAGAAGAGGAGTCTGCCATGCCACATCATCATGTGGAGCAAGGGATGATTGGGAAGCAATAGTAGCAAATAAGGGAATAGTGTGGGAATGTTTTGCAAAAGGTACAGGTAGCATTCTCCCAGATAGAATCATCTCCAGGTTGAGGGCTCAAAAAACATAAAGTATCAGGAAGAAAAGATGGCATAAATGGAGTGTGGGAAAACCAACAAAGAGGCAATTACTGTGGCCTGAGTCAAAAAGGGCCTTGCTTCATGTACATGAAGAGTGAATGAGCTGATCTAAGTTGATTTTCAGTGTAGATCTGTCCAAAGTTGTTCTCATCTGTCACAACTAAGTTGACCATGCTTAGTGCTATCCCATTAGGGGACATGTAGAGAGGTTAAAAAGAATAAAAAGGGCTTTTTTGGATATGTCCACAGCAAAAGGAAGAAGAAGGAAATGGTAGGACCACTACGTGGAGAAGATGGCAAAATGCTAACAGGGGACAGAGAAAAGGCAGAATTACTCAACACCTTCTTTGCCTCAGTCTTCTCAGAAAAGGAAAAGTGCTCAATCTGAGGATGATGGAGCAGAGGACAGATTAGGGGAATTTCAGTACAGAATAAGTAAAGAGATAGTAGAGGAATACCTTGTTAATCTAAATGAATTTAAGTCTCCAGGACCAGATGAACTACATCCAAGGGTACTAAAAGAACTGGCAAATGTAATATTGGAGCCATTGGCAATCATATTTGAAAACTCCTGGAAAACAGGAGAAATCCCAGCAGACTGGAGGAGGGCAAACATTGTTCCCATCTTCAAAATGGGGGAAAAAGAGGATCCCAAAATTATCGTCCAGTTAGTCAGACATCTATACCAGGAAAGATTCTAGAGCAGATCATTAAACAGAGGGTCTGTGAGCATCTAGAAGGCAATGCCATAATCACAAAAACTCAACATGGGTTTCAGAGAAACAAGTCATGCCAGACAAATCTGATCTCTTTCTTTGATAAAATTACCAGCTTGATAGATGAAGGGAATGCTGTGGGTATAGTATATCTTGATTTCAGTAAGGCCTTTGACAAGGTTTCCCATGACATTCTTGCAAACAAGCTTGTAAAAGGTGGGCTAGACAAGGTAACTGTTACATGGATTTGTAACTGGTTGACTGGCCGAACCCAAAGGGTGCTCAACAATGGCAACTTTTCATCCTGGAGAGAAGTGACCAGTGGGGTCCCACAGGGCTCTGTCCTGGGCCCAGTGTTATTCAACATCTTTATCAATGACCTGGATGACAGAATTGGGAGCATACTTATCAAATTTGCAGATGACACCAAATTAGGAGGATTAGCTAATACCCCAGAGGACAGGATCAAGATTCAAAATGACCTGAATAGACTAGAAAGCTGGGCCAAAGCTAACAAAATGAAATTCAACACGGAGAAATGTAAGGTACTGCACTTAGGGAAGAAAAATAAAATGCACAGATATAGGATGGGGGACACCTGGCTGAATGAGACTACATGTGAAAGGGATCTGGGAGTCCAAGTAGACCACAAGTTCACTCATGTTTGAGTGAACAGTGCGATGCAGCAGCTAAAAAGGCCAATGCAATTTTAGGCTGCATCAATAAAAGTATAGTGTCTAGATCAAGAGAAGTAATAGTGCCACTGTATTCTGCTTTGGTCAGGCCCCACCTGGAATATTGTGTCCAGTTCTGGGCACCACAATTTAAAAAGGCTGTGGAGAAACTGGAGCGTGTCCAAAGGAGGGCGACTAAAATGGTGAAAGGTCTGGAAACCATGTCCTATGAGGAACGACTCAGGGAGCTGGGGATGTTTAGCCTGGTTAAGAGGTGATATGATAGCCCTGTTTGAAAGGATGTCATATTGAGGAGGGAGCAAGCTTGTTTTCTGCTGCTCCAGAGAACAGGACCCGGAACAATGGATGCAAGTTACAGGAAAAGAGATTCCACCACAACATTAGGAAGAACTTCCTGACAGTAAGGGCTGTTCGACAGTGGAACAAACTCCCTCGGAGTGTAGTGGAGTCTCCTTCCTTGGAGGTCTTTAAGCAGAGGCTGGATGGCCATCTGTCGGGGATGCTTTGATTTGGATTTCCTGCATGGCAGGGGGTTGGACTGGATGGTCCGTGCGGTCTCTTCCAACTCTATGATTCTATGATTTTATGTCCCAAACAGTGTCTGGCCCAGTCGTATTGGATGAATCTCAGTTGGTAGCCTGATGAGAAGGTCCCACTCCCAGGCCATTTTCAGGTTGCCCATATTGGCTTATTACACCTAATAAGGAAGGAATGATTGACTGAGCCCAGGCATCTCTTCAACCAGGACGTAACAACTATAGTATAGGTGGGTTAAGCATGCCCTTTCAATATTGTTGGACTGCAATGCCATTGATCCTTCAGCACAGGCTCTGTCAGCCTGGGCTGATGGGACTTGCAATCCAACATCTGGGGACCACACTTTGCCCTTAATTAACTTGAGTCACCTTGGTCCAATTTGGGAGAAAGGTAGCATATTCAATCAATCAATCAATCAAGGCTGGCTGATAAAATTCCTTTTCCTGGGTTGGAATGATGAAGGCCTTGGTCAACTTCAAGCTTGATTAAAATGGTAACACTGGTAAAACTGTTTCTTGTTGTGTGCCTTCAAGTCATTTCCAGCTTATGGTAACCTTATCCCAGGGTTTTCATGGTAAAATTTATTCAGCAGTGGTTTGCTCTCTCCTTTCTCTGAGACAGACTGTATGTGACTTTCCCAAGGTCACACGGTGGGTTTCCATGGCTGAGCCATTCAAACCCTGGTCTCCAAAGTTGTAATCGAGTAGTCAAACTGCTACACCATGCTGGTTCTTGTGACCCAGCTAACACTGGTAAAATGCAAGCAAATACAGAACATGGAGTTAGGTCCAAAAGAACAATGTCTACAGATAAACATATCCAGGGGTAGCCATGCTGGCCATATAGCAAAGTACAATGTCATCCAAAAGCACAAAAGTGATACTTTTATTGGTCCAAGCAAAATGCACATTATACATTTGTAAGCTTTCAAAGCTCCATGGGCTTCTTCATTAGACAAAGGTGTTAAAAATCATACAGGAGCAAGAAAAAACGACCATGTTAATCATAAGCCTGCATTTTGTCAAGATGTTGTGGTTGCTATCCTTAGTTCAGATGGTATGGAAGGGTATTTATGCAGGCAGACCTCTCTTCCTTAGGTCCATGTGAATACAGGGAGATTCTTAAAGTCCAGGAAAGTCCAGATAAACATGATTAACTTCCTAAGTTAGATACACTGGTCTTCCTAATTTAAATAATAATAATCAATGTATGTTAGGTTTTTTGCAGTTGCTAATGAGGAATAGAGGAGGCTTTTTATATTGCTGTTAATGGCAGCAGGATTCTGAAACAGATGTTAGTACAGTACTGCAAAGAGCCTTTTGTTTTATTTTTGGCTATCCTGCATCTGGGGGAAGATCAGCCAACAAAAAGGTGAGACAAAGGGCAATCAGCACCAGGTATGCCAATTTATGTTTATTAAGGGTTGTCTGCCAGTTCTTCAGTAAGCCCCTGCTCTTAGTTCCTTTTAACAGCAACTTGATCTGCAGCCATTAGGAGGTGATAATACTTATCCTCCATGCCATGAAAACTTTAACCTACTGGCTTCTGGAGATGAAGCTACTGTTAAAAGCACAGGAGTATGCTTAAGTCATTCCACTCAGTTCATTTGGGAAGCCTATAATATTATGCCAACAGAAGGATGTGAGCCACTGCCAGCGAGCCTGAGGTTGGTTATTGCTGTTTGGAGCTGCATTAGTGAAGAAGTGGGTCTTATTCTTCAGGCATTACACTAAAGGGTAGAGAATATTTGACTCATAGCACTAAGTAACTGTTATCATAGGTTATATTAAATGTTGCAGAAATGAACATGACAAGAACATAAAGCTACTAACAGCCAGTGCTTTATAAAAATTGGCTTACAATTACCAGAACCCCCCACCAGCACAAGCAGGGAGCTGGGAGACGTAGTTCAAAAGAAAGTAACTTTGCTGAGCTGGGTTTCTGAAAGAACAGATGAACTGACTCTTAACATAGCTGCTGCAACTTTAATGATAAAAATGTGAAGTGGCACATGGCCTATGTTTCAAGGATTAAGTCATTCCTTTTATTTTATTTTTTACTCCCATTAGGAAAAGGCTGAATGTATTGGTTTCAGCTTCTAGTATGTGTATATTCCCTTGCCAGTCTCCCAGTTACAGACTTCACTCTCAGCAACAAACATCTGCTGCCCTAAATGATATGCTAGTGGCTGCTGCTACACTTCTTGCCCACTCAAGGCAAACAACATGCCTGTTGGTAGTTGTTCTAAATGAAAACTCTCGTTACCCATAGGCTTATAATCAGAACACACAGAAAAACCCCATAGCGCTATGGAACAGCACATTTCTTTTGAGTGGCTCAGCATGTTCAGAAAAACACCCAAACCGTATATCTAATAATGACAGAGAAAACAGAGAATGGATGAAAAAACATTACTATTTTATGAAGTCTGCTGGCAGACAGTTAATGCACAGCAAACATTTTGAATTTTAGTTAGCATCTGAAGAACAGATGAGCTGCATTCTGTGGGAGAAGTATATAAAGCACCTTAAATAGAAATGACAAGTTTCTGCCTCATCATCTTCCCTTTGCTGAGTGGAGGAGGAGAAAGCATGTAGCCCTCTAGAAACCTGGACCCTGGGTTTCAGAAGTCCTGGGCAGCATAGCCAATGGTGAGGAATGCTGGGAGTTGCAATCCAACAACAACTTGGGGTGTGGGTAGGCTGAAGATTTCCACCCCTGTTATATAGAATCCCTTCAGGGGTTACTGTAGGCAAAAATCACAGAAGTCACTATGTATATATAGTTTAGGGTGAATTTCCACAACTAGCCCTCCTGGCCAGTACATGTGGGGTGTTCACCCACTATCTGGAACCTGGATAAATAACTTTTCCAAGCTCTGACACTGTCTGCACACCATACAACAGATATAGAGTGGTCAGCTCTGAAAACTGGTTGGGTGTGTAAGATTGCATATGTGGATTTGACATAATGTCTACCCAAGTAGCCACATATCCAATGATAAGTCCTTACATACAGCTTCCCACTATTTCTCCACAAGTTTTGTGAAGTCACTGTTTCTTATTTCCTCTTGCTCAATGAATGTGGTTTTAGACCCAAACAATCATGAGCAGAAGGAAAATAAGTCACCAGCACTGTTCTGCAAATGCTTACAAAAGTTCTCAAGCTTTTCTCACATAATCTCTGAGATGTGAATCACTGCTTGGATGATGTGGGTACAGGTTTGATAAGAGGTACATATTCTAGATTATTTAAAACTACATACAGTACCCAGCTTTGCTTGAAATAATTATTTACCACTATTGATCGTTCCAGTTTGATAGTTCTGAAAGATAAATGCTACCTCTTTAGGTTCTCTTGTTAGAACTGTACTTGGACATGGGGCCATTCACCCTACATGATTATATCACTTTGGCCTGTTGCAGACTGCCAAAATAAAGCTGCTTCGTGTCTCTTTGGAGGTATGCTATTTAAATGATGCATGGGTCCTAAGAGTCAGGAGGTCGCTCCAAAGCCACGCTCCATTTCTAAGGACTGTAGTGCAGCTTTGGTGCAGCTTCGGAGTCTTAGGATGCATGCAACATTTAAACAGCATACCTCCAAAGAGACCCGAAGCAGCTTTATTTTGGCAGTCTGTAACAGGCCTATGATTCCACTTGAAATGCCATGGCTGCATCCCATAGCATTCTGGGGTCTGTAGTTTGGTGAGGCACTAGGACTATTTTTGCTGGAAAGAGAATCCTCTGGCAACTAAAGTGAAATCATTGTGCTATAATTGCATTGTGTGAATGGTCCCCATGTATCGCCTGACTGGCAAACATACTATTCTATATGAATAATAATAATAATAATAATAATAATAATAATAATAATATATTTTTTTTATTTATATACCACCTTTCCAAGGATCAAGGTGGTTTAACAACATAGTTAAAAACATCCACATACAGTTAAAATCGACTGTATTACAATTACATCGTCACCCAAAAAATCTCAAGCCAGCTTCCAATGCTGCTGGGGGGGGGGGGAGTACTTCAGGGGTCAGGGGTATGCCTGCTGGAACAAGTGTGTCTTCAGCCCCTTCTTGAATTGGTCCAGCGAGGCGGCCGAGTGGAGCTCGCCGGGAAGCGAGTTCCAGAGCTTGGGGGCAGAGATAGAAAAGGCCCTCTGAGTAGTGATGGCATACCTAGCATCTGGAACCCTTAACAATTGCTTCCCAGCTGACCTGAGTGTGCGAGGCGGATTGTATGGAGAGAGGCGGTTCTCCAAGTACCCTGGGCCCAAGCCATTTAGGGCTTTATAGGTAATAACCAATACCTTGTATTGCGCCCGGAAGCGAATAGGCAGCCAATGGAGGTCTTTAAGGACCGGTGTTATATGACTGGTCCTGGAGGTACCAGTGACCAGTCTTGCCGCCATATTTTGCACCAATTGCAGCTTCCAGGTAAGGTACAAGGGTTGCCCCATGTAGAGCGCATTGCAGAAATCCAAATGAGAGGTTACCAGAGCATGTACTACCGTTTCAAGGTCCTCCCGGCCTAGGTAGGGACGCAGTTGGCGTATCAACTGAAGCTGATAACATGTGCTCCTGACCGTCGCATCCACCTGTGGTATAAAGTGGAGCGACGAGTCAAGGAGCACCCCCAGACTGTGAACAGAATCCTTCACGGGAAGCGTGATCCCATTCAGGACAGGTGGAAACACCACCATCCCTGGGCCCGGAGAACCTATCACGAGCACTTCCGTTTTCTCTGGATTCAAACTGAGTCTGTTTTCCCTCATCCAGCCCATTACTGACTCCAGACAGGCAACGAGAGGAGAGATGCCATCCCTGGTCACTGAATCAGTCGGAGACATAGAGAAGATTATTTGGGTGTCATCAGCGTACTGATAACCCCGCGCCCCATGTCTCCGGATGATCTCTCCCAGCGGTTTCATGTAGATGTTAAAAAGCATATATAATTGGTGTTCCCCAGGAATCTCCAAAAGTAATTTTGTATATACCACATACTCTATATTTTAAGTCAGAGCATTCAAACATACCCTCGAAATTTAGTGGAAATCTGTTCAGCTGTTTTCACATGATGTGGTAAGAAACATAAATCAGACAAACTTAATATGATTTATATAGAGAGAAATAGACTAAATCCATTAATTTTTTTTTCCAGAGAGGTAGATATTTTATGCCTGTGAAATCAAAAACTGAAAAGAATCTTGTAGCACCTTACAGACCATTAATTCCCCACACCACAATGTGTACAGAGTCTTGAAAATCGATGGCAATACTTTATGCAAGTTACAAAATGGATTGATAAGACCTTGAAAACTAATATACCATAAGAAAAGTGTTATAGGCGCGTTACAGACCGCCGAAAAGCGGAGGCCTGCACCCGCCCCTTTCCCCGCCAGATCGGGGCCTCAGCAGCCAGAGCGGCAGCCACTGAGGCCCCAATCCGCCGCTTTCCAGGCCGCGGGGAAGCGGCAAAAGGCCCGTTCCCCAAGGCCTGGAAAGGCGTGTCCTTGGGGCTTCAAGCCCCAAGGACACCCTGCGGCGGCGGGAAGGAGGAGAAAGGGGCCGCTTGGCCCCTTTCTCCCTTGCATCGCTGGGCGCAGCCATCTAAAGGCTGCGCCCAGCAATGCAAGACCAGGAAGGAGCTCAGTTTCGGAGCTCCTTCCTGCTCCGACGAAAGGGCGCAGTAAGCGTCCGCGCCGCCTCGTTTGGAGGCGGTGCATTCGTGATGCCATCATGGCGGCCCCCATGTAGATGGGGCGCCACCATCTTGTACGTCCTCAGGACGTATTAGGTTTGGGGGTGTCAAGAAGTGACGCCCCTTTTTAAATCTAGGACGTCCTGAGGACGTCCCTATATGGCGGTTTGTAACACGCCATAGTCTCTGCTATATCCTTATCCTACTGACTTCAACAGGAGTACTTTTAAGCCACGTTAATAACACTAGATCCAACCCATAGAGTGAACAAACATGCTCTGGCTGAAGTGGCATCAGGCATAACTCTGATTTGCTCTCTGTATCTTATTCTATTGAAATGGAAATCAGTGAGACTGTATGTAGAAACCAACCAGCATGTGACCCAGCTGTATCTCTGTCTTAGCATATTTGGTTGCAAAAAAAAAAGAAAAAAGAAAAAAGAAAAAAGAAACAGAAAAAAAAAGAGCAAGCACAAAAGGACCATTGCACATGGGAAACACCCAGATCCATTTAATGATTGCTTACTTTTTTTCCAAGCACAATAGCTGGCTTAGGTTGCAAAGTATTTGTGATAGTCAGGGGATCCCCAAAGAGGATTAAATAGCCATAAGAGCTGTCAGAATAAAATAACTTGACACATAATGAACATGTGTGATAAAAGGGTGGTGTTGAATATAAAGCCAATAAATTGAAGGTTTTTCTTGTTAACTGGAATTTAAGGTGCTCTTTTCTCTTAGCTTTGAGTCTTCACAGAATCACCTTCATTATACAAAGAGCCATAGGATAAGCTGTTTGAATCTGGCTGTATTTTCTGCTTCATCTTCTTCCCTATGAATTTTTAAAAAATGGGGGGAAAAAATGCTCAGAGCAAGTATGATGAATCAAATCTAACATGTTTAATTGTTTCTCCCTTAAAAGGTTTCTCACCACAAGATTTACTTTGTTTGTCTATGATAGATTGTGGCAATGGAATGGAAATAATTCAAGATTATTTCTTTAAAAATATCAAGTGAAAATAGGAAAATTGATTAAGTGAAAATTATTTTTTTTATAAAAACTGAAGGGAATAAGCATGTGATGTGGTTTTTCTCTTCAACTATTCCATTAATGGATGGTTTTCAGTTGAATGACTAAGCATGACAGGCAAAATATTTCCAGGTTCAGAACTTACCAGGAATGTGTCCACAGTCAATATAAAGGCTTGTCGAACATTCCTCGCCTCTGTTCCTGGTGAGTATAAATATGCCAACAAATGACAGAAAACACCTGTAGAAGCATTGTGAAAGTCATGAAATCAGGTCTCATCATCCCTTGCATTAAAAGTAGACCTTTGGGTAAAGACAACATATAGAATGATCTCAGTTACTTGGGGCCCTTTCTGACATTAACTTTTATGATTTAGAAGCTAGACTGCCCCCTCCCCCACATTATTTTCACCATATGAGAAGCATTAGCCACAAAAACTGGCATAGATTGCCACTGTGTAGCAACCAGATTGACTTAGTCAAATACAAAATGGTCTTTCGAGTCTCATGTTTTTAACCCTCGTGCACCAGGCCAGGACATTTTAATTCCCCAGGGTCACATTTTTGTTGCAATAGCCACACGGAATTAGATCCAAAAATGTAGCCATTCTGTAGCCTGCACAGTTTTAAATGTTGGCCAAACTCCTGTATCACATTCATAGCTATGTAAATATAAAATGGTCCTAGTTTCATATCTTGTTATTTACTAAATAGGATCCCCAGAAACCCTGGTAGGTTTTTGGGAATGAGCTATGCAAATGTTAGCTACGAATGACCAAGGAACCTAAAATTCCAGGGAGCTGCTCCATCCAATGGAAATCTATGGGGACGTTGAGTCGGGGGCTTCCGGATGATACAGACAGACCCCTCCCACACACAAGCTGCAATGTGACAAGGAGAAACAAATGCTCACAGGTTGGAGGGGGCTGGCTGCATTGTTCTGAAGGACCCACCTCAACTGTGCTGCAAACCTCCATCGCTCACATTGGCTTCTTGGAATTTGAGGATCATTTCAGGGGCATTTATGATTGTGGCAAAAGTGCCACAATTGTGAGTATAAAATAGAGCAGAACACAGAGCAATTATGGATCCATAATTCTAGGTTATGAATATGTACCTGCGATGCAGGATGCTAGCCAATATCCCCAAATTTGAACTACATGTCATGTGAAGATTTTTATTTTGTTTTTATAAACCAAAAACAGAAGGGCCAAAAATTTCCCAGAAAAAGCATTTTGGAGATTATTTTAAAAACAAACAAACCAATGGATAAAAACAATGGATAAAAACTATCCATGATGATTTTCAGTGAATGACCCATGATGCAGCACAACAGATGTAGCATGTTCTGGTTGTTGGTAGGTTTATCCCTTCCAAGGAAAACTGACATTTCTTCCATAGGAAATATAATTGGGAATGTTAAAACCTAACCACGTACCACTAGTCCTCATGCTAAGCTTCAATACACTGGAACCTTCAGAAAATTCCCCACAATGTACACAGCACTTCTTTATTTAAAACCTCTGGAACATAAGCAATAACATCAACACATTTAGCACAAACCTGGAAACAGTTTTCCAAAGGTCATACTTACCCAAAGAAAAACATGAAACCACTCAGCAAGCCTGTGTCTTGGAATTCATGATAAAATATGGCTCCTGGATTGAGACAAAATCTCAATATAGTCTCTTGAATGGCAAAAAAATTGACAGCAACCAAACTCATTCTGTTTTTCACAGGCAAAACGAAACAATTTTTTAAAATTATGAATGATAAAGTTTGTATTTATGGCTCTTTTAACTGTGTTATGTGTTTAATTTATTGTTGTTTCTTCCCTCAATTCATAGGAGAGGTAGGTAAGAAATAACAATATAGTAAGAGGGGAGCAATACGCCAATGCAACAAAGTGCCCAACATTCTCAGTCCCATTGTTTAAATGGAAATAAATTATGACTGAAATGAAAATGTTAGTTTATTAACTCACCTATTATATATTGACCGAAACAGCCCTCTCCTTTAATTTGGAGTACTCCAGATGTGTTGGACTACAACTCCCAACATTCCCCAGCCAGCATGGCCAATGGAAAATAGTTGTGGTGCCAAATATCCAGTGGTTCTGAACACCTGAATTAAAGACTGATGTTTGAATTGTCATGCCAAATGTCATGCTGATTGATTTTAAAGAAATTGAGTGCTAAGCTTCAGATCCGGCATAACCTCACTGACATTAATCCAGGAGTGGCTGGACCAGAATAATGACTGTGGATAACAGCATATGCT
This sequence comes from Sceloporus undulatus, assembly GCF_019175285.1. Taxonomy (NCBI): domain Eukaryota; kingdom Metazoa; phylum Chordata; class Lepidosauria; order Squamata; family Phrynosomatidae; genus Sceloporus; species Sceloporus undulatus. The sequence continues at coordinate 220,791,814 of NC_056525.1, forward strand.
TATTTCTGCTGCTTACAGCTTGTTATTTCATTTTACTAAATGCCCAATAATTGCATGTAGCTGGAAAGCACATATGCCAGCAGACTGGGAACACTTCCTAACGCTAATTGATTTGCAGAGGAGCCCTTTCCATGGCCAATAATTAATAATAACGATAACATTTTTGCATTAACAAACCTGGCATATATGGCTAAGTTCCCTCATTTTAGTTTTTAATAGGACTTTATCCAGGTCAAATTCAGTATGAGTAAGGATATTTAGGAGTTGGCTCAGAAGCACACAGAATCAAATTCTCCATTTGGTTACATCATTACAGCTGTTTTGGGTCACTCTTTCCTCTGGATCATACAGCATAGGCCTATTTTAACCCAGCTGCTGAATCAATCCATATTTTTTTAAGCTCCAAATAAGTAATTGACATAAACTAATGGAATTTTCATATGCAGATCACCTGAAAAACCAATGACAGAACAGCCCCCTGTGTGTGTTAAAGGGGTCATAAAAGTTACAGTAACAATAACTTTTTGGCTCACTGCAAAATGCAGCGTATTGGTCCCACTTTGCTCACTAGCACAGCGTACAATTTGAGGGAATTGGAGTCTCTTTTCAATCATATCTAGTTCAAAAGTTCTCACCCAGGATAAAATCTTAATAGCTTAAAATAGGCTTTGGATTCATTTTAATTCCTTCTCTTTAGCTTAGTATGTACAGCTTGTTGAAAGAAAATATAACTTTGCTGCAGAGCACAGCTGGTTGCTATCTTAAGGGCTTGCTTCATCATTGCTGAAATTACTTTAGCAGGTAAGAAAGAATGAGAAGCCAGCATGCGCATGGGAAAACCATTCATTGTATGTCAATGCAGGTACCTGTAATAAACCTGTAAAACAGAATCATTGGGAAATGTCAACCCTGAGAATACTACATTTTGATGACATTGGATTTTTGTCCCCACAGAGAACCCTGGTCCAGCCACAAGTAAGCACTTTTAAATCCCATTGATTTCAACAAGGGAGTTAAGCACATACTTTTTTCTCTTTACCATTGTAATCAATGAGACATGGCTCCATCATGCCGTTTTATATATTACACAAGGGGAATGTTGAGCTTGGGAAAGTTACTGTTTGGGACTGTAAGTCCTCAAATCACCCAGCCAGCTTAACTGTTTTTCCAAACTCCAGGGAAATGTTCATCATTCTGAGAGGTAGCAGAAGAGAACCATGCAATGAATCTCTGGGCACTGTGCTTCCAGGAACACAGGAGTCCTTCTCCCTAGCAGGAATCAATGTCAGGCCACCCTGGTTTAGGGGAAGTCAAGGAGTTTCACAAGAGGTCAGCCATCAGTTTCAGGAGCCCTAGCCAGTGTCCCCAATGCCAAAGTGTCCTCAGTGGAATGACTGGCAGCCATTCACTTGGAAAACAGTGTTTTGATTAGACCTAAACCTGCACCTGCCCTTTATAAATCTTCACTCCAGTTTCTTATAGGACAACACTCTTAAAAAAATTCCCCCAACCCTTTTTATGAAAATGTTTCTGCCTGTTTTCTTCCTCTTTTCCAGCTTAGTGTCATAAATCCAAATATTAGTTCCAACTAGAGTAGACACACTGAATCAGGACTTACATATTTTTCATTGATTCAGTGGGTTTACTTTAGCTGAGAATAACAATGTCATTCAGAGCTTTGGGAGCAGAAGAGAACTCAACTCATTTGGCGATACTCTATCTGCCTCCCATTGCTTGGGCAAGTTAGAGAAGGGAAGGGGAACCTTCAGCCTCCCAAATGTTGACCTTTCCCTTAGTGCCACTGCCTTCACAGGGATGTTTGGTGGGAACATAGGAGAGTGCCTTCTCAGTGGCTTCTTCTAGGCTTTGGAAAATTCTGCTTAGAGAGGCTAGGATGGCTCCCTCTTTGCTATTTTTCTAAGTGAAAACTTTTCTCTTCCCATAGACTTTTAGGAACTGATTGCAAAGACTTTTAATGGTGGGTGCCCTTTTATTGACTTGTCCTTTGTCTTTTTAATGGATTTGTTTTAAATGGTTTTGGATTGTCTCATCATAGAGTTTTCATGTAAAAGACATTCAGTATTGGTTTACCAATTCCTTCTTCTGTGGCATCCTAACACAAATCTGCATGTACAGCGCTGTGTAAATTTACAGCGCTTCATAAATAAAGGTTAATAATAATAATAATAATAATAATAATAATAATAATAATAAGTGCCACTGCCATTGCCTTTGGGAGACCCTCAGCTGGTGTCACTTCCTACTGCTGCTGCCCAGTAGGAAATCAGGCCTGAACTCTCCCTACAAGCCAAAATGATTAACCTGAGACCATCGTACTTTGGACATACCATGAAAAAGAATGATTCATTAGAAAACACAATAATGTTTGGTAAGGTGGAAAGCAGCAAGAAAAGGGGAAGAATGCACTAGCATTACAGATGGATTGACTCAGTCCAGAAAGCCATATCCCTGAGTTTGCAAGATCTTAGCATGGCTGTTCATAACAGGGACACTTGGAGGTCTTTCATTTATAGGGTTGCTATACAGTAAATGCAACCCTGAACAGTTTGAGGTAGGTTGACTCCATTTTAGAAATAATTTTGGTAGGTCTTTAAATATGACTTTCTATGTGATTTTATCAGTATTTGTTTTAGTGTCTGTTAAGCCCCCTTGAGTCTAGTAGTGGGGGGAAAGTGATATTTGAATGAATGAATGAATGAATGAATGGTATAATTAATACCACCACTACCACCACAATAATAATAAGAGAGATGAACTTTTGTACCTCAACATTGACTAGGCTTGTAAGATTGGATGGAAAAGTGGATCAGAGGGCCATGAGGTTCCTGACCCAGAGTGATCCACAGTAGACCTGAGCCAGAGTGAAAAAGAAGAGTTGAAACTCGGGAGCTGGGTTTTACGTAAGGATGCATAAATAGGGATGGTTTAGTCAAATACTCAAATACTCTCCTATTTGAAAGTGATGCAGGGGAACAGGGGGTGCTAAATAGTTCTGACACTTTGAGTGGGTTAAGATGTGTACACTGACCTGCCAAAATAGCACTAATAGTGAAGAACATGTAATTCATTGGAATGACATCTCCAGGATCATGGAGCTTCATTGCTTGGTTCAAGAACCTAGGAGAAGAAAGATAATGCATTTTTACAAACCTGTCAATAAGAATACAAAACCTAAGCAAGCCTTCCCCAAACTGGTGTCCTCCAAATATACTGGCCAAAAACTTCCATGGGCTGAGATCCCACTATGCAGTTTTCACCCAGTATTCACATATTGCAAAGTGTGTAAGATAATTTCTTTGTTTTTGTTTTTATTTTGCAGAGAAAACAGCAAATGTGAACAAAAACCAGCATGGCTGTGTGAAAACAGGGTTTTGGGGTGCAAAATCCCACAATTCTTTCATACAAAGTGTATTTCTGCCCAGTATAATATCTCAAAATACTCTGGGATGTGTGAAGGTCAGATGAAAACTGCAGAATTCTTCCCACAATTTTATTCTTTCTTTTATTCCAAGTAGTAGGAAGCTCTGCTGTGATCCTGTTGGGCCATTACAAATGCTTAACCTAGAGTTATGCACTTGTGACTGTTTTATTTTCCTGATCCCTAAGTAGCTCTAGTTTAGGGGATACATAGGAACCATGAAAGTCCCCCAGTCCCCTCTTAAAGGGCAACAACTGTTGTGATTAACAGGGATTTGTTCCCTTGTTGTTCTGTAAGCAGCTGGCTGGTGGTCCCACCCACCTTTCTATGAGTGATCTCCAGCATGAGGGGGAATTGTTACAGAGATCCTGCTTCTGCTTGTCACACTGGAGTTTACTCACAGGAGGGAGTGCAAATGTCTATTAGCTGCTTCCCAATAAACAGGAGAACTGACACCTATTGATTGCAGTATCTACTGCCTGGTAAGTGAGCATTGGGGGGACTGGGACAGGATTCACAAAAGCATTCTTTACTGAACTGGGATTTCTTTTTGAGGTCTACTTCCTGACTGATTAACCTGATTTTGCTGGTTAGAGGGCATAATAATTCTTATTGTACAGGGTAGGAGACAGGCATTCAGATAAAAGAAGCCACCTCATTGAAATTATTATTCACTTTGACCAAAAATGCTTCTCTCATTTTGTCTGTTTTGTGTAGAACTGGCATTTACCAAAAATCCCACGGTCACAGCAGGCAAACACCATATAATTAAGAAAGACTAGATGAATTGGGAGCAAACATGGGTATCAAATTGGGAGCATCCAAAATATGCATCATTTATAAGCCCTCACAGCAGAACCACTCCTTTCCACACTTATAAGTAACACTGAGAAGCAACATATTTCAAAGATTCAGCTTACACCAGTGTATTCACCAGTATGAAGAGACAGATTATTGTAGGGTAAACATGGGCAGCAAGTTCTGAATATTCAAAATGCTCTTTACAAGAGTGTCTGCACTGCATCCACCCTTCTCCATTCCTACTATGAAGGCAGCAGCCCAGCAGCAGATGCCTATTCAGCACAAGATGTCAGTGGGATCATAGAATCATAGAGTTGAAAGAGACCACAAGGGCCATCCAGTCCAACACCCTGCCATGCAGGAATACACAAATCACTCTCAACAGATGGCCATCCAGCCTCTGCTTTAAGACCTTCAAAGAAGAAGAGCCCACCAGAATGCAAGACAGCATACTCCACTGTGGAACAGCTCTTACCATCAGAGAGTTCTTCCTAGTGTTTCTGTGGAATTCCTATTCAAAGTGCTAAACCCATTTGGGGATCAGGTTCAGAACACTGAATAGTTCCCTTTGAAGTTCAGAGTAAAAGTCCAGAATGGATTCACTGTATCACTGACACCAGAGCCATCAGCCTCTGCTGCACTCTATAGTGCACTCTATAGACAACAATTTTGAGATGTGGCAGTGTGTCTGAGAGGGAAGGAGCAGTCCTTCTAACTAGGGTTTCCATTTTACAAGCATTGTTCAGAAAGGACAGCTTGAAAATTTGGAGTGAATACTTTGGAAAGAACAAAAAGAACAGAGGGAGACAACTGCCCTTATGTCTTCTTATCAGGGTTAGAATCATAGAATTGGAAGAGACCACAAGGGCCATCCAGTCCAACTCCCTGTCATGCAGGAAATCTGAATCAAAGCATCCCCAACAGATAGCCATCCAGCTTCTATTTAAAGACCTCCAAGAAAGGAGACTCCACTACACTCCGAGGGAGTTTGTTCCACTGTTGAACAGCCCTTACTGTCAGCAAGTTCCTCCTAATGTTGAGGTGGAATATCTTTTCCTGGAACTTGCATGACTAGGGTTGCCATAATTCTCTAGTAAAAACCGGGACAAAATGTAGGACACAATTTAGACCAAAATATAGTACAATTGTAGGATAAAATTTAGCCCAAAATATAGGACATTTAAGAAAAATGGAGAACCTTAAATGTCCTACATTTTGGGCTAAATTTTATCCTACAATTGTACTATATTTTGGTCTAAATTTTGTCCTACATTTTATCCCAGTTTTTAGTAGAGAATTATGGTAACCCTACTTGCATCCATTGCTACGGGTCCTAGTCTCTGGAGCAGCAGAAAACAAGTTAGCTAGACAGCTGGTTGGTGAATCCAAGCAACAGGATATAAAACAAACTGCTCTAGCAGATCTCTTATGTTCTTAATTGTGGCTTACCTAAAAGCATCCTATGTGCAGATAACAGTGATAAGATTTGAAGCACCAATTTTGCCTCTCACACATTTTGCTACTTGCTTGCTCCAGCTCTTAAAGAATAGCTTGCTACCAAACCTAACTCAAACCTCATCATAGCAATTAATTTAAACAGTCCCCTTTTGCAACATCTTCATGCAAAAGTGTTGTGTTGGATTTCTTCAGGCTGACATTGGAACAAATGGCCAAAAATAATGAGGTGTTCGCAGTGACTTTAAAATCATGACTATCCCATGAATGTGCAGGATTTTATTTTATTTTTAAAGTTCCATGGAGACTGCTCAGCAGTTGCTAAAATAGCCATGCAGTCACTCCTAATGTCTAAAACAGACTAGAAGCTGGTCTGATATATCATAGGCAATTTGTAGTACTGTTGTATTTAAAAGATGCACAATATTTTCTACTTCTACTTCAGGTGTAAGGTCTTGATCCAACTTCTTTGGGCTGTGGTAGTTTTCCCCAGGTGTTTATGCTTCAGTGGCTTTTTCTTCCTAACCAATCATTGAGTACCTGGATAAAGTTTGTTTGCCTGCATTTACCCAGATAAATAATGACATAATGTAGCATTCCTGTGTTCAAAGTGCTTAACCCATTAATTTACAACAGTTCTGTAAAGCCCAGACTGATTATCATGGGAGTGTAGGAATTCATTTTATATTGGCTCAGATTATTTCCCCAACTAGCATAGTATTTTCTGCTCTGATTTGCAGCATCGCTTTGGGGTCTGAGACAGTAAATCCATACAGCAGGTTTGTGTGTGATGTTGAGAGAGTGATTTGACCTGGTTAGTTTGTGATAGGGTTAGAAAGAATGTTTGACATTGTTTCTTGGTAAAAAAAAAAAAAAAAAAAAGGGGGGGGGAGACTAGATTCCTGTTGGGGAATTACGAATGTGTAAGCACCGTAGCTACAGTGCAACAAGGATCTCATTGGGTTAGAGCATTCTTCCCCATTCAGTGTCTGCCAAATGTCTTGGACTACAACTCCTTTCATTCTCCAATCAGCATGTGCAATAGAGGAGTTCAATGCATTTGGAGGGCATTGGGTTGGGAAAAACTATGGACTTTATCACATGGGAAGCAATCCTGTGAATAAAGCGCATTTAATTCCATTAATATCCCACAAGAGTGGGATGATTTTCAGATGATGTCCCCCGATGTCACCATTATTGGGACATTATCCCATGAATAAAGTGGCAAAATCACACCACTTTTTATTTTCAGGATTTTCCCATGAATAAACAGCAGTACAATTTTGCTGCTTTACTTATGGGATAATGTCTTGTGGGATATGGATGGGATTAAATGTACTTTATTCACGGGGAGAGTACACTTACCTCCCATGTGATAAAGTCCTATGTTAGAGTACAGCTCTAGTATACTCAGATCTCCATAACTGAACCAAAATAAATAAACAAATAAATAAAAAATAAAGATTTCTCCATCAGTCTCCATCTGTTCTATGGAGATCATGCCAAGAAGTGAAAGTGCGTGTTGCTACAACCTGTAAATGCAGAGCATGAGGGGAGGAATTAGAAAAAGTATTTCTGGGTGTTAGTGATGGACAGCGAGTCTATGAGCAATAGTAAATGTCAGAGTGAGAAAGCAGCAGGAAGACAATAAAGCTCAGCTGGCTTGATCTGTGCAAGTGCATTTAGGAAAAACCTGCATGGCTAGTTAATAGCAGAATAAAGCATCATGATCATAAATCAAAGCTAGAAGTGAACTCATAATAATGCATCTGTGCCTGAAATAAGCAGCACTGAGTTTGGCAAGGACCTGTCAAGAGTTGGCTGTATTTCTAAACCATGCGACTAAGCATTAAATAAAAATTAGCACATATGGCTGATGATGGGAAAACAAGTTAGTACATGAACATATATATTTACACACACATACAGAGGTTTTTTAAAAAACTTACTTGACTTGAAATACACATGTTAACACCATTAGAATGAGCATGAGATAGAAAATAGGGTAAGTCAACTGCATGTTCCCCTTCACAGAAAGTGTTATCATGGCTGCCACAGCTTTCACTGAAATGATGGTCATAGATGCTGGAAGGAAATAAACAAACAATACATACATAATCCACCACCTGAATGATTTATGCATACAAACGAACCAAATAGCTAAACACTCAAATGTCTCCTATATTAATGTGTGAATATCAGTATCAGTATTGTTGTTATACTGCCATTTATGCAATTGTTAGTGCTGGTGTATCCAAGTGCCTTTTAAGTCACACATCATTTTTCTACAAAATGGTCATTAGTGGAAAATTTGGTGCATGGATGGGATGGGGAAACAAAAGTACATAAGCAAATACAAAGGCTTCTGAAACATTTTGCAGAATATATTATGGAATGACATACTCCAGCAGAATGATAGGGGCAGACCTAACACTTTGACAAAAGTGAAAAGGGGATGTCCTATATCACACTTATCTGAGAAAGAGACTCACTGAATTGAGAGGAACTTCCTTCTGAGAAGACATTCATACAATCACCTTGTACATTAATTGCATCTACTTCCCATTGAAATTGAATCATTTCCTGTATTGCTATGTCCTCCCTCCAGTCCATCTCCCCTGATCCAGGCCTCCAGGACTCAATCTTGGTAATGAAGGGGGAAAACAGGCTCTTAAACTGAGCCCTCATAAAGACACGAGACAGTTAAGACCAGGATTGGATGAGGAAAATAAAGAAGAATATCTTCTTTTCATCCCGCCACCCTCATACATAGATCTCATTGGAACAGGCCTCGGAGGTTGAGAGGAACTGCTGGCCCTCATCCCCTTCCCCACGACCACTCCCTTCTCCTTTTGTGTCGTGTCTTTTTAGATTGTAAGCCTTAGGGCAGGGAACCATCCAATTAAAAAGATTGTATGTACAGTGCTGTGTAAATTTACAGCGCTTTATAAATAAAGGTTAATAATAATAATAATAATAATAATAATAATAATAATAATAATAATAATAATAGAAATGGATAGAACTTAAGTTGCAACTAAATACACCCATGGATTTCAACCAAATAGAAGGTCAGCTTACTTAGGGTACAAATCCTAAACATATTGTACATACATGGGCACAACCCTTGCTATACTCAATGTGGCTTAATCTGAGGAGATGTGTACAGGTGTCATGGGGCTTTGAAATTAATTCAACCCTGTATATTTTACCTCCTAGCCTTTAGACTGGTCATTTAGGCTTCTGGTCAGTGGCCTTGACACCTTAGAAAAGTTCTCACAGCTCCCATGTCACTTTTTTCCTACACCTCTAAATAACTGCCCGTGTTGGCTGGGGACTCTAGGATACATAGTCAAAAAAGTTACATTTCTAAAAGCTGTCCTACTCAGTTTTCCATTTGTTCCTATACAGTTCTACATAGCAGCACTTACCTATTCAAGCCACACAAATTTCTATACAACAACCAAACATATTGTTTAACAAGGATGCTTTCAGGAAAACGAATACTGTACCTCAGTTGTTCCTAACTCTCTTTTTTGGTGGCAAGTTAATAGAGTTCCCAGCTTGGGACTTCTCCCCCACAGGAGACTAGGTTGGCTCTCTCTCTCTGCTCACTTTCAGCCAAGAGGCCAAAAGTTTTGTGTTTTTTTAATTTGGACAAGCCATTTGCTATTAACTGGTTGTAGCAGAAAAATCTGTTAATGGGAAGTGCTGTGCCTTTATGTTCTTTGTTATGTTTTAAATGTTTCTAAAACTTGAGAATAAATTAATGTTTTTAATAGAAATGCTTTTTAAAAATTGGTTAATTTTTGTATTATAAACCATTTTAGCTGTACAGGTTGAGTCTTCTTTGTCCAGAATTCCAGAATCCAAAATATTCCAAAATCTAAAATGGTCCACATTTGACTGAGATAGTGCTTTCTGATAGTTCAGTGAACACAAACTTTGTTTCATGCACAAAATTATTAAAAATATTATGTATAAAATTACTTTCAGGCTATGTGTATAAGGTGTATATAAAACATAAATTAACTTCAAGTTTAGACTTGGGTCCTATCTCTAAGATCTCATTGTGTATATGCAAATATTCCAAAAATCTGTCAAAATCCGAAATCCAAAACACTTCTGGACCCAAGCATTTTGGATAAGGGAATCTCAACCTGCATTTTGTTTTAACTTGTGCTGCAAGCTGTCTTGGGCAGGATATAAATAAATTAAATAAACAACTAATAGATTGTATAATATTCCAGTGAATATAACGTCAGGTCTGGGTATGGCTGCCCTTTGTTACAGAACAATTTTAGCTATTAGGCCCTGTTCTGCAGCTCTTGTATCAAACATAGGTGCCAAGGTTAAATATACAGGAGAAAAAATCCCAATGAGTTCCATGTTGGCGTGTAGCTTTCTGCAAATGGTGTAAAAAAAAAGACCAATAAAACCTGCCATTTCCGTCTTTCCTGCTGACAGCTATATTGCTGGAAGGTGAAGATATTAAAGTAGACAGTATTATCAGCGACTGGCGGGGCCATTTCCACCCAACTTCTATATAAGTTTAACGATCAGACATAGGAAGCCCCGAAGAGCCTTTTAAAAATATTAAATACAGAAATTTGTTCTCCTGGTGAATGCTGAACCAAAGAGGGGGATGAATTGGTTTTGCTGACTCTGATAACAGATCTCATCTACTGAGCGCTGCAGCAGCTGAAAAGTGACATCATTTGTAACAGCAGGAAGCTCAGAAATCCTACTTGTTCGCTCTCTCAATACTGTAAATTCCAGATTAGGCATGAAGCAAGGTGGTTCTCAATGAGCCAGTTTCCAGAGCTGAATTTTATAGTAACACTTTTCTGCTCCCATTCCAGGGAAAATAAAACCTTCTCCTTGCCAATGAAACACAGACCATTCTGCTTATTAAGATTAGCATGGCAGACATGTGAAAAGCCCTGTGACTTCTGGCAATTTGTACATATGGATAAGACAGGAGGAGAGAGACTTAACCTGAGCTTTCATAGAACTCACCCACAAAATAGGACAGCATGACTATCTTGCTGGTTTAATCTTTTGAATGCATATCATGAGGTGCTGTGGCTACCTAAGTTTATAAACCTGTATCATTTGGCGATACCAGCTACAGTTGATGAGAGGTCAAAAACCTCTGAAGAATCAGAGCCACCCACTCCTAATGTCAATTCATAGAGGTTTTATCCATGGCAATTATAGCTACATGGATCTTCCGTGGTCACAGGCTGCATTTCACTGAATAGCCACCATAGAGTAGGAACAGGGAGGCTGTTGTGTCCAGTTTGTGGGCTTTCTTATTTAACATTTTTAATTTGGTCCAGCAAGTCTCTTCCTAAAGTCCATTTTTAAAAAGCAAACTAAACAAGAACAGTAGAATATATTATTTAAAACCAGCATTTGGCTACAACTAGTTACAAATAACTATTTATCATTAACTCATTTCCACACTGAATGACGTATCACTGCTTTGTGTTACAATCATAACATAATTTCACTCCTCCAGCAGTGCAACTGTATCCTTTTAGCTACTTTTATAGTTACAGAATTGCCTCATTAAATGGTGGAGGAGAAATGTCATATAGTTAAAATGCTTGCATGTGCTTTCCTCATGCTGTTGAACAGAAACATCCAGTTGTTATTGTTGTTTTTAAAAAGAGTGACAGATAGTTACTTTCACAAATTTGTAACTATAGTACCATGCAGGCCTCCAACCTTCAACTAATTATGTTTTCAAAGTAACTCTACAATTCTATTACTGTTGTAAAGCAGCTGAGTAGCAGCTTGTCATTGCTCTGTGTTTGTTAGTTGGTCCCAATAAAGGTACAATACCTGTCTTATTGAGATCACTGGAAGAAAAATTCACTCGCTTTTATAGCTTAAGCCAAGTGTTTCTGGACTGTCAATCAGAAAACAATTTGAAAGTACTTCCTCCTAAAAGCTGCTTAGTAGTCAAATGTGGCCCAGCCCTCCATGCTCACTCCATGCCACACAACTATCATCATTTCAGTGTCCCAGTTCCTTTAGGTAGCTATTAAAATTCTGGTCCAGTCCATCTGTTACTTTAGGATGTTCTGTCAGCAAAATAGCTTTAACTGTACTATTGATCTCATGATACTGTATGTAGGCTGTGAGCCAGTGGTGACATATGAAATCACCCTCTATTTGCTTGTAGAAATATTCTGGAAACCAGCTGCTCCAGTGCCACTGTTGTATTTCATATAGCAATCATGCTTGCTATCAGAAAACTGAAACAGACACAAAGTATAGATGACAGAAATGGGCCAAGATTTTATACAGTTGCTGGTGGAGTCGGGTGAAGAACACTTTTCTGCTAGGCGTCCCCTTCCAACCTAAAGAATAGCTTCAACTGAGGGCACTAGGACACACCTTCACAACAGATCAATGGCCAGTATGAGCAGGAGGGTTATGAGTACAATGTGGCATAGTTTTGCAGATGGGGGGGGGGGGAAAGAACTATCCCCTCCCAGACTTGTTTCTTTTTTCCTAGCTGAAAAACTATACTTAGCTCATGCCTGGGATCCACTTGTTCCTACCAGACCTTGAAAGATCCCTGGTGGCACAATGGTTAAATGCCTGTACTGCAGCCATTCACTGTATCCTTATCAGGTGAATCCCAGCCAAGGGCTCAGGGTTGACTCAGCCTAGCATCCTTCAGAGGTTGCTAAAATGAGTACCCAGCTTGTTGGGGGCAATTAGCTTACATATTGTAAACCGCTTAGGGAGTGCTTAAGTACATTGATAAGTGGCATAGAAAGGTACTTGCTATTGCTATATTGTTAAATGCCAGCTGAGACTGAACCTGGTGGATGGTCATTGTGCAAGGAGGTACTGGATACTTCCTTCTGCAATAACCTTAAATGAATCACACCAGGGAAAGTAACGAGAGCATACTGGGATGCTCCCATCATTATTGTGCTAGTGTGCTAAGATTATCAGACAATATTGCATGTCGTCATAATGTCATCATTATCAGGTGAATAAAAAGGAAGTCTGCGGCTGCTTTTTATTCATGGGACTTTCCTGTGAATAAAAATCACCCATAGAATTCCTCTTTATTCACATGATAACGACAGGATTATGGCGATGTTATGTGACATCATCTGATAATCTTAACACATTAGCATGATAGTGATAGGAGCATCCCGGTATGCTCCCATCACTTTCCCTAGTGTGATAATCTCCATAGTCCGGTGTAACAGGAGGTTATGCCAATATATGTCAGCAACATGATTCTGGCCACGCACACCTAAACACCAGGAGATTAGGCTGAGCAATCAGGGCTGCCATACAAGTGAATGTGATAGTGCATGCAGTTGTCATACATACTTTGTGCATTTGTCATGGGAAACAGCAAGGTAACCTCAGTTGATGAACCAAACATGGATCTTGAGAAAGTTGTGGAAATGCTCTGAGATATTAACTTCTCTCTCTTGCACCTGCTAAACTCAGTAGGTGAGTTCATCACCAAAGATGCATAGTAAAATATTTGCATGACTTCAAACACTTTTAAAATTGTTGCCAAAATCTGCTGCCTTACAGTGCTTGATGTAATTATAAGGCAAAATAAAACCCCCATTAAGAACTGAAACCAGTTGCTAATGCACAGTGATGTATGAAGTACAATCCACTAAGTAACCTGAGCCTAAGCTGTTAATTATAATGTGTGGATCTGAAATGTGTGTGTGTGTGCATGTGTGCCTTCAAGTTGCCTGTTGACTTATGGTGACCCTATGAATTTCAGTGATCCTATGAATGCCTGTGCCTTCCTCTGAAATATAGCCTAGAGCACCCGGTATTCATTGGCAATCTCTCATTCAACTACTAACCTGTCTCTCCCAAAATTACATCTAAATATGGGGACAAGGTGGGTCATGCTCCTGCAGATCTCCAAAAACCACAATTCCCCTGTAAAGCATTTTAGGGGACTTTTTTTTCACTTGAAAATGGATTTCTGGTCAGCATGTCTCAGTGCAGGGGATTGGCCCTCAACTCCACTGAAGCTGTCCATTCAGGGATACCAAAATCAACCAAGAATGAGCTGTGTGTGATCATCTTTTTGCATGTATGGCTTGCAGAAGTTGCCCCATGCACCTTTTAGGCAGTGGCAACACTTTTTGTCTGAATTGGCTGAGATCACACCTACTGTGCCCCAACTATCCATGATCAATGGGAAAAAGTGTTGGAGGGAACATCACAAATAACAGTCTGTTATACCTCCTCCCATTACAGATTTTGCGATCAATCATTACAAAATAATTGTACAAAAGGGATCCAAGGACCAGGGTACAAGTAATCCAAACCAAGGTTTATGAACAAGCCACATTCTTACCTAGCAGTGCCACCATTGTTAACAAAAGAACAACATGCTTTATTTCTCTTCTCTTATAGAAATACAAAAGAATGCAGAAGGCTATTACTTCAATGATCTGAAAATGGAAAAAAAGAGTAAAAAGCTTAAGTTGAGAAAGGCAAAATAAAGTCTTCAGACAAAATCTTTAATGAGATGTTACATACTTACTTCCTCCTTTGAAAGGATGAGTAAAAAGAATAACCTTTTCACCATTTACCAGATAATTATTCCCATAAACTTTGCCTACAACTAAGAGATGTTCACATTTTGCTGTCAAGTTTTCTTACCATTTCAAATGTCTGTTTTGTTTTTACAGCCTTGAAAAGATTTAAAACAAAGGATAGAGAGAGAGGAAGGGGATATGTGTTTTGCAGTAATAATCTGGCAAGCAGAGGCATCCAAGTTCATAATATAATATAGAACTATGTCCATACTTAGCGTCTTGGTTAGGAAAAGTAAATAAAGGAATGCCTCATCCAGCTGCAATGAGACAACTGCAGTTTAAGTGACCTGAAAATTGCAATCCTAAAATATGGCTCATCTTACTATCATTTGCATTAATTAACTTCACTTGTTCTTCTGTTCTACCCTAAACAATGAGACTTGGACTAAAGCTACACTTCTGTTCAGAGCACCTGCAATGGATTTGTAACTGTATACTGGCTTTCAATCACTGCCTAGCCAACTACCTGTCAAAAGTTTGCATAATAGAAAAATAGACCAGCAGAGTTTAATGGTATATTAGAAGAAGCTGTTTTGCAAGACATTTTGCAGATGAGATTGCCTTACTATTGGATATAGCCCAGCCTTGCTGCTTCATTGCCATCGGGAACACCCCTACATATATGCTCTTCCTACTTGAAAGTGGTTTCCATCTGGGCTACAGATTGAGGTTTAGTAGACACATGCTAGAGGGCAAGGCTGGCCTCACCATTAGGTACACTGAGGCAGCAAGAAACACTGGAAGCAATTACAGCAGAACTCTAAAAGTTTCAGTCTCTTGGAGGACAGAGTTGTGTGTTAAAGCTACTCTGCTGCTCCTGGACAGGAGCCGTCCTTTTGCTAGCACTGAATATGATTTCTAGTCCCAGTCCAAGTAGCCGCCATATATAATAAACAAGAACACCATCTTGTCCTTTGCTTCCAGCTACAAAATATCTGCTAGTGGGTTTGTTGTTGTCATTTGCTGTCAAGATGGCTTCATCCTATGTGACTTCTGACAGTCCTGGTCACTAACAGTCTTGTTTTGAGTGAAGATTAGTGGATTCCTTTGCGGTATTGGGGCTGGTTTTTCAATGGATCTCATAACGTGAGAGAAATGAGGTACAGACATGCAAAGGTCCCTCCAGCTACCTCTGACAATACAAGATCTGCTTAAGATCAGGTTAGATTATTGACCCATCCAGTCCAGTTGTGGCTTTCTAAGATCTCCAAAAGTGTCCCTTTTCACCACCTGCATTGGATCCTAGCAGGCAACTCTTGCTATTGGACCTAGGACCTTTTACATGCAGACCTGCACTCTGCTGTTAAACTATTCTCCTTCTTCTTGGCTACCACTCAACAGATTATCTGCTCACAGGTACATTTGTTGGGGCCATGGAAAAGGGCCCGCTTTGTGACTGCTCCCAGGCTCTAGAACTCCCTTTCTAGAGAGGTTACTTTGTGACAGTAAGGGCTGTTCAACAGTGGAACACCCTCAGAGAGTGGTGGAGTCTCTTTCTTTACTTGGAGGCTGGATGGCCATCTGTCCTGTATGCTTTGATTGAGAGTTCCTGCATGGCAGGGGGTTGGACTGGATGGCCCCTATGGTATCTTCCAACTCTATGATTCTAGACTTGCGCCCTCTTTGCTATCCTTTTGTAAGTAGACAAAGACCTTTTTCTTTCAACAGAAAGAAAACTTTGATGGTTAACTGCTTGGGCGGGGAGCAGAAGGCCTTTCATGTGCATTTGTTGTTCTTTTGAAGGGCTATGCTTTAACTGCTTTAAATTTTACTGCTAATTTAATAATATTTTAACTCTTGTATGATGTAAGTTTTTTAGCTGTATCCATTTTAACTTTAGTAAACTTCGCTGCGTTCCAGATCGAGAAAAAGGCAGGAAATAAAAACTACCAGAATCCCTCAATCAGCATGGAAACACATTAATCTGGATTTAGCTATATCATTGAGTGGCAATGTAGGCCACAGCAAAACATCTAGGATTTCCCTCTACTCTAGTTTGAAGTGAAATACAACCACTAGATCCAACACTGACTTTTCTTGGTCAAATGTTCCAAGGGGGTGCAGATTTCCCAAATATGACAATTTTGTCACTGTAGCTTGAAAGAGTCTTCTTTTGCATTGTAATCTGTTAATTTGCAAGATTGTAACTCCAATTTCAGAATTATTTCAGATCACTGATAGAACCATGTCAAAAAAAAAAAAAAGTATGGAATTTTCAAATGTTGAACTCCAGGCCATTATGAAGTTCTTGTTCCTGCAGAAAGAAAACTGCAAAGGAAAGTAATGAGTATATGATGCAAACACTGAGTGACAAGTGTCCATCATACTCAGCTGTGAAGAAGTGGTGTGTCAACTTGCAGCATGGAGATTTTAAGACAGAAGATGCAGCATAATAATAATAATAATAATAATAATAATAATAATAATAATAATAATAATAA